>NW_027422606.1:0-17500 GCF_048934315.1 Petromyzon marinus | reverse complement strand
TCTAGTCACCGGCTCTACTCACCGGCTCTGCTCGCCGGCTCTAGTCACCGGCTTCACTCGCCGGCTCTACTCACCACCGGCTCTAGTCACCGGCTCCACTCACCGGCTCTAGTCACCGCCTTCACTCACCGGCTCTACTCGCCGGCTCTACTCACCGGCTCTACTCACCGGTTCTACTCGCCGGCTCTACTCACCGGCTCTACTCACCGGTTCTACTCGCCGGCTCTACTCACCGGCTCTACTCACCGGCTCTACTCACCGGCTCTACTCGCCGGCTCTAGTCACCGGCTCTACTCACCGGCTCTAGTCACCGGCTTCACTCGCCGGCTCTACTCACCGGCTCTACTCACCGGCTTCACTCGCCGGCTCTACTCACCACCGGCTCTAGTCACCGGCTCCACTCACCGGCTCTAGTCACCGCCTTCACTCACCGGCTCTACTCGCCGGCTCTACTCACCGGCTCTACTCACCGGTTCTACTCGCCGGCTCTACTCACCGGCTCTACTCACCGGCTCTACTCACCGGCTCTACTCGCCGGCTCTAGTCACCGGCTCTACTCACCGGCTCTAGTCACCGGCTCTACTTACCGGCTCTACTTACCGGCTCTAGTCACCGGCTCTACTCGCCGGCTCTACTCGCCGGCTCTACTCACCGGCTCTACTCACCGGCTCTACTCACCGGCTCTCCTCACCGGCTTCACTCACCGGCTTCACTCACCGGCTCTACTCACCGGCTCTACTCACCAGCTCTCCTCACCGGCTCTAGTCACCGGCTCTACTCGCCGGCTCTACTCACCGGCTCTACTCACCGGCTCTAGTCACCGGCTCTACTCACCGGCTCTACTCACCGGCTCCACTCACCAGCTCCACTCACCGGCTCTACTCACCGGCTCTACTCACCGGCTCTACTCACCGGCTCTACTCACCGGCTCTCCTCACCGGCTCTACTCACCGGCTCTACTCACCGGCTCTCCTCACCGGTTCTAGTCACCGGCTCTACTCGCCGGCTCTACTCACCGGCTTCACTCACCGGCTTCACTCACCGGCTTCACTCACCGGCTCTACTCACCGGCTCTACTCGCCGGCTCTACTCGCCGGCTTCACTCACCGGCTTCACTCACCGGCTTCACTCACCGGCTCTACTCACCGGCTCTACTCACCGGCTCTACTCACCGGCTCTACTCACCGGCTCTACTCACCGGCTCTAGTCACCGGCTCTACTCACCGGCTCTACTCGCCGGCTTCACTCACCGGCTCTACTCACCGGCTCTCCTCACCGGCTCTACTCACCGGCTCTACTCACCGGCTCCACTCACCGGCTCTCCTCACCGGCTCTACTCACCGGCTCTCCTCACCGGCTCTACTCACCGGCTCTACTCACCGGCTCTAGTCACCGGCTCTACTCGCCGGCTCTACTCACCGGCTCTACTCACCGGCTCTACTCACCGGCTCTACTCGCCGGCTCTAGTCACCGGCTCTACTCGCCGGCTCTACTTACCGGCTTCACTCACCGGCTCTACTCACCGGCTCTCCTCACCGGTTCTACTCACCGGCTCTACTCACCGGCTCTACTCACCGGCTCTACTCACCGGCTCTACTCACCGGCTCTACTCACCGGCTCTACTCACCGGCTCCACTCACCGGCTCCACTCACCGGCTCCACTCACCGGCTCCACTCACCGGCTCCACTCACCGGCTCTACTCACCGGCTCTACTCACCGGCTCCACTCACCGGCTCCACTCACCGGCTCCACTCACCGGCTCTACTCACCGGCTCTACTCACCGGCTCTACTCACCGGCTCTCCTCACCGGCTCTACTTACCGGCTCTACTCACCGGCTCTACTCACCGGCTCTACTCACCGGCTCTACTCACCGGCTCCACTCACCGGCTCTACTCACCGGCTCTCCTCACCGGCTCTACTCACCGGCTTCACTCACCGGCTCCACTCACCGGCTCTACTCACCGGCTCTCCTCACCGGCTCTACTCACCGGCTCCACTCACCGGTTCTAGTCACCGGCTCTAGTCACCGGCTTTACCCGCCGGCTTCGGCCGGGACTTGGATTCTCGTTTTGGGTTAATACACGGCTTAGGTGGTTGTTGTTGTTGTTGTACTACAACTACAACAGCAACAACAACCACGTGGTTGTTGTTGTTGTACTACAACTACAACAGCAACAACAACCACGTGGTTGTTGTTGTACTACTACAACAACAACAACGTGGTTGTTGTTGTTGTACTACTACAACAACAACAACCACGTGGTTGTTGTTGTTGTTGTACTACTACAACAACAACAACCACGTGGTTGTTGTTGTAGTAAAGGCGGGTGGCAGGATGCCGGAGTGGGAAGGCCGCAGAGACGACCAATCAGGAGCTCGCGAAGGGCGGGGAGGGTCACGTGACGAGGAGAGGGTCACGTGATGAGGGGAGGGTCACGTGATGAGGGGAGGGTCACGTGACGAGGGGAGCGTCACAGACTTGGTGGACGTCATAGGGGTGGACTTCTACTGTCAACTTGGTGGACGCTTGACTTGTACAAACATGGATGTCTCCAAGAATATTCTTTACACATCTAGGCCTACATAAATATAAACAAATCTACACACACACATCTAGGCCTACATAAATATAAACAATCTACACACACATCTAGACCTACATAAATATAAACAAATCTACACACACACATCTAGGCCTACATAAATATGAACAAATCTACACACACACATCTAGGCCTACATAAATATAAACAATCTACACACACACATCTAGACCTACATAAATATAAACAATCTACACACACATATCTAGGCCTACATAAATATAAACAAATCTACACACACATATCTAGGCCTACATAAATATAAACAAATCTACACACACACATCTAGACCTACATAAATATAAACAATCTACACACACACACATCTAGGCCTACATAAATATAAACAATCTACACACACACACATCTAGGCCTACATAAATATAAACAATCTACACACACATCTAGACCTACATAAATATAAACAATCTACACACACACATCTAGGCCTACATAAATATGAACAATCTACACACACATCTAGGCCTACATAAATATAAACAATCTACACACACACATCTAGGCCTACATAAATATAAACAATCTACACACATATCTAGGCCTACATAAATATAAACAAATCTACACACACACACATCTAGGCCTACATAAATATGAACAATCTACACACACATCTAGGCCTACATAAATATAAACAATCTACACACACACATCTAGGCCTACATAAATATAAACAATCTACACACATATCTAGGCCTACATAAATATAAACAAATCTACACACACACATCTAGGCCTACATAAATATAAACAATCTACACACATCTAGGCCTACATAAATATAAACAATCTACACACATCTAGGCCTACATAAATATAAACAAATCTGCACACATATCTAGGCCTACATAAATATAAACAATCTACACACACATCTAGGCCTACATAAATATGAACAATCTACACACATCTAGACCTACATAAATATAAACAATCTACACACACACATATCTAGGCCTACATAAATATAAACAATCTACACACACATCTAGGCCTACATAAATATGAACAATCTACACACATATCTAGACCTACATAAATATAAACAATCTACACACATCTAGACCTACATAAATATAAACAAATCTACACACACACACATCTAGGCCTACATAAATATAAACAATCTGCACACACATATCTAGGCCTACATAAATATAAACAAATCTACACACACACACATCTAGACCTACATAAATATAAACAAATCTACACACACATCTAGGCCTACATAAATATAAACAATCTACACACATATCTAGGCCTACATAAATATAAACAATCTACACACACACATCTAGACCTACATAAATATAAACAAATCTACACACACACATCTAGGCCTACATAAATATAAACAATCTACACACACATCTAGACCTACATAAATATAAACAAATCTACACACACATCTAGACCTACATAAATATAAACAATCTACACATATCTAGGCCTACATAAATATAAACAATCTGCACACACATCTAGGCCTACATAAATATAAACAATCTACACACATCTAGGCCTACATAAATATAAACAATCTACACACACACATATCTAGGCCTACATAAATATAAACAAATCTACACACACATCTAGGCCTACATAAATATAAACAAATCTGCACACATATCTAGACCTACATAAATATAAACAAATCTGCACATATCTAGACCTACAAAAATATAAACAATCTACACACACACACATATCTAGGCCTACATAAATATAAACAATCTACACACACACATATCTAGGCCTACGTAAATGTAAACAATCTACTCACGTATACATATATAAACCTTTATGTGAACCTATCAAGTTGCGTTGCGTGCCTACAAATCGTCGTGTTGGTAGCTCAGGAGCATAGAATTTGTATGCAATTCAATTTCGATGTAAATATCTTTTTGGTAACAAAAAGCTCCCGTTGTCGTGTGTGTGTTTACGTGCGTGTGTGTTTACGTGTGTGTGTGTGTTTACTAACACGCTGTTCCGGCATCGGCGCATCCACGCAACATCATGGATGCATGCCGGGTCCAAGCAAGAACGTCTGCTGGACTACATAGTGACGGACCAGCGGATGCGAGCCTATGTCCTTGACACCAGGACCTACCGTGGAGCTGATCTGCCTACTGACCATCGACTTGTCATCTGTAGGATGCGCCTGCCATTCTTCCACTCCGGTGGTGGGTGTACACCCAGGACCCCATTACAACCTAAAGTGGCCTGGTCTCAGTTATCTGATGAAAGTTGCAAGCGAGAATTTCATCATCGCTTGCGGCTGGGGTTGGCATCATCCCCCACTCCTCCTGATGTCGAGGGTAAATGGGCGAGGTTTAGGACTGTGACTCATGCAGCTGCAATGGCTGCTTTGGGTACGCGGTCCAGACCTCCCCAGAGACCCTGGCTGACAGAGAAGGTGTTCAGGATGGTTGAGAAAAAGCGACAGGCCCACTCACATCGGCTACAGAATCCCACGTCAGAGAATGAGGAGGCTTACCGCAGCCTTCGCTCGGAGGTTCGGAGAGCCGTGAGGCGCTGCAAGGATGGGTGGTGGTCGCGGGTTACTGAGGAGATGGAGTCTGCCTCAGTGGCCCGCGATCACAAATCTCTATTTAACTCCATCAAAAAAGTAACCTGCAGCGCCACACCTATTACCATCATTAGGGGAAAAAACGGTGATCTAATCTCCGACCCCCAGGAACAGGTTTGCAGATTTGCTGATCATTTCTGTGAGGTCCTGGGGGAGGGATAATCCCTCAGCAAGGAAAACATCGTGGCACAAAGTGAGGATTACCCTGCTGAGGCTGCGGTGCCTCAAATATTGGAAGAAGTCACCCCCTGTGAGTGGCTGGCTGAGGTGCCATCTGTTGAGGAAGTACTGAAGGCGATCCGGAGTCTGAGACCAGGAAAGGCAGCGGGCAGAGATGATCTCCCAAGCGAAATGCTGAGGGAGGGTGGCGTTTGTGCACACACTGCCCTATATGACATCATAACAACAGTCTGGACCACTGGACGGGTACCGCAGGATTGGAAGGATGCCCTGGTGGTCCGCACAGACTGTAACAACTACAGGGGCATCTCCTCGGTGTGCCGGGAAAGGTCCTGGCAAGGATTATTCAACATCGCCTTGCCAGGCACGCTGAGGAGAGGCTTGCGGAGCCCCAATGCGGTTTCAGGAAAGGGCGGTCCTGCACAGATGCCATATTTTCTGTCTGTCTGCTACAGCAGAGGTGTAGGGAATTCCAGCAAGACCTACATCTCTGCTTTATTGACCTGGTCAAGGCCTATGATACCATCAGTAGGCCTGGGCTCTGGGTTGTTCTTCGTGCTTTTGGAGTACCTGACCCTCTGCTCACGATCATTGAGGACCTTCATGATGGTGAGCGGGCCCGGGTATAACTACGTGGCCGGGAGTCAGAGCCATTCCCTGTACACCTTGGGGTGCGACAGGGATGTCTTCTTGCTCCCACATTATTTAACATCTATTTTGACCACGTAGTTCGTGAAGCCTTCAATAGCTGTACCGGGGGAATTTCAATATGGTACAGATATAATGGGAGGCTGATTGATGCCCGGGTGCGGTCAAGGGATGGCTCCCTATTACTCAACCACGTTATGTATGCCGATGATTTGGTAATAGCTGCTCATTCAGAGGAGGAGTTGGAGACGCTGCTGCTGAGACTGGAGCGTGCTACTAAGAGATGGGGCCTTACCATCAGCCCCACCAAAACTAAGCACCTGCCTGGGTATTTTGTACCATCAGACACTCCACCGCCACAACTCCCAATCGGTGATGGGGCAGTTGTGGAGAGAGTGGAGAGTTTCCCATACCTGGGCAGTGTGCTTATGACCGGCTCTAGTTTAACAGCAGAGGTCTCACTCCGAATCATTCGAGCGGCAATATATTTTCATCGGTTGCGTAACGCTGTGTGGAAGCTACCTGGTCTGCACTAAGCTTCAGGTCTTCTCGGCCACGGTCATTCCCTCCCTTCTCTACGCTTGCGAAACGTGGATCCCCCTAATGGAACATCTTCGCCGGTTAGAAAAATTTAGGCTAGCCTGCCTACGATCCATCCTGGGTTTAACCAGACTGGATTGTGTGAGGCGATCACAAATTTTTGAAAGATCTGGGCACGGTCCCATCGGTGAGCTCCTCCGGCGGGCAAGGCTGCGTTGGCTGGGTCATGTAGCCCGCATGCCCAGACACCGCATGCCGAAACAGCTTTTGATCGGCCGGATCGAGGGGGCTAAACTGGCGCGGCACGGGCTAGAGAAGAGATGGAGTGATGTGGTACAGGAGGACGTGGAGCTGAGTGGACTTTCCGATGACTGGTACCAGCAGTGTCAAGATCGGCCTTTGTGGAGGAGGCTCGTGAAGGACGCTACTGGGCAGTTGGAGGCAGTCGCCCTCCAACAACAACGGAGGGCGGAGGAGCGACGCTCACAACAACGAGCGGAGTGCCGGGTGGCTAAAGCACAGCAAGTTGGCACAGTAGGGGGCACAGGTGGTGCATCAGCCAGTCATCTCAGTCAGTCGACCCGTGGCACCTGGGTCTGCCCCGTGACCTCCTGCCAGTGGGCGTTCGACACTTCACCTGGCCTCAGGGTGCACATAGCCTGGCACAAGCGTCGTGGTGACGTCACCGCCACTTAGTGGCGAATGGCGGTTGTTGTTGATATTGAGTGAGTGTGATGGTGAGGGTGATGGTGAGTGGGTGTGATTGTGATGGTCAGTGTGATGGTCAGTGTGATGGTGAGTGTGATGGTGAGTGAGTGTGATGGTGAGTGTGGTGAGTGTGATGGTGAGTAAGTGTGATGGTGAGTGTGATGGTGAGTGAGTGTGATGGTGAGTGAGTGTAATGGTGAGTGTGATGGTGATTGAGTGTGATGGTGAGTGAGTGTGATGGTGAGTGAGTGTGATGGTGAGTGTGATGGTGAGTGAGTGTGATGGTGAGAGAGTGTGATGGTGAGTAAGTGTGATGGTGAGTGTAATGGTGAGTGAGTGTGATGGTGAGTGTGTGTGATGGTGAGTGTGATGGTGAGTGTGATGGTGAGTGAGTGTGATGGTGAGTGAGTGTGATTGTGAGTGTGATGGTGAGTAAGTGTGATGGTGAGTGTGATGGTGAGTGAGTGTAATGGTGAGTGAGTGTGATGGTGAGTGAGTGTGATGGTGAGTGAGTGTGATGGTGAGTGAGTGTGATGGTGAGAGAGTGTGATGGTGAGTAAGTGTGATGGTGAGTGTAATGGTGAGTGAGTGTGATGGTGAGTGTGTGTGATGGTGAGTGTGATGGTGAGTGTGATGGTGAGTGAGTGTGATGGTGAGTGTGATGGTGAGTGAGTGTGATTGTGAGTGTGATGGTGAGTGTGATGGTGAGTGTGATGGTTAGTGAGTGTGATGATGAGTGTGATGGTGAGTGTGATGGTGAGTGTGATGGTGAGTGTGTGATGATGAGTGTGATGGTGAGTGTGATGGTGAGTGAGTGTGATGGTGAGTGAGTGTGATGGTGAGTGTGATGTCGAGTGAGTGTGATGGTGAGTGAGTGTGATGGTGAGTGTGATGGTGAGTGAGTGTGATGGTGAGTGTGATGGTGAGTGAGTGTGATGGTGAGTGAGTGTGATGGTGAGTGTGATGGTGAGTGAGTGTGATGGTGAGTGAGTGTGATGGTGAGTGGGATGGTGAGTGAGTGTGATGTAGGTCAGTGTGATGGTGAGTGAGTGTGATGGTGAGTGTGATGGTGAGTGTGATGGTGAGTGAGTGTGATGGTGAGTGTGATGGTGAGAGAGTGTGATTGTGAGTGAGTGTGATGGTGAGGGTGATGGTGAGTGAGTGTGATGGTGAGTGAGTGTGATGGTGAGTGTGATGGTGAGTGTGATGGTGAGTGTATGTGATAGTGAGTGTGATGGTGAGTGTGATTGTGAGTGTGATGGTGATTGTGATGGTAAGTGTGATGTTGAGTGTGATGGTGAGTGAGTGTGATGGTGAGTGTGATGGTGACTTTGATGGTGAGTGAGTGTGATGGTGAGTGTAAGTGATGGTGAGTGTGATGGTGAGTGTGATGGTGAGTGAGTGTGATGGTGAGTGTGATTGTGAGTGAGTGTGATGGTGAGTGTGATGGTGAGTGTGATAGTGAGTGTGCTTGTGAGTGAGTGAGTGTGATGGTGAGTGAGTGTGATGGTGAGTGTGATGGTGAGTGTTTGTGATGGTGAGTGTGATGGTGAGTGAGTGTGATGGTGAGTGAGTGTGATGGTGAGTGAGTGTGATGGTGAGTGTGATGGTGAGTGAGATGGTGAGTGTGATGGTGAGTGAGTGTGATGGTGAGTGTGATGTTGAGTGTGATGGTGAGTGAGTGTGATGGTGAGTGTGATGGTGAGTGAGTGTGATGGTGAGTGTGATGGTAAGTGAGTGTGATGGTGAGTGTGATGGTGAGTGAGTGTGATGGTGAGTGTGATGGTGAGTGAGTGTGATGGTGACTGAGTGTGATCGTGAGTGTGATGATGAGTGTGATGGTGATTGTGATGGTGAGTGAGTGTGATGGTAAGTGTGATTGTGAGTGAGTGTGATGGTGAGTGTGATGGTGAGTGTGCTTGTGAGTGTGCTTGTGAGTGAGTGTGATGGTGAGTGTGATGGTGAGTGTGATGGTGAGTGAGTGTGATGGTGAGTGTGATGGTGAGTCAGTGTGATGGTGAGTGAGTGTGATGGTGAGTGTGATGGTGAGTGTGATGGTGAGTGAGGGTAATGGTGAGTGTTTGTGATGGTGAGTGTGATGGTGAGTGTGTGTGATGGTGAGTGTGATGGTAAGTGAGTGTGATGGTGAGTGTGATGGTGAGTGAGTGTGCTTGTGAGTGTTATGGTGAGTGTGATGGTGAGTGAGTGTGATGGTGAGTGTGATGGTGAGTGAGTGTGATGGTGAGTGAGTGTGATGGTGAGTGTGATGGTAAGTGAGTGTGATGGTGAGTGTGATGGTGAGTGAGTGTGATGGTGAGTGTGATGGTGAGTGAGTGTGATGGTGACTGAGTGTGATCGTGAGTGTGATGATGAGTGTGATGGTGAGTGTGATGGTGATTGTGATGGTGAGTGAGTGTGATGGTAAGTGTGATTGTGAGTGAGTGTGATGGTGAGTGTGATGGTGAGTGTGCTTGTGAGTGTGCTTGTGAGTGAGTGTGATGGTGAGTGTGATGGTGAGTCAGTGTGATGGTGAGTGAGTGTGATGGTGAGTCAGTGTGATGGTGAGTGAGTGTGATGGTGAGTCAGTGTGATGGTGAGTGAGTGTGATGGTGAGTGTGATGGTGAGTGAGGGTAATGGTGAGTGTTTGTGATGGTGAGTGTGATGGTGAGTGAGTGTAATGGTGAGTGAGTGTGATGGTGAGTGAGTGTGATGGTGAGTGTGATGGTGACTGAGTGTAATGGTGAGTGAGTGTGATGGTGAGTGTGATGGTGAGTGAGTGTGATGGTGAGTGTGATGGTGAGTGTGATGGTGAGTGAGTGTGATGGTGAGTGTGATGGTGAGTGAGTGTGATGGTGAGTGTGATGGTGAGTGAGTGTGATGGTGAGTGTGATGGTGAGTGAGTGTAATGGTGAGTGTGATGGTGAGTGAGTGTGATGGTGAGTGTGATGGTGAGTGAGTGTGATGGTGAGTGAGTGTGATGGTGAGTGTGATGGTGAGTGAGTGTGATGGTGAGTGTGATGGTGAGTGAGTGTGATGGTAAGTGTGATTGTGAGTGAGTGTGATGGTGAGTGTGATGGTGAGTGAGTGTGATGGTGAGTGTGATGGTTAGTGTGATGGTGAGTGTATGGTGAGTGAGTGTGCTTTTGAGTGAGTGTGATGGTGAGTGTGATGGTGAGTGAGTGTGATGGTGAGTGTGATGGTGAGTGAGTGTGATGATAGTGTGATGGTGAGTGATGGTGAGTGAGTGTGATGGTGAGTGAGTGTGATGGTGAGTGAGTGTGATGGTGAGTGAGTGTGATGGTGAGTGAGTGTGATGGTGAGTAAGTGTGATGGTGAGTGTAATGGTGAGTGAGTGTGATGGTGAGTGTGTGTGATGGTGAGTGTGATGGGTGAGTGTGATGGTGAGTGAGTGTGATGGTGAGTGTGATGGTGAGCTGTGATGGTGAGTGAGTGTGATTGGTGAGTGTGATGGTGAGTGTGATGGTTAGTGTGATGGTGAGTGTGATGGTTAGTGAGTGTGATGATGAGTGTGATGGTGGTGTGATGTCGAGTGAGTGTGATGGTGAGTGTGATGGTGAGTGAGTGTGATGGTGAGTGTGATGGTGAGTGTGATGGTGAGTGAGTGTGATGGTGAGTGTGATGGTGAGTGAGTGTGATGGTGAGTGAGTGTGATGGTGAGTGTGATGTCGAGTGAGTGTGATGGTGAGTGTGATGGTGAGTGAGTGTGAGTGTGATGGTGAGTGTGATGGTGAGTGAGTGTGATGGTGAGTGTGATGGTGAGTGAGTGTGATGGTGAGTGAGTGTGATGGTGAGTGTGATGGTGAGTGAGTGTGATGGTGAGTGAGTGTGATGGTGAGTGTGATGGTGAGTGTGATGGTGAGTGAGTGTGATGGTGAGTGTGATGGTGAGTGTTATGTGAGTGTATGTGATAGTGAGTGTGATGGTGAGTGTGATTTTGAGTGTGATGGTGATTGTGATGGTAAGTGTGATGTTGAGTGTGATGGTGAGTGAGTGTGATGGTGAGTGTGATGGTGACTGTGATGGTGAGTGAGTGTGATGGTGAGTGTAAGTGATGGTGAGTGTGATGGTGAGTATGATAGTGAGTGTGATGGTGAGTGAGTGTGATGGTGAGTGTGATTGTGAGTGAGTGTGATGGTGAGTGTGATGGTGAGTGTGATAGTGAGTGTGCTTGTGAGTGAGTGAGTGTGATGGTGAGTGAGTGTGATGGTGAGTGTGATGGTGAGTGTTTGTGATGGTGAGTGTGATGGTGAGTGTTGGTGGTGGTGAGTGTGATGGTGAGTGAGTGTGATGGTGAGTGAGTGTGATGGTGAGTGTGATGGTGAGTGAGATGGTGAGTGAGATGGTGAGTGTGATGGTGAGTGAGTGTGATGGTGAGTGTGATGTTGAGTGTGATGGTGAGTGAGTGTGATGGTGAGTGTGATGGTGAGTGAGTGTGATGGTGAGTGTGATGGTGAGTGAGTGTGATGGTGAGTGTGATGGTAAGTGAGTGTGATGGTGGGTGTGATGGTGAGTGAGTGTGATGGTGAGTGTGATGGTGAGTGAGTGTGATGGTGACTGAGTGAGATCGTGAGTGTGATGATGAGTGTGATGGTGAGTGTGATGGTGATTGTGATGGTGAGTGAGTGTGATGGTAAGTGTGATTGTGAGTGAGTGTGATGGTGAGTGTGATGGTGAGTGTGCTTGTGAGTGTGCTTGTGAGTGAGTGTGATGGTGAGTGTGATGGTGAGTGTGATGGTGAGTGAGTGTGATGGTGAGTGTGATGGTGAGTCAGTGTGATGGTGAGTGAGTGTGATGGTGAGTGTGATGGTGAGTGTGATGGTGAGTGTGATGGTGAGTGAGGGTAATGGTGAGTGTTTGTGATGGTGAGTGTGATGGTGAGTGTGTGTGATGGTGAGTGTGATGGTAAGTGAGTGTGATGGTGAGTGAGTGTGCTTGTGAGTGTTATGGTGAGTGTGATGGTGAGTGAGTGTGATGGTGAGTGTGATGGTGAGTGAGTGTGATGGTGAGTGAGTGTGATGGTGAGTGTGATGGTGAGTGTGTGTGATGGTGAGTGTGATGGTGAGTGAGTGTAATGGTGAGTGAGTGTGATGGTGAGTGAGTGTGATGGTGAGTGAGTGTGATGGTGAGTGTGATGGTGAGTGAGATGGTGAGTGAGATGGTGAGTGTGATGGTGAGTGAGTGTGATGGTGAGTGTGATGTTGAGTGTGATGGTGAGTGAGTGTGATGGTGAGTGTGATGGTGAGTGAGTGTGATGGTGAGTGTGATGGTGAGTGAGTGTGATGGTGAGTGTGATGGTAAGTGAGTGTGATGGTGGGTGTGATGGTGAGTGAGTGTGATGGTGAGTGTGATGGTGAGTGAGTGTGATGGTGACTGAGTGTGATCGTGAGTGTGATGATGAGTGTGATGGTGAGTGTGATGGTGATTGTGATGGTGAGTGAGTGTGATGGTAAGTGTGATTGTGAGTGAGTGTGATGGTGAGTGTGATGGTGAGTGTGCTTGTGAGTGTGCTTGTGAGTGAGTGTGATGGTGAGTGTGATGGTGAGTGTGATGGTGAGTGAGTGTGATGGTGAGTGTGATGGTGAGTCAGTGTGATGGTGAGTGAGTGTGATGGTGAGTGTGATGGTGAGTGTGATGGTGAGTGTGATGGTGAGTGAGGGTAATGGTGAGTGTTTGTGATGGTGAGTGTGATGGTGAGTGTGTGTGATGGTGAGTGTGATGGTAAGTGAGTGTGATGGTGAGTGAGTGTGCTTGTGAGTGTTATGGTGAGTGTGATGGTGAGTGAGTGTGATGGTGAGTGTGATGGTGAGTGAGTGTGATGGTGAGTGAGTGTGATGGTGAGTGTGATGGTGAGTGTGTGTGATGGTGAGTGTGATGGTGAGTGAGTGTAATGGTGAGTGAGTGTGATGGTGAGTGAGTGTGATGGTGAGTGTGATGGTGAGTGAGTGTAATGGTGAGTGAGTGTGATAGTGAGTGTGATGGTGAGTGAGTTTGATGGTGAGTGAGTGTGATGGTGAGTGTGATGGTGAGTGTGATGGTGAGTGAGTGTGATGGTGAGTGAGTGTGATGGTGAGTGTGATGGTGAGTGAGTGTGATGGTGAGTGTGATGGTGAGTGAGTGTGATGGTGAGTGTGATGGTGAGTGAGTGTAATGGTGAGTGTGATGGTGAGTGAGTGTGATGGTGAGTGTGATGGTGAGTGAGTGTGATGGTGAGTGAGTGTGATGGTGAGTGTGATGGTGATTGAGTGTGATGGTGAGTGTGATGGTGAGTGAGTGTGATGGTAAGTGTGATTGTGAGTGAGTGTGATGGTGAGTGTGATGGTTAGTGAGTGTGATGGTGAGTGTGATGGTTAGTGTGATGGTGAGTGTAATGGTGAGTGAGTGTGCTTGTGAGTGAGTGTGATGGTGAGTGTGATGGTGAGTAAATGTGATGGTGAGTGTGATGGTGAGTGAGTGTGATGATGAGTGTGATGGTGAGAGTGATGGTGGAGTGAGTGTGATGGTGAGTGTGATGGTGAGTGAGTGTGATGGTGAGTGAGTGTGATGGTGAGTGAGTGTGATGGTGAGTGTGATGGTGAGTGAGCGTGATGGTGAGAGAGTGTGATGGTGAGTAAGTGTGATGGTGAGTGTAATGGTGAGTGAGTGTGATGGTGAGTGTGTGTGATGGTGAGTGTGATGGTGAGTGTGATGTGAGTGAGTGTGATGGTGAGTGTGATGGTGAGTGATGAGTGAGGTGTGATGGTGAGTGAGTGTGATGGTGCGTGTGATGGTAAGTGAGTGTGATGGTGAGTGTGATGGTGAGTGAGTGTGATGGTGAGTGTGATGGTGAGTGAGTGTGATGGTGAGTGTGCTTGTGAGTGTGCTTGTGAGTGAGTGTGATGGTGAGTGTGATGGTGGAGTGTGATGTTGAGTTTGATGGTGAGTGAGTGTGATGGTGAGTGTGATGGTGAGTGTGATGGTGAGTGAGTGTGATGGTGAGTGTGATGGTGAGTGAGTGTGATGGTGAGTGTGATGGTAAGTGAGTGTGATGGTGAGTGTGATGGTGAGTGAGTGTGATGGTGAGTGTGATGGTGAGTGAGTGTGATGGTGAGTGTGCTTGTGAGTGTGCTTGTGAGTGAGTGTGATGGTGAGTGTGATGGTGAGTGTGATGGTGAGTGAGTGTGATGGTGAGTGTGATGGTGAGTCAGTGAGATGGTGAGTGAGTGTGATGGTGAGTGTGATCTTGAGTGTGATGGTGAGTGTGATGGTGAGTGAGGGTAATGGTGAGTGTTTGTGATGGTGAGTGTGATGGTGAGTGTGTGTGATGGTGAGTGTGATGGTAAGTGAGTGTGATGGTGAGTGTGATGGTGAGTGAGTGTGCTTGTGAGTGTTATGGTGAGTGTGATGGTGACTGTGATGGTGAGTGAGTGTGATGGTGAGTGTAAGTGATGGTGAGTGTGATGGTGAGTGTGATAGTGAGTGTGATGGTGAGTGAGTGTGATGGTGAGTGTGATTGTGAGTGAGTGTGATGGTGAGTGTGATGGTGAGTGTGATAGTGAGTGTGCTTGTGAGTGAGTGAGTGTGATGGTTGAGTGTGATGGTGTGATGGTGAGTGTGTGATGGTGAGTGTTTGTGATGGTGAGTGTGATGGTGAGTGTGATGGTGAGTGAGTGTGATGGTGAGTGTGTGATGGTGAGTGTGATGGTGAGTGAGATGGTGAGTGAGATGGTGAGTGTGATGGTGAGTGAGTGTGATGGTGAGTGTGATGTTGAGTGTGATGGTGAGTGAGTGTGATGGTGAGTGTGATGTGAGTGAGTGTGATGGTGAGTGTGATGGTGAGTGAGTGTGATGGTGAGTGTGATGGTAAGTGAGTGTGATGGTGGGTGTGATGGTGAGTGAGTGTGATGGTGAGTGTGATGGTGAGTGAGTGTGATGGTGACTGAGTGTGATCGTGAGTGTGATGATGAGTGTGATGGTGAGTGTGATGGTGATTGTGATGGTGAGTGAGTGTGATGGTAAGTGTGATTGTGAGTGAGTGTGATGGTGAGTGTGATGGTGAGTGTGCTTGTGAGTGTGCTTGTGAGTGAGTGTGATGGTGAGTGTGATGGTGAGTGTGATGGTGAGTGAGTGTGATGGTGAGTGTGATGGTGAGTCAGTGTGATGGTGAGTGAGTGTGATGGTGAGTGTGATGGTGAGTGTGATGGTGAGTGTGATGGTGAGTGAGGGTAATGGTGAGTGTTTGTGATGGTGAGTGTGATGGTGAGTGTGTGTGATGGTGAGTGTGATGGTAAGTGAGTGTGATGGTGAGTGAGTGTGCTTGTGAGTGTTATGGTGAGTGTGATGGTGAGTGAGTGTGATGGTGAGTGTGATGGTGAGTGATTGTGATGGTGAGTGAGTGTGATGGTGAGTGTGATGGTGAGTGTGTGTGATGGTGAGTGTGATGGTGAGTGAGTGTAATGGTGAGTGAGTGTGATGGTGAGTGAGTGTGATGGTGAGTGTGATGGTGAGTGAGTGTAATGGTGAGTGAGTGTGATGGTGAGTGTGATGGTGAGTGAGTTTGATGGTGAGTGAGTGTGATGGTGAGTGTGATGGTGAGTGTGATGGTGAGTGAGTGTGATGGTGAGTGAGTGTGATGGTGAGTGTGATGGTGAGTGAGTGTGATGGTGAGTGTGATGGTGAGTGAGTGTGATGGTGAGTGTGATGGTGAGTGAGTGTAATGGTGAGTGTGATGGTGAGTGAGTGTGGTGGTGAGTGTGATGGTGAGTGATGTGATGGTGAGTGAGTGTGATGGTGAGTGTGATGGTGATTGAGTGTGATGGTGAGTGTGATGGTGAGTGGAGTGTGGATGGTAAGTGTGATTGTGAGTGAGTGTGATGGTGAGTGTGATGGTTAGTGAGTGTGATGGTGAGTGTGATGGTTAGTGTGATGGTGAGTGTAATGGTGAGTGAGTGTGCTTGTGAGTGAGTGTGATGGTGAGTGTGATGGTGAGTAAGTGTGATGGTGAGTGTGATGGTGAGTGAGTGTGATGATGAGTGTGATGGTGAGGAGTGATGGTGATGGTGAGTGTGATGGAGTGAGTGTGATGGTGAGTCTGGAGTGTGCTGGTGAGTGAGTGTGATGGTGAGTGAGTGTGATGGTGAGTGTGATGGTGAGTGAGCGTGATGGTGAGAGAGTGTGATGGTGAGTAAGTGTGATGGTGAGTGTAATGGTGAGTGAGTGTGATGGTGAGTGTGTGTGATGGTGAGTGTGATGGTGAGTGTGATGGTGAGTGAGTGTGATGGTGAGTGTGATGGTGAGTGAGTGTGATGGTGAGTGTGATGTTGAGTGAGTGTGATGGTGCGTGTGATGGTAAGTGAGTGTGATGGTGAGTGTGATGGTGAGTGAGTGTGATGGTGAGTGTGATGGTGAGTGAGTGTGATGGTGAGTGTGCTTGTGAGTGTGCTTGTGAGTGAGTGTGATGGTGAGTGTGATGGTGAGGTGATGTTGAGTGTGATGGTGAGTGAGTTGTGATGGTGAGTGTGATGGTGAGTGAGTGTGATGGTGAGTGTGATGGTGAGTGAGTGTGATGGTGAGTGTGATGGTAAGTGAGTGTGATGGTGAGTGTGATGGTGAGTGAGTGTGATGGTGAGTGTGATGGTGAGTGAGTGTGATGGTGAGTGTGCTTGTGAGTGTGCTTGTGAGTGAGTGTGATGGTGAGTGTGATGGTGAGTGTGATGGTGAGTGAGTGTGATGGTGAGTGTGATGGTGAGTCAGTGGATGGTGAGTGAGTGTGATGGTGAGTGTGATGGTGAGTGTGATGGTGAGTGTGATGGTGAGTGTAGGGTATGGTGAGTGATGGTGGGTGATGGTGAGGTGTGTGTGATGGTGAGTGTGATGGTGAGTGAGTGTGATGGTGAGTGTGATGGTGAGTGAGTGTGATGGTGAGTGTGTATGGGTGAGTGTGATGGTGAGTGAGTGTGATGGTGAGTGTGATGGTGAGTGAGTGTGATGGTGAGTGAGTGTGATGGTGAGTGTGATGGTGAGTGTGTGATGGTGAGTGTGATGGTGAGTGAGTGTGATGGTGAGTGAGTGTGATGGTGAGTGAGTGTGATGGTGAGTGTTGGTGAGGAGGAGGAGAGTGTGTGGTGAGAGTGAATGATGATGGTGAGTGTGATGGTGAGCTGAGTGTGATGCGTGAGTGTGATGGTGAGCTGAGTGTGACTA
>NW_027422605.1:72500-372898 GCF_048934315.1 Petromyzon marinus | reverse complement strand
TCCACGTTCACGGTGTCCACGTTCCCGGTGTCCACGTTCCCGGTGTCCACGTTCCCGGGATCAGCGTTCCCGGGATCAACGTTCCCGGTGTCCGCGTTCCCGGTGTCCACATTCCGGTGTCCACGTTCCCGGTGTCCACGTTCCCGGTGTCCACGTTCCTGGTTTCCACATTCCCGGTGTCCACGTTCCCGGGATCAATGTTCCCGGTGTCCACGTTCCCGATGTCCACGTTCCCGATGTCCACGTTCCCGGCGTCCACATTCCCGGTGTCCACGTTCCCGGTGTCCACGTTCCCGGGATCAACGTTCCCGGTGTTCACGTTCCCGGTGTCCACATTCCCGGTGTCCACGTTCCCGGTTTCCACATTCCCGGTTTCCACATTCCCCGGTTTCCACATTCCCGGTGTCCACATTCCCAGAGGGAACGTTCTTCGGTAGCCCTGCAGGAGACACGTGCGCACAACCAAAGGTTCGCGATTCAAATTCAAATCTGGTGGGCCGCCCTGGTATTTACCAGCAGGGCGTCTCACTCACAATCTCACCAACTCGCTCACCGACTCACTCACCCACCCGCCTATCTTGCACACACAATCTCACAATCTCACCAACTCGCTCACCGACTCACTCACCCACCCACCTGCCTACACTCGCACTCACAATCTCACCAACTCGCTCACCGACTCACTCACCCATCCACCCGCCTACTCTCTCACTCACAATCTCACCAACTCGCTCACCCACTAACTTACTCACCTACTCTCTCTCACAATCACACCAACTCGCTCACCCACTCACTCACCCACCCACCCACCTACCCTCTCACTCACAATCTCACCAACTCGCTCACTGACTCACACACCCACCCACTCATTATCCCACCCACCCATTCAGCATCTCATCCACTCACCCTCTCAGCCACTCATCATCTCACCCACCCACTCTTGCAAAATGAACCTCCTAGCCTGGGCTCTGGTTCTCACTTGGTTCAACACGATATCAACCTGACCTGCTACCACATCACCACACTCCACCACTCACTCCCACACCACCACACACCCACCCCATCCCCCACCAACTCACTCACCACCCCACCCACCATCTCACCACCACCCCCACACACCCACCATCTCACCCCACCCACTCACTCCCATCCCCACCCCCACCCCCACCCACTCACTCACATCCCCACCCCACCCATTCCACCCCACCCACCACCACCCACCCACTCTCACTCACCATCCCCACCCACCCCATCTCACCCCACCCACTCACCACCATCCCCACCACCATCTCACCCCACCCACTCACTCACCCACCACCCCCCCACTCACCATCTCCCACCCACCATCTCACCCCACCCACTCACTCACCATCCCCACCCACCATCTCACCCCACCCACTCACTCATCTCACACCACCAGCTCTACCCTCCCACCTCACCACACCATCCCCACCCCCACCATCTCACTCACCATCCCACCACCTTCACCATCCCCACCCACCACCTCACCCCACCCACTCACTCACCCTCCCCACCCACCATCCACTCACCATCCACCCACTCACTCACCACCCACCCCACCACCTCACCCCACCCACTCACTCACCATCCCCACCCACCATCTCACCCCACCCACTCACCATCCCCACCCACCATCCCCACCCACCACTCCCCCCTCACCCCACCCACTCATTCACCATCCCCACCCACCATCTCACCCCACTCACCATCTCACTCACCATCCCCACCCACCATCTCACCCCACCCACTCACTCACCATCCCCACCCACCCACTCACCATCCCCGACCCACCATCTCACCCCACCCACTCACTCACCATCCCCACCCACCATCTCACCCCACCCACCATCTCACCCCACCCACTCACTCACCATCCCCACCCACCATCTCACCCCACCCACTCACTCACAATCCCCACCCACCATCTCACCCCACCCACCATCTCACCATCGCCACCCACCATCTCACCCCACCCACTCACTCACCATCCCCACCCACCATCTCACCCCACCCACCATCTCACCATCCCCACCCACCCACTCACTCACCATCCCCACCCACCATCTCACCCTACCCACTCACTCACCATCCCCACCCACCATCTCACCCCACCACTCACCATCCCCACCCACCACCTCACCCCACCCACTCACCATCCCCACCCACCATCTCACCCCACCCACCCACCATCTCACCCCACCCACTCACCATCCCCACCCACCATCTCACCCCACCCACCCACCACCTCACCCCACCCACTCACCATCCCCACCCACCATCTCACCCCACCCACCCACCATCTCACCCCACCCACTCACCATCCCCACCCACCATCTCACCCCACCCACCCACCATCTCACCCCACCCACTCACCATCCCCACCCACCATCTCACCCCACCCACCCACCACCTCACCCCACCCACTCACCATCCCCACCCACCATCTCACCCCACCCACCCACCATCTCACCCCACCCACTCACCATACCCACCCACCATCTCACCCCACCCACCCACCACCTCACCCCACCCACTCACCATCCCCACCCACCATCTCACCCCACCCACTCGCTGTGGTGCCGGTGGCCGGGACTCCCACACCTGCATCTATCCGGCTCCTCCTCTTCATCCTCGTCCATGGTCCTCGCGACCCCCTTGATCCCCCGTAGACCCCCGCGGGGTCCGGAGAACCCTTTGGGCCCCCGCTCCCCGCCTCTCCCTCCCGGCGGTCTCGGCCCCCCCATGCCCCCCACCCCGAGGAGGGCGATGGGAGGGGCCGCAGGAGGGAGGGAGACAGCCCCACATCCTGCAGCAGCTCCTCGCTCGCATCCACCCTGCACGGAGGGGGGGGGGGGTCACAGGGGGGGGGAAATCACAGGGGGGGGGGGGAATCACGGGGGGGGGGGGGAAATCACAGGGGGGGGGGGGAAATCACAGGGGGGGGGGGAATCACAGGGGGGGGGGAAATCACAGGGGGGGGGAATCACAGGGGGGGGGGGGAATCACAGGGGGGGGGAATCACAGGGGGGGGGGAATCACAGTGGGAAGGGAAATCACAGGGGGGGGGGGAAGGTGACACGGGGGGGTCACGGGGGGTCACGGGGGGGTCACGGGGGGTCACGGGGGGAGACACGGGGGGGAGACACGGGGGAGACACGGGGGGAGACACGGGGGGGGGTCACGGGGGGTCACGGGGGGGGGGTCACGGGGGGGGGTCACGGGGGGGGGGAGGTGACACGGGGGGGGGGACACGGGGGGAGACACGGGGGGGTCACGGGGGGTCACGGGGGGGTGACACGGGGGGTCACGGGGGGTCACGGGGGGGGGGGGGGTGACACGGGGGGGACACCCTTGCACCACCCCTGCAAACTACAACATGCGGGGAGGGGGTGATGGGGAGGGGGGCTCACCTGACCCCGTGTGTGGCGTCTGACATCACCCAGAGCCTCATGCGCAACTTGTGGGCGAAACGGTGGTCCTGACGGAGACAAAGACAAAGTTCCCCGTGCAGCCTTCGCAGACTCTTGGGGCAAGTGCTGTTAGGGAGCAGCACCGATGACGACCGGCACGGCACACGAGGGAGTGGGTAGAGTCAGCACCACGCCCGGCCGCCGTTGTCTCCCCGGTGGCGATGTTGGCTACGCACCGCACCGGGTACTCATTTGAGGCCGAGTCGACCTAGGGGAGGCCCAAGACTGGTTCAGATAATCGTCACCGGTGTTGGCCGCGAATTGAACTCAGGTTGCTGGGTTCGTAGCGCAGCATGGCGCCAACCGCTACAATACACACGCACACTGGGGACGATGAGTGAAGAGGTGAGGGTGAGGAAGTGAGGGTGAGAAGGGTGACAAGGCGAGGGTGATGAGGTGAGGATGAGGTGAGGATTAGGTGAGGATGAGGTGAGGGTGAGGATGAGGTGAGGGCGCTTAGGATAAGGTGAGGGTGAGGATGAGGTGAGGGTGAGGATGAGGTGAGGATGAGGTGAGGATGAGGTGAGGATGAGGATGAGGTGAGGATGAGGATGAGGTGAGGATGAGGTGAGGGTGAGGATGAGGTGAGGATGAGGTGAGGATGAGGTGAGGGTGAGATGAGGATGAGGTGAGGGTGATGAGGTGAGGATGAGATGAGGATGAGGTGAGGGTGATGAGGCGAGGATGAGGTGAGGGTGAGGTGAAGGTGAGGATGAGGTGAGGGTGAGGAGGTGAGGGTGAGGATGAGGTGAGGGTGAGGAGGTGAGGGTGAGGATGAGGTGAGGGTGAGGTGAGGGTGAGGATGAGGTGAGGGTGATGAGGTGAGGGTGAAGATGAGGGTGATGAGGTGAGGGTGAGGTGAGGATGAGGTGAGGGTGATGAGGTGAGGATGAGGTGAGGGTGAGGATGAGGTGAGGGTGAGGATGAGGTGAGGGTGAGGAGGTGAGGGTGAGGATGAGGCGAGGGTGATGAGGTGAGGGTGAGGATGAGGTGAGGGTGATGAGGTGAGGGTGACGAGGTGAGGGTGAGGATGAGGTGAGGGTGATGAGGTGAGGATGAGGTGGGGGTGAGGATGAGGTGAGGGTGAGGAGGTGAGGGTGAGGATGAGGGTGATGAGGTGAGGGTGATGAGGTGAGGGTGATGAGGTGAGGTGAGGATGAGGTGAGGGTGATGAGGTGAGGATGAGGTGAGGGTGATGAGGTGAGGATGAGGTGAGGGTGAAGCTCTCACCCTCCCTCTGCTTCGCCTCTTGCAGCTTCTGGTTGAGGTGGTGGAGCTGCTCGTGTGGCGAGAGTGAGTCCACCCACGCCAACCACACCACCTCCTCACCCACCCTCACCTCCTCACCCCTCACCTCACCCACCCTCACCTCCTCACCCCCCACCTCACCCTTCACCTCACCCACCCTAGCCACCTCCTCACCACTCACCTCACCCACCCTAGCCACCTCCTCACCCCTCACCTCCTCACCCCTCACCTCACCCACCCTAGCCACCTCCTCACCCCTCACCTCACCCACCCAAGCTACCTCCTCACCACTCACCTCACTCACCCTAGCCATCTCCTCACCACTCACCTCACCCACCCTAGCCACCTCCTCACCCCTCACCTCCTCACCCCTCACCTCACCCACCTTAGCCACCTCATCACCCTTCACCTCACCCACCCTAGCCACCTCCTCACCACTCACCTCACCCACCCTAGCCACCTCCTCACCACTCACCTCACCCACCCTAGCCACCTCCTCACCCCTCACCTCACCCACCCTAGCCACCTCCTCACCACTCACCTCACTCACCCTAGCCACCTCCTCACCCCTCACCTCCTCACCCCTCACCTCACCTACCCTAGCCACCTCCTCACCACTCACCTCAGCCACCCTAGCCACCTCCTCACCCGTCACCTCACCCACCCTAGCCACCTCCTCACCCCTCACCTCACCCACCCAAGCTACCTCCTCACCACTCACCTCACCCACCTTAGCCACCTCATCACCACTCACCTCACTCACCCTAGCCACCTCCTCACCACTCACCTCACCCACCCTAGCCACCTCCTCACCACTCACCTCATTCACCCTAGCCACCTCCTCACCCCTCACCTCACCCACCCTACCCACCTCCTCACCACTCACCTCACTCACCCTAGCCACCTCCTCACCCCTCACCTCCTCACCACTCACCTCAGCCACCCTAGCCACCTCCTCACCCGTCACCTCACCCACCCTAGCCACCTCCTCACCCCTCACCTCACCCACCCAAGCTACCTCCTCACCACTCACCTCACTCACCCTAGCCACCTCCTCACCACTCACCTCACTCACCCTAGCCACCTCCTCACCACTCACCTCACCCACCCTAGCCACCTCATCACCACTCACCTCATTCACCCTAGCCACCTCCTCACCACTCCCCTCACTCACCCTAGCCACCTCCTCACCCCCCACCTCACCCACCCTAGCCACCTCCTCACCCTCCACCTCACCCACCATAGCCACCTCTTCACCCCTCACCTCACCCACCCTAGCCACCTCCTCACCACTCACCTCACCCACCCTAGCCATCTCCTCACCCCTCACCTCACCCACCCTAGCCACCTCCTCACCACTCACCTCACTCACCCTAGCCACCTCCTCACCCCTCACCTCCTCACCCCTCACCTCACCTACCCTAGCCACCTCCTCACCACTCACCTCAGCCACCCTAGCCACCTCCTCACCCGTCACCTCACTCACCCTAGCCACCTCCTCACCCCTCACCTCACCCACCCAAGCTACCTCCTCACCACTCACCTCACTCACCCTAGCCACCTCCTCACCACTCACCTCACCCACCCTAGCCACCTCATCACCACTCACCTCACTCACCCTAGCCACCTCCTCACCACTCACCTCACTCACCCTAGCCACCTCCTCACCCCCCCACCTCACCCACCCTAGCCACCTCCTCACCCTCCACCTCACCCACCATAGCCACCTCCTCACCCCTCACCTCACCCACCATAGCCACCTCCTCACCCCTCACCTCACCCACCCTAGCCACCTCCTCACCCCTCACCTCACCCACCCTAGCCACCTCCTCACCACTCACCTCACCCACCCTTGCCACCGCCTCACCCCTCACCTCCTCACCCTCCACCTCACCCACCCTAGCC
Organism: Petromyzon marinus; assembly: GCF_048934315.1. Lineage (NCBI taxonomy): Eukaryota > Metazoa > Chordata > Hyperoartia > Petromyzontiformes > Petromyzontidae > Petromyzon > Petromyzon marinus. The sequence continues at coordinate 366,254 of NW_027422605.1, read as the reverse complement.
ACCTCCTCACCCCTCACCTCACCCACCCAAGCCACCTCCTCACCACTCACCTCACTCACCCTAGCCACCTCCTCACCACTCACCTCACTCACCCTAGCCACCTCCTCGCCCTCCACCTCACCCACCCTAGCCACCTCCTCACCACTCACCTCCTCACCCCCTACCTCACCCCTCACCTCCTCATCCTCCACCTCACCCACCCTTGCAACCTCCCTCACCCTCCACCTCACCCACCATAGCCACATCCTCACCCTTCACCTCCTCACCCTCCACCTCACCTAGCCGAGCCAGCTCCTCACCCCTCACCTCACCCACCATAGCCACATCCTCACCCTCCACCTCCTCACCCTCCACCTCCTGACCCTTCACGTCCTCGCCCCTCACCTCCTCACCCCCCACCTCCTCGCCCCTCACCTCACCCAACCTAGGTACCCGTTCACCCCTCACCTCACCCTCCTCCTCATCCTCCACGTCAGGGCCGGCGGGGTCAGGGACGGCGGGGTCAGAGTCCGTGGGGTCATGGCGGGTGGGGTCATGGCGGGTGGGGTCAGGGCGGGTAGGGTCATGGCGGGTAGGGTCATGGCGGGTAGGGTCAGGGCGGGTAGGGTCACGGTGCATGGTTGATCCCTCCCCCACTCCGTCTTTCGAGTTCTCCATTGTCTGCACCCACACAAAGACAAAGGTCCCCCATGTAGGCCCAGGCCTGCCCGTGTAAAGTTGTGAACATAGAATCGGGGAGCCCAAAAGGATGAAGAACAACACAGAGCCCTGGCCTGTTGATGGATATTATAGGCTTCGACCAGGTCAATAAAGCAGAGATGTAGGTTCTGTTGGAATTTGCTTCGTAAGTATGTTCGTATGATGAACTTCTTTCGCCCCCTATGTAACCAACTGCGCTAATCGGAGGTGCGGGGGGAACGACAACAATGAAACACAAAAAGCAGTTCTAAAAAAAATAGTTTTCAATCTAGAAAGGTTCCCAACCCGGGGTTATATTAGATGATTTATAAATGTGTGAAATTATATCACACATGAGAGACATTGGTGAAGTCACTGTATGAATCTGCCAATATAAAATAACTACAATAAAATGTTAATCCATATGGTATAACCGAGAACGATATAAAATGCATTTCTAAACTCACTGACCGTGGACAATGTGGTTTCCAAGAGTAACCTGCGAGCATAAACAAAGTTACCGTCACACATAGTGGAGCGTCCACTGGTTTGTTTTATTATTTGGAATCTTAGAATTGTAATTTTTGCAATAACTGGCAAAACGTTACGGTAATCGAATTATAAATGTTGTGGGCTTTCCAACACACAACCGGTTGTGCGCTGAACTGGAAACTAATTAGCATCGTTTACGTGACAAACCTTCACTGAGTGGCTGTGTGTCTGGTGGTGGTGGCGGGTTTAACGACACCACATTTATATTTACGCGATATAACCCCAAAAAACATCTCTATTGCTGAAAAGATGCTGTTCCAGACGTCTGTAAAAGATGCTGTTCCAGACGTCTGTAAAATATGCTGTTCCAGACATACAGTACCCGGGCGTCTACAAACTAAGTTGCCTCTGTGGTAGCGGCTACATTGGAGAAACCAAACGACATGTCTCGGACCGCATCCGCGAACATAAAGCAGACCTTAAACACGGTAGGACCAACACCTCGGCCGTGGCAGATCATTGTTATAATTCAGTGGGCTCACGTGACATTGACTTCTCCAAGACGGAGGTTCTTTGCAAGCCATCCGGCTACCATGAGAGATTCGTGTATGAGGCCATCCACATATACAAGCACAGAGACAATTTCAACCGAGAAGATGGATTCTGGCTTAGCAATCATTGGAAGGATTTGATAAACCATTTCAGTTCTTAATTGATTGTATTTTACGGTGACCTGCAGACCGCAGTCCATTCGCTGGCACTGCCTCTTGATATCTTTCACACCACAGTCAATGGTATGGTTTATAACATGTAGTAAAATAATACATAGTACAGCATCGTAATGTTTAACATAATTCATAAGGCAATATATAATTGCATAATGAATATACAGCAGTGTGCCATACATTAAGGTTGACAGAATAAGACAGTGTAATATTACAAGTCTAATATTTGTATAGTCTAAAGTATAGGGTGGTAACACAGTAACGCATTGTATAACCTCAAAAAAAATTCCCACTGGCCCCGTGCAGTGACCCACCGGACGTACCGCACCATCAACAGAACAAAATAATGATTAACTTAGCCCCACACCCCATCAATGTCCCCCACTTTGGCCCCCCACCTTAACCTGTATTTAAGCTCGAGGCTCTCAGAGCCCCCCCCCCCCCAACTTGATCAGCGATCTTGCTGTGACCGTCCCACCTGAAGACGGAAGCTTGCGTTGCCTCCGAAACGTCGTGAGAATTTCTATTTTTATTATTTTATCCCCAATTCTACGCGGTGACTTTACCGAAAGAACCAAGAAGATGAATCCCCTGCAGTCACGAAAGCTTTAAATCGAAACACAAAGCTCCCCCGTGTAGCTTCACAGACTGTCGGGGAAAGTGCTGTCAGTAGCGAATAGCAGCACCACGCCCGGCCGCCTTTGTCTCCCCCAAGGGGCGATGCTTCCACCACCGCTACACCAGGTACGCATTTGAGGCCGAGTCGACCTAGGGGAGGGCCAGGACCGGTTCAGATAATCGTCACCGGTGGTGTTGGTGGGTCGTGAGCGGTAATCGAACTCGACTCTCTGCCGGGCCCGTAGCGCAGTGCGGCGAGCTAACCGCTGCGCCGCGGCTCGCCAGGGCGCCTGTGCCAGGCTAGGTGCACCGACACAACACGCGGTGCCGTTTTGCGAGCACCCAGAAAACAGAGGCAGCCCCAGCACTCGTGCCAGGCTGGGTGCACACAGAAGCCTCGGAATCACACAACACCCGGGCCCGTTGAGCTAACGCAGTTTGCGAGTACCTATTTAATGTTGTCGGGCGAGCACGCCAGACCGCCTTTGTCTCTCCGACCCCGGGGCCGCAGCGTGGGTCTGGATTCAAACGCCATTTGACCACGTGGATTTATAGGAGAATCGACGATTAGCAAGCTACATCGATTACCGAATCGATTCTTAGTTTAAAATCGATTCACCGAACGTGTTCCCTCCTTAGCGATTCGATTAATCGAATTACGGCACTGGATTTATATTTCTTAATGGGATTCTGTTTTGTGATCAAATCGGGCGGATTGATTAATAGATTTACTTTGGCGATTAATCGATTGCATGTGATGCTAAGGAGCGGTGGCGCAGCGCTACGAATCCGGCGACCCGAGTTCGAATCCTGCCAAGGGTCCAACACCCAGTGACGATTATTTTAACCGGTCCTGGGCCTCCCCTAGGTCGACTCAGCCTTAAAATAAGTACCCCGTGCGGTGCGGAGTAAACATCGGCATTGGGGAGACAAAGGCGGCCGGGCGAGCGTGGTGGTGCCCCCCCCCCCCCCCCGCTCGTGTGCCGTGCCCGCATTCACAGGTGCTGCTGCTACTGGCTAACAGCACTTGCCCCGACAGCATGCCGAGGCTACACGGGGATCTTTGTCTTTGTACACGTGTGTGTGTGTGGCACAGCTGGTACATATGCCAGTCATCTCTACCCCACAGCACCTGAGTCTGTCCCGTGACCTCCTGCACCTAGCCTGGCACAGCAGTCAACCCATGGCACACAGTTCTGTCCCGCGACCACCTTCCAGCGAGAGACCTCTGACCCTTCACGTGGCCTTGGAGTGCACCTAGCCTGGCACAAAGCACCGTGGTCACGTCACCGCCACGAATGGCGGCTGCTATGTGTGTGTTTGTATGTCCCGTAGGTGTGTGTGGTACATGCGTAGTGGCATAGCGCCGGCTGCCGGCGTAAAAGGGTAACTGCGGTGTGTGGGAGTATCCACGTCGGCAGGTCAGCAGAGAGACACGGGAGGGGGTCATCTAAAGGCGAAAGGTCACAGAGGGGGGCCCAACGGGCAGCCTCGGGCACCCGCTGGTAGGGTCCACACTGGGGGGACCAAGAGGGCTTCTAGATTTAAAGCTTTCGTGACTGCAAGGATCCATACTCAACCACAAGGTCCCCCACAGGGACCCCTCTTGGTCCATACTCTTTGGTTCTATTGGGTAAAGTTACGTAGGTAAAAAAAATGAAATAACAAAAAAATCACGACGTTTCGGCCACAACACAAGCGGCCTTCATCAAGTGAAGGGACGAGACTGTCCGGAGGACAGCGCTGGAGTGAAAAAAAGCCACGCTCAGATCGCGACCTTTAAGCTGTGTGAGAAGAAACAAAGCGCCTTGACAAAGGAATTAGCATAGAATTTAGCATTGAAATGGCTGAGTGATTAGCTTGTGACTGGTCACAGAAATGGCTATGTTAAAGTTAAAGCATACACATCCGCAAAGGCACCCCTTGACAAAGGAATTAGCATAGAAGCTAATCACTCAGCTATTTCAATGCTAAATTCTATGCTAATTCCTTTGTCAAGGGGTGCCTCTGCGGATGTGTATACTTTAACTTAGCTATTTCAATGCTAAATTCTATGCTAATTCCTTTGTCAAGGGGTGCCTTTGCGGATGTGTATGCTTTAACTGTAACATAGCCATATCTGTGACCAGTCACAAGCTAATCACTCAGCTATTTCAATGCTAAATTCTATGCCAATTCCTTTGTCAAGGCGCTTTGTTTCTTCTCACACAGCTTAAAGGTCGTGATCTGAGCTTGGCTTTTTTCACTCCAGCGCTGTCCTCCAGACAGTCTCGTCCCTTCACCTGATGAAGGCCACTTGTGTTGTGGCCGAAACGTCGTGATTTTTGTTATTTTATTTTTTACCTACGTGACTTTACCCAATAGAACCAAAGAGTATGGACCAAGAGGGGTCCCTGTGGGGGACCTTGTGGCTGTTGCTGGATCCCCGTCGTGGTGTTCAAGATCGTCGCCATCGTCACTCTAGTCTTCACTCGATGTTGCGCCGCTCCATTGTTGTTTTGATTTAGAACTTTCGTGACTGCATTAATTCGTATTATTTGGTTCGTTGGGTAGTCACGCAGATAGAAGATAATAAAATAAAACTCACGACGTTTCGACCACAACACAAGCGGTCGTTATCAGGCGGTGAGAAGAGTGGGTTTTTATTACTTTCATTTTATTATTTTCTATCGGCGTGACTTTACCGAAATATTTCGATTTAAAGCTTTCGTGACTGCAATGATTCATCTTCTTTGGTTCTTTCGGTAAAGTCACAATAAGAATATTATTGTGTTATTTTATTTTATCAATTTATTATTTTATTCTCATTCTACGTGACTTTACCGAAAGAACCAAAGAAGATTTACCGAAATAACCCAAGTGTAACATAGAAGATCGTTGTTGGCTGTCTCGATTCAGCGCAGTCAGAGTGAGACGGTGAGGGTAGTGTCTAGGCGAGCTACCCACGCAGAGTTGTGTCTAGGCGAGATACTTTAGAGTGGGCACCCACTTTCGGAGTGTTGTATTACCACGGTGGTGCTCGTTACATAAAATAAGTGCCTCCAAGTCGCCCCTGTCTCCGAGTTCAGTCACTTCATACGTGTGTGTGTATTCACACCGGTTAGAAACATTGTGTGAGGAGTTCACGAAATCCTTGAAAGATCTGGACAGTCCCATCGGTGAGCTCCTCCGGCAGGCAATGCTGCGTTGGCTGGGTCATGTAGCCAACGGTAATCCCTACTGAAGTCTGGTGCCCTTCATAGGCATTCATTTAAATAATTACAGTATTACTTGACGATTCGCTTCCACGCAGCACGAAGGCGGTAGCTATCCGAACGGTTAAAATTATTTTTTACTTATTTAAATTTCGATAGACTCTCTAATTACTCGATCTAATGTAGCTCGTTTTGCACAGAACTTCAACATTATCAAAATCAATTGAGTGTTCTTGTTGGCACGCGTGTTACTGGCGAAACGTCGTACTCAGATTGTAAATGTTGTGGCTCTCCCAACACACCGGTTAGTGCTGTACTAGTGACGAATTGGCCACGTTCTGTTTACGTGACAACCCTTACTAGTTGGCTTTGTCGGGTGGTGGAGGGTTTTAACGACACAACATTTATATATTCACGCAATCTAACCCAAAAAACCTCTATTATGGATATTGGTCGCGAAAACCGACGTGTTAAACCATCTTGTCAACTCAAGGCACCTGGGTCTATCCCGTGACCTGCACTTAGCCTGGCACAGTAATTAACCCATGGCACCTGGATCTGTCCCCGTGACCTCCTCCTGTACCTCGCCTAACACAGCAGTCAACCCCCATGGCACCTGGATCTGTCCCCATGACCTCCTGCCAGCAGAGAGCCTTTGACGCTTCACGTAGCTTCTAGATTTGAAGTTTTCGTGACTGCAAGGATCCATATTCTTTGGTTCTTTCGGTAAAGCCACGTAGGTAAAAATAAAACAAAAATGAAAACTAAATTAATCACGACGTTTTGGGCGCAACACAAGCGCACGTCATCAGGTGGGACACAACAGTTAGAAACAACTGCTGAACTGGGCATGAAGTCTGCAGTGAAACAAGACGCTTTATAAATAAGAGAGAGGAGATACAGAGTTGGGGGTGCGTGGGGCGGGGCGTAGGAAGATCAAAGAGAGAAAGGGGAAGACACTGAACATGCTGCAATGGGCAACGTGACACTCAACATGCTGAGACTCATACTCTTTGTTTTTTTCGGTAAAGTCACATAGGTAAAAAAATATAAAATAAAATATACAAGAAACAACTAAATTCATTTATTTTATTTTATATTTTTTACCTACTACGTGACTTTACCGAAAAAAACAAAAAGTATGAATCCTTGCAAATCTAGAATGCTGAGATACAGAGTGGGGGGCGGGGTGCAGGGAGATCAAAGAGAGAAAGGGGAAGACACTAAACATGCCGCAATGGACAACATCATGGAGTTATGATTTTACCTGGTTAATAACATATTTCCAATGATTGCTCAATTTGTATCCATCATCTCGGTTGAAGTTATATCTATGTTTGTGTATCTGGATGGCTTTATGAACAAACCTTTGATACATCTTCTTTGGTTCTTTCGGTAAAGTCACGTAGAATGATAATAAAATAATAAATTGATAAAATAAAATAACACAATAATATTCTCACGACGTTTCGGCCACAACACAAGCGGCCTTCATCAGGTGAAGGGGGGCGAGACTGTCTGGTAGGACAGCGCTGGAGTGAAAGAGCCACGTTCAGATACGGCCTTTAAGCTGTGTGAGAGGAACAAAGCGCCTTGACAAAGGAATTAGCATAGAATTTAGCATTGAAATGGCTGAATGATTAGCTTGTGACTGGTCACAGAAATAGCTATGTTAAAAGTTAAAGCATACACACCCGCAGAGGCACCCATTGTTAAAGGGATTAGCATAGAATTTAGCATTGAAATAGCTAAGTTAAGGCATACACATCTTGACAATGGAATTAGCATAGAATTTAGCATTGAGATAGCTGAGTGGTTAGCTTGTACCTGCTGCAGAAATAGCTACGTTAAAGTCCGAGCATACACATTCACCGAGGCCCTTAGTACAAATCAAACAGGAGAATTTAGCATTGAAATAACTAGGCGAATCCAGCATTGAAACAACTGAGTGATTAGCTAGTGACTGGTCACAGAAATGACTACACATCTGAGCTATTCACAGTACTATATAGTGAACCAATAAAAAACTAGAATATAAATTACCTTCATGTCATCAATAAACTCTATATTCTCCAATCAGCTAAGCTACCAACAATAAGTCGTTATATATCACAATGCTATATGGCGAAAAAATGGGTGGATTCTTACCCTCAAATTTCAGCCCCACGGATAGCTACGGGTCCCGTTCAGACGGACGAGTTCGTCCATGGTCAGAACAGAGAAGGGGGAGAGAGACAGCTGCGAGGCCCTAGTATGCTCCATATTGTAAAACTATACCATTAACCGTGGTGTGAGAGGTATTAAGAGGCAATGCTGGCGAAAGAGCTGCGGTCTGAAGGTCATCGTAAAAATACAATTAATTAAGAACAGAAATGATTTAAAACATCTTTCCAGTGGTTACTAAGCCTGAATCCATCTTCTCGGTTGAAATTGTCTCTGTGCTTGTATATGTGAATGGCCTCATGAACGAATCTCTCATGGTAGCCGGTTGGTTTGCAAAGAACCTCCGTCTTGGAGAAGTCAATGTCATGTGAGCCCACTGAATTATAACAGTGATCTGCCACGGCAGAGGAGTTCGTCCTACCGTGTTTCAAGTCTGCTTTGTGTTCGCAGATGCGGTCCGAGATATGTCTTTTGGTTTCTCCAATGTAGCTACTACCACAGAGGCACTTTAGTTTGTAAACGCCCGAGTACTGTATGTCTGGAACAGCATCTTTTACAGATGGAACTAAATCACGGATTTTATGTACTGTGTTGAATCGGACCTGGATCTTGTGTACTGTGAATAGCTCAGATGTGTAGTCATTTCTGTGACCAGTCACTAGCTAATCACTCAGTTGTTTCAATGCTGGATTCGCCTAGTTATTTCAATGCTAAATTCTCCTGTTTGATTTGTACTAAGGGCCTCGGTGAATGTGTATGCTCGGACTTTAACGTAGCTATTTCTGCAGCAGGTACAAGCTAACCACTCAGCTACCTCAATGCTAAATTCTATGCTAATTCCATTGTCAAGATGTGTATGCCTTAACTTAGCTATTTCAATGCTAAATTCTATGCTAATCCCTTTAACAATGGGTGCCTCTGCGGGTGTGTATGCTTTAACTTTTAACATAGCTATTTCTGTGACCAGTCACAAGCTAATCATTCAGCCATTTCAATGCTAAATTCTATGCTAATTCCTTTGTCAAGGCGCTTTGTTCCTCTCACACAGCTTAAAGGCCGTATCTGAACGTGGCTCTTTCACTCCAGCGCTGTCCTACCAGACAGTCTCGCCCCCCTTCACCTGATGAAGGCCGCTTGTGTTGTGGCCGAAACGTCGTGAGAATATTATTGTGTTATTTTATTTTATCAATTTATTATTTTATTATAATTCTACGTGACTTTACCGAAAGAACCAAAGAAGATGAATCATTGCAGTCACGAAAGCTTTAAATCGAAACCTTTGATAGTAGCCAGACGGTTTGCAGAGTACCTTGGTCACGGTAAAAAAACAATATCATGAGAGCCCACAGCGTTATAGCAGTGATCAGCAACTGCGAAGGAATTGGTTTTGTCGTGTTTCAGATCTGACTTGTGCTCGCGAACACGGTCAGAAACATGACGTTTCGTTTCGCCAATGTAACAATGACCAAAGGAGCGACTTAGTTTGTAGACTCCAGGGTATTGCAAGTCAGGAATGACATCCTTCACAGATGGGATTAGATCACGGATTTTGTGTACTGTACTAAATCGGACCTGTATCTTGCTTGTTTAGGATTTTGGCAATATTTTTGGTAACGCCAGCTATGTATGGTAACGTGATGGTTTTGATCGGAGTCTCAGGAAGTTGTTTCTCCATGGTAGGAGAAACAGCTTTGCGGATCGTACGGTCCGAGTATCCATTCATCTTAAGGGCCAGGTGTACGTGTTCTAATTCATTGGCCAGGTGGTGTTGGATTAGTGCTTTGATGAGGGAATTCTTCTGTGCCGGATGGTGGTGGGAATCAGGCTTCAGATAGGAGCCTGTGTGGGTGGCCTTCCTGTAGACAATGTCCCAAAGAGCCATTGGACCTCCTCTCAAACAGAACATCCAAGAATGGTAGCTTGCCATCCTTCTCCACTTCCTTGGTGAATTTGATGGATAGGTGTATGGAGTTAATGTGGTCGAGAAATTGGTTCAATGCTGGTAGGCCCTGTGGCCAAATGACGAAAGTGTCATCCACATCTCTTCCACAGGGAAGAACGTAGTGTGGATGTCTGGATGGCTTCACGTAGCCTCAAAGTGCACTTAGCCTGGCACATGTGCCGTGGTGAACGGGGTTGTTGTTTGATACGTGTGTGTGGGTGAGTACGTGTGAATGAAGGGGGTGTGGGAGCGTGGCGTTGAGATGTGGGAAGCTGTATGCTCCAGGCTACTTTGGGCTTGCCTCCTCGTCAACAAGAGGAGTGGTGGTGGTGATCAGTGGAGGGATGCGGGAAAGGCCGATGAGTCAGTTGCCTTCAATGACCTCCTGTCCCAGGTGCTGGCTAAAGTGGCCCCTCCGGAGAGTCATCCTGTTGGGTGACTTCAATGCTCGAGTGGCTCATGACGCAAGCACCTGGGCCAGGGCGATTGAAAAGGCATGGACCAGATCAGCTAAATAACAATGATAGGAGGCTGCTAGAAATCTATGCAGCCCATGGGCTTCTAATTACCAACACGCTGTTCCGGCACCGGCGCCTCCACACATCATGGATGCACGTACGCTCCAAGCAAGAACATCTGCTGGACTGCATAGTGACAAATCAGCGGATGCGGGCCCATGTCCTTGACATGCTTGGACCGACTGCGGAGCTGATCTGCTAACCATCGGCTTGTAATTGATAAGATGCGCCTGCCATTATTCTGATGCAGTGGTAGCCGACCACCGAGGACCCCTTTCATTCCCAGTCTCAACGAGCTTTATGAAAGATGCAAGTGAGAATTTCATCACTCTACGACATCCCTACGTCGCATGAGGCTTACTGCAGCCTTCACTCGGACGTTGGGAGAGCGATGCGGTGCTGAAGGATGAGTGGTGGCCACGGTTTTCATTCCATCAAAAAAAAGTAACGTACAGCGCCACACCTATCACCATCCTCAAGGACCTTCGTGATGGTGAGCAGGCCTGGGGAGAAGTTACGTGAAGGTGTCGCAGCCATTCCCCGCTCACAGTGGGGTGTGACAGGGCTGTCCTCTGGCTCGTACTTTACATTTTAGTTTAGCCACGGAGTTAAATAATGTTCCATGGTTGTACCAGGATAATTTCAATCTGGTACAGATAATATGGGAGGCGGATCGATGCCTCGGGGTGCGGTCAAGGGATGGCTCCCGATTGTCAAGCATGTTACATATGCTGATTTGGTGATTGCTGCTCACGGAGGAGCTAGAGGCTCTGCTGTTGGACCCGGAGTGTCACAAAGAGGTCGGTTATCAGCCAGTTTAGGTCAGAACTGGCTGTAATGTTTTCATCCTACCTTCCATTGTTAGTTATTTCGATTTTAGATGAACAGGTTCACACGACAGATGACGCCAAAAGGCGTCATCTGGTGTTTGACCAATCAGTTTCAAGGACAATGCATCAATTATCAGTGTTGTTTTATGTTTACACTTTGACTGCAAGTATTGTGGTTAATGTAAACATGACTCCTTGCAAAAGGTTTTAGTTTTGTCACCATAAAAAGGGGAAAACCCCTATTATAGGTTCACACTAACACAGCTGCCGTTTACATTGACAAGCCGATTAATCTCTTACATTGACATGCTAATCTCTCACTTTAACATAACTAGCCCCGCCCACTCGGTTTATGACCCTTGGGCTCCACCCATTTCACACCTTTTAGACAGCCTGCCTCAGCAGCTTTCCCCCTTTTTTCTCCTGATTCCTTGTTGCGATGGAAACGTCGTGATATTTTTATTCACTTTTTTATTTTGTTCCATCTACGTGACTTTACCGAAAGACCCAAAGAATACGAATTCCTGCAGTCACGAAAGCATTAAGTCAAGATTTAGTTAGGTGGAGCTTTACCACCATGGCACCTGGGTCGGTCCCGTGACCTGTTAGTAAGCCTTCGACACGTCATGTGGCCTCAAAATGTAGCGAGCCTGGCAACAGGCCCCGTGTTGACGTCACCGCCACTCGTGGGGAACGGCAGCGGTTGTTGACCTGTCGAGAGTGTGCGAGCGAGAGACCGGAAGTGAGCGATCGTATCTTTATTGAATTTCTCTACTTAAAACCACGAGCGAGAAACAGGGCGACGACATGGGGCGGGGGACCACGTAAATAAAAGCGGCTTCGTAAGAAACAAACAATAACATCGTCATCATCATCATCGTCACCACCACCGGAGGGGGCGGGTGGGGACAAGGGGGGACAGGGCAGTCGAGTGCCCCCCCCCTCTCCTTCAATAACACAAAACCTTCGCTCCGCCTATGGCTACCATCGGAGGACTGCCCCCCCCCCGCCGCTCGTCACCCAGCGGTGGATCCGCCAAAAGGGAAAGTGTGCCGGGAGATGTCCCCTCCCAACCCCAGGTGTCGTCACCTCCACTGGGTGCCAGGAATCGTCCCCCCCCACACGCCACCCTGCGGGTGTCAGGAGTGGTTGGGGGTGGTGGTTGGGGTGGGTGTGGTTGAGGGGGGTTCACACAGCACCGATCCCGGCTTTCGGAGCACCGTGTAACGCTTTTCGGAATCCTCGTCGCAGTCGTCGTCACGGTCGTCGTCACGGTCGTCGCGCATCGTTAAATCTACAGTCGGGGAGGGGGGGGGCCTTCGACGACAAGCAGCGTCACGCGTCTCAGGCAATGGCCACGGGCGATGGCGGCGGTGGCAAACAGTCGCAACCACCACCGCCCGCCACGTCTCTCCTGGTCCCACGGTGTCGCCAGCGCCGAGGCTCGGTGGGGCGAGCGTGGCGGGCACGGGAGGGGGGTGGGGGAGTGGGTCAATGCGGGAGGGGGGGGACCGGGAGAGATTAGAGAAAGACTGTGGAGACTGGTGGTGGTGGTTGTTGTTGATGTGGTTGTGGCAGGTTGGTGTGTGGATTATAGACCAGGGTGGGTGGGTCGAGTGGTGAGGGAGTAGAGGTGTAGGGAGAGGTGGTGGGGTTTGTAGTGGGGGTGAGGTGTGGCGAGCCCAAGACTGGGCAACCACAGATGGTATCACGTGCGAGTACGCGCGTGCAAGGGGGTAGCACCGACTGAAGGCGGGCACGGCACACCAGGGGGTTTGCTCGCTAATAGCACTTGCCCCAAAAAAGGTCTGTTAAGGCTTTATAGGGGATCTATTTCTTTGTACGTGCGTGTATGTGTGTACGTGCGTGTATGTGTGTACGTGCGTGTATGTGTGTACGTGCATGTATGTGTGTACGTGCGTGTATGTGTGTACGTGCGTGTATGTGTGTACGTGCGTGTATGTGTGTACGTGCGTGTATGTGTGTACGTGCGTTGGGGGTCATAAATCCAGCCCAAGTGATCGCTCAGCACTGGACAAACGACGCGGAGCGGGGGGAGAAGGGAGTGGGGGGGAGAGCTGTGCTCCGCATCTTACAAGCAATGAGAAGAGGATTGGGAGCCAGGCTGGTGATGGGTGATGGGAGCCAGGCGAGTGATGGGAGCCAGGCTGGTGATGGGTGATGAGAGCCAGGCGAGTGATGGGAGCCAGGCTAGTGATGGGTGATGAGAGCCAGGCGAGTGATGGGAACCAGGTGAAGGGCGGTGTGGTTGACTGTGCTCTGGTGTTTGTGAGAGGGTGTTTGTGGTAGCTGTTGCCAGGGTAGGGAGCTGTTGCCGGGGTAAGAGCTGTTGCCAGAAGAGGAGATGTTGCTGTGGTTGCTGCTGGGGGTAGCCGTTGCTGCGGCTGTTCCTGGGGGAGCTGTCGTTGCTTCTGCAGCTGTTGCTGGGGGTACCTGCGGCTGTTGCCACGGTTGTTGCTGGGGGGGGGGGGGGGTATCTGTTGCCGAGGGGTAGCCGTTGCTGCGGCGGTTGCCGAGGGGTAGCCGTTGCCGCGGCCGTAGCTGTGGCCGTAGCTGTGGCTGTCGCCACGGCTGTAGCTGGGGCTGTGTCCCCCCCCCCTCAGTTGTCCCACCAGTCGACCGAGGAACCACGGGATCTGTTGTAGCTCCCTCCATCGGAGAAGCCGAAGCTGCCTGCTCACGCACAAAGGTCCCCGCATAGCCTTTTACGGGGTGTCGAGGGCAAGCGCTGTCAGGGCGAGCAGCATCAGCAAACGGTGCCTACAAAGGCCGGCACGGCTCACGAGCGGGTTGGGTGGGTGGCCAGAACCACACCAGGCCGCCTTTGTCTTCCTCAGTGCCAATGTTCGCGACGCACCGCGCACAGGTACTCCACGTGCGGCCGAGTCGACCTCGGGGCAGGCCGCCAGGTCCGGTTTAGATAATCGCTATCACCGGCGTTGATGGTGGCAGTGAATGGGAATCAAACTCGGGTCTCTGCCGGGTTCGTAGTGCAGCGCTAACCGCTGCACCACTGCTCCCACACACACACACAATAAAAACAAAGGTCCTCCATGTACCCTTAAGAGCAGCGCCTATGAAGGCCGGCACAGCACACGAGTGGGTGGGTGGCCAGCACCACGCCTGGCCGCCTTTATGTCCCCATTGGTGATGGTTACCCTACACACAACACCAATTACTCATCGACCTCGGGCAAAGGCCCAGGATCGGTTCAGATAATAGTCACTGGTGTTGTTGGACGTGAGTGGGAATCGAACTTAGGGCGCCAGGTTCGTAGCGCAGCACATTAACCGCGACACTACCGCTCCCCACACACGGGGATACGTTCACTCACTTTCACACACACACACACGACCGGTTCAGATAACCGCTATCCCTGGGTGCTGGTGGTGTTGGTGGCCGTGAGCGGGACTCGAACTCGGGTCACCCACCTGAGCCTCCGCGGCTGCTGCCCCCGCCGGGGCTGGGGCCGCCCTTGCGCCCCCCCCCGCCGGGGGGTCCGTGGGTGGTGCGGTAGTCACGGCCGCCAAACGCCCCTCCACCACCGCTCCTGCAACGCAAACACCACACGCACGTCAGTACACACACACTGGTACAGTAATACACGCACACACCACACGCACGTCAGTACACACACACACAGGTACACAGTCATACACGCACAAACCCACCTATATATAAAAATTTAAGATCGCCCATATAGCTTTAACAGACTGTTAGGGCAAGTTCTGTTAGGGAACACCTATTGAGGCCAGAACGGCACACGAGGGGTGGGTGGCCAGCATCACGCCTGGCCGCCTTTGTCTCCCCAAGTGGTGATGTTTTTATACATCGCCACTGGTACTTATTTGAGACAACCTAGGGGAGGGCCCAGGACCAGTTCAGATAACCGGTGTGAGTCTCTCGGTTTAAGGCTATGGGTCTGTTCTTCGTATGGCTGATGATGACGGTGTCCATGCAGATCGACGGCTTTGATTTGACAGTGAGGTGGCTAAGCACTGTATGCAGTGCATTGAGCACTGGCAGAAAGAGACGCTCACCCAGCCACGAGAAATACGACACATGGGGGAGGCAGGGGGAAGAGAGGCAGGAGGAAGAGGCAGGGGGGAGCAAGTTAACAGAGGATGGGGAGAGGTGGCGGAGAGTGGAGAAGAAAAGTGGTAGGGGCTGGGGGGGGTGAAGTGATAAGGAAGATGGTGAGAGCGGAGGGAGTGCACTGCTGCTGCTGCTCCACGCTGGGGAGATTGCCCAACAGCTGCCCTAACGCCAACGCACAGCGACAAGTGCCACCACGGGGCTTGTGTCATGCCGTGTGCACTTTGAGGTGTACCACAAGCACGCATGCACACACAAAGATCCACGCACGTGCCCGCCACGCGTGTACCGACGCACACACCTCTTGCCGCGGCCCCCACCGCCCCAGGCCCCGCTGCGGCTCTGCTGGCCGTAGGCGACGCCCTCCAGCCAGGTGGGAACCTCCTGGTGGGCCTCCACCAGCAGGTCCATGAGGTCGCGCGCCAGGCTCGAGTTCTTCATGTTGAAGAAAGACGTTGCCAGGCCTGGACGACGACGGGGTGGGGGGGGAGAGACGAGAAATGGCGTGAGGCACGGAGGGAGGTGATAGGCACGGGGGGGGAGGTGGGAGAAGACGTGGGGGTGGGGTGGAAGAGTTTAGAAACGGCGGGAGACGTAGGGGAAGGTGGGAGACGTGGGGTGGATGCGTTGGGTGGAGACGATCGCTCCGTGACCCCGAGCAGGCTCCCCCGCCTCTGCGCCACCAGGGGTATGCCACCCGGCTTCACCGGCCCCCGCCACAGCCCCCTCCATTGTGTACCACCGGAGGAGGGGGAGGCACATGACGGGCGGCGCTCTGCGGCCCCCTGGCAGAGCGCCGAGCTCCAGCAAACCGCACCCTGCACCGCTGAAGCCGAGACCGGCTGCACGTACCGTGCGTACGTGTCCGCGTGCATAAGTGCGCGTGTGCGCACGTGTATGTGCGCGCGAGTATACACGTGCGCACCCAGGTTGCCCACACGATCCGCACCCCATATGTGGTGCACACGTGTGCGCGCGTGTATGCATGTGCCCGTGTGTAGGCGTGGGCATGTGCGCGTACCCAGGTTGCCCACGCGCCCCGTGCGGCCGATGCGGTGCACGTATTCCTCGATGTCGCTGGGCAGGTCAAAGTTAATGACGTGCTTCACGTTCGAGATGTCCAGCCCACGGGCCGCCACCTACAGAAACAGACAAAGGTGACCCCGGGCAGTCTCACGCAACGCTGGTCGGGGGGGAAAGTGCTGTTCGTGAGCAGCAGCAGCAGTGCCGCCTATCAAGGCAAGCAGGGCGCACAAGGGGGTGGGAAGTGGACAGCATCACAGCCATCCGTGTGTTTGTCCGCTTATTAAAAAAAGCTACAGTGAGGGGAAAAAAGTATTTGATCCCCTGCTGATTTTGTACGTTTGTCCACTGACAAATGATCAGTCTATAATTTTAATGGTAGGTTTATTTGAACAGTGAGAGACAGAAGAACAAAAAATCCAGAAAAACGCATGTCAAAAATGTTATAAATTGATTTCCATTTTAATGAGGGAAATAAGTATTTGACCCCTCTGCAAAACATGACTTAGTACTCGGTGGCAAAACCCTTGTTAGCAATCACAGAGGTCAGACGTTTCTTGTAGTTGGCCACCAGGTTTGCACACATCTCAGCAGGGATTTTGTCCCACTCCTCTTTGCAGATCTTCTCCAAGTCATTAAGGTTTCGAGGCTGACATTTGGCAACTCGAACCTTCAGCTCCCTCCACAGATTTTCTATGGGATTAAGGTCTGCAGACTGGCTAGGCCACTCCAGGACCTTCATGTGCTTCTTCTTGAGCCACTCCTTTGTTGCCTTGGCCGTGTGTTTTGGGTCATTGTCATGCTGGAATACCCATCCACAACCCATTTTCAATGCCCTGGCTGAGGGAAGGAGGTTCTCACCCAAGATTTGACGGTACATGGCCCCGTCCATCATCCCTTTGATGCGGTGAAGTTGTCCTGTCCCCTTAGCAGAAAAACACCCCCAAAGCATAATGTTTCCACCTCCATGTTTGACGGTGGGGATGGTGTTCTTGGGGTCATAGGCAGCATTCCTCCTCCTCCAAACACGGCGAGTTGAGTTGATGCCAAAGAGCTTCATTTTGGTCTCATCTGACCACAACACTTTCACCCAGTTGTCCTCTCAATCATTCAGATGTTCATTGGCAGACTTCAGACGGGCATGTATATGTGCTTTCTTGAGCAGGGGGACCTTGCGGGCGCTGCAGGATTTCAGTCCTTCACGGCGTAGTGTGCTACCAATTGTTTTCTTGGTGACTATGGTCCCAGCTGCCTTGAGATCATTGACAAGATCCTCCCGTGTAGTTCTGGGCTGATTCCTCACCGTTCTCATGATCATTGCAACTCCACGAGGTGAGATCTTGCATGGAGCCCCAGGCCGAGGGGGATTGAGTTCTTTTGTGTTTCTTCCATTTGCGAATAATCGCACCAACTGTTGTCACCTTCTCACCAAGCTGCTTGGCAATGGTCTTGTGGCCCATTCCAGCCTTATGTAGGTCTACAATCTTGTCCCTGACATCCTTGGATAGCTCTTTGGTCTTGGCCATGGTGGAGAGTTTGGAATCTGATTGATTGCTTCTGTGGACAGGTGTCTTTTATACAGGTAACGAGCTGAGATTAGGAGCACACTCTTAAAGGGAGTCAGAAATCTGATTGAGAGGTGGTCAAATACTTATTTCCCTCATTAAAATGCCAATCAATTTATAACATTTTTGACATGCATTATCCTGGATTTTATTTTTGTTATTCTGTCTCTCACTGTTCAAATAAACCTACCATTAAAATTATAGCCTGATAATTTCTTTGTCAGTGGGCAAACGTACAAAATCAGCAGGGGATCAAATACTTTTTTCCCCTCACTGTATATAGCTCATTGGGCCTTACCTGGTAAAATAAAAAAAAATGTTTAAACGTTTTTAGCTTAGTTGGAGGCAGTCGCCGACTAGCAACAGCGGAGGGCAGAGGAGCGATGCTCACAACAACGAGCAGAGCGATGTGGCTAAAATGCAGCGAGTTGGCACAGTAGGGGGCGCAGGTGGTGCATGTGCCAGTCATCTCAGTCAGTCAACCCATGGCACCTGGGTCTGTCCCGTGACCTCCTGTCGGCAAGCCTTCGACAATTCACGTGACGGCCTCAAAGTGCACCTGGCCTGCCACAAGCACCGTGGTCACGTCACTTAATGGTGAATTGCTGTTGTTTTGTTGTGTGTGTAGACATGTGCGTTTTAGCCATGTGTATGTGTAGCCATGTATCTGTGTGTATGTATCTACCCATAACACGTGGGTCTTGTCCCGTCAACAGAGCCTTGCACATTTGCCGTGAAGCGCCTTAAGGTGCACCTAGCCTAACACAAGCGACGTGGGGACGTCAAAGCCACCTAGTGGCAGATGGCAGCCGTTGTCGAGTATCGATCTATGACTATGTATCTCTGCGGGGGAAAGCGTTTCACCGCCACTCAGTGGCCTATGGTGGCCGATGTGCATCCCTGCTTGTGTCTGTTATGTATGCAGGTTGAACTTCTTTTGCACCGTACGTAGCCAACCACACGGGGGAAGGACAGCGAGCTAAATGCAAAAAAACTGTTTTAAATAAGAGTTTGTCAATCTAGATGATGATTAAAAGTGCGAAGCTCTAGTCGTTTCCTAATATCGGAAGAACTTTCCAGACGGCCGCAGAAACACATCCTAAAGCACGCGATGCAGTGACCATCTTTGTGCGTCTCCATCTCTGTAAATCTCTGCGTGTGCATCTCCCCCCCCCCACCGTGCGACTCCCCCCCACCCCCCCACAGTGCTTACCCCCCCACTGCGCGCGTGTCCACCTCCCCCCGCACGTGCATCTCCACCCACCAGCACCCCCCCCCCCATGTCAGTGAGAGTCTCACGGCGGTGGCGACCAGGATGGGGCACTTCCCCGAGCG
Organism: Petromyzon marinus; assembly: GCF_048934315.1. Lineage (NCBI taxonomy): Eukaryota > Metazoa > Chordata > Hyperoartia > Petromyzontiformes > Petromyzontidae > Petromyzon > Petromyzon marinus. The sequence continues at coordinate 347,055 of NW_027422605.1, read as the reverse complement.
GAAGTGGTGCAGCGCCTCCTCGCGGTCACGCTGGGAGCGGTCCCCGTGGATGCTGGTCGAGGGGTAGCCCTCATTGTAGAGGAAGCCCTCCAGCGCGTCGGCACCGCGCTTAGTCTCCACAAACACCAGCGTCAGGGACTCCACCTCTACACACGCACATTGTACGCGTACAAATGAGATACACGTATACACAAAGACCTCCATACACGCACACGTGCAACTATACAAACACCAGCGTCAGGGAAGTGTGTGTGTGTGTGCGTGTGAGTGCCTCACCGGCGGCGTTGAGCAGGTCGAGCAGGAAGGAGCGCTTGTCGTCCTCCTCCACCCACACCACCTTCTGGGTGATGTTCTCCGACGTGGAGCCCACACGCCCCACCGCCAGGAAGATGTAATCGTCCAGGAAGTCACGCGCCAGCATCTACAGCCACACGGTGAGACGGTCGGTCAGACGGTTGACCAGCCAGCTGGACAGTTCGTAAGCGAGCCAGTTGGTCAGCCAGCCGGTTAGTCCGTCAGTCAATCAGTCGGCCGGCCAGTTACTCAGCCGGTTAGCCAGCCAGTATGCATCTCTAACCTGGATCTCCCGGGGAAATGTGGCGCTGAACATGAGGGTCTGGCGTTCGCCCTTGACGGGCATCACGTCCTGCTCCACAATCTTACGGATCTGGGGCTCAAAGCCCATGTCCAGCATGCGGTCAGCCTCGTCCAGCACCAGGAACCTGGGGGAGGGGGCGGACACGGGGAAAGGGAGGAGTGGGTGGAGGAAAGAGCGAAGAGGCAGTCAGTCACATGCAGAGGGAACACTGAGATATTGAGGCTTAGATTTAAGAGTCTATGGGTCTCCGTGCGATGAGTCTGCGGGTCTCCGTGCGATGAGTCTGCGGGTCTCCGTGCGATGAGTCTGCGGGTCTCCGTGCGATGAGTCTGCGGGTCTCCGTGCGATGAGTCTGCGGGTCTCCGTGCGATGAGTCTGCGGGTCTCCGTGCGATGAGTCTGCGGGTCTCCGTGCGATGAGTCTGCGGGTCTCTGTGCGATGAGTCTGCGGGTCTCCGTGCGATGAGTCTATGGATCTCCGTGCGATGAGTCTATGGGTCTCCGTGCGATGAGTCTGCGGGTCTCCGTGCGATGAGTCTACGGGTCTCTGTGCGATGAGTCTATGGGTCTCCGTGTGATGAGTCTAAGGGTCTCCGTGCGATGAGTCTGCGGGTCTCCGTGAGAGCAATTCTACAGGTCTCTGATAAGTGAGGCTACGGCTCTCTCCATGCGCACCCCTCACATGGGACGCCCCCCCCCCCAAACCCCCGCACATCCAGTGCGCTGCCTGCAGGAGTGCCCGCGTGCGTGCGTTCACCTGGTGAACTCAAGGCCGATCTTGCCGCGCTCCATCATGTCGACGAGGCGGCCCGGAGTGGCCACCAAGAGGTGGCAGCCGCGCTCCAACTCGCGGATCTGCTGCCCGATGTCCGCACCGCCATACACCACGCAGGGGCGCACGCGCGAGCGGTACGCAAACTACACGCACAGAGTACATGCAAAGTACACGCAGTGTACACCACACGTAGGGGCGCGAGCGGTACGCAAAGTACGCACAGTACACAGTACAGAAGATACATAGGGGTGGGAGAGGCACTCCAACTACGCACGTCCGCGCATGCTACACGCATAGTACACCACGCAAGGGCTAATCGAGGGGGGAGGTAGGTGGTGGAGGGGGGTAAGTGGTGGTAGCAGAGGGGGTAGGTAGCAAAGGGTGGCAGATAAGTGGTAGAAGGGTGCAGGTGGTGGTGGTTGGGGGGGACGAAGGTAGTAGAGGGGGAGTAGGGGGAAGGTGGCGGGGAGTAGGTGGGGTAGGTGGTGGTGGTAGCGGAAGGGGGGAAAGTTGGCGGAGTGGGGTGGTAGGCGGGGTAGGTGGTAGTGGTACCTTGCGCGACTCCTCGTGGATCTGGGAGGCCAGTTCCCGCGTGGGTGCCAGCACGAGGGCCAGCGGGTACTGCTTGCGCCGCCCGAACCTCGCTATGTCCTGAGCGCAGCGACAACACAAAGACAAAGGTCCCCCATGTAGGCTCAGCCGGGGGCTGTTGGCAAGCGGCAGCGACTGAGAAGTTCGGCATGGCGGCGCAAGAGGGTGGGGGGTGGGTGGCCAGTACCACGCCCACCGCTTTTGTCTACAGTGCCGACAATTTATACGCGTACAACACCCAGGGACTCGTTTGAGGCCGAGTCGACCTAGGGGAGGCCCAGGACCAGTTCAGATATCCGTCACTGGTGTTGTCCGTGAGCTGGAATCGAACTATGATCGCCCGGGTTCGTAGCGCAGGGTTGCTAACCGTTGCGCCACACAACCCATGTATGTTCATGATGGCGAGTCAACATCACACATTCAAAAGTATATGGCTGCTGCTACGAATTTCCACGCGATGATGATATTAGCCACTCCACTGAGCTATCATGTGGCCAGGTTGCTTATGTTGCAATTCTTTCGCATTGTTAGTAGCCAACTGTTCTAATAAAAAAAATTAGCTATGTAGCTCAGTGGGCCTTACACCTGGTAAAATAAAAATATTAACAAGTACAACTAAACCACTTTTAATTTACCAGATGAGGCCCACTGAGTTATATTGCTCTTTTTCAGAAGCGACCTGGCCACAAATGACAGCCCAACAAAGTTGCTTATCATGTGGAAGTTTATAGCAGCAGCCAATTACTCAAAAGACGTTTCTAAATGTGGAGGGAAAAACCGGAGGACCTGGAAAAAAAATCCACGCGACCACGGGGAGAGAGACACACAAACTCGAAATATACAGCAGGCGTCAGGGTCAGGATCTAACCCACGACATCCTGTATACCAGGCGAGGTAGTGAACATTTCCTAGCCAGCATGGCGCCCAGAGTTGCGGAATGGCAGGGGGGCGGGGAGGGGGTACCGGACATCAGTAAAAAAATATATAAAGCTTCATAGGCTCATCAGATTTCTCCAGGATACAATAAAATAAACACTAAATTCTGAAAATGTACGGCTGGATCGTCTGTACACTCACCTTGGCGGCCAGAAGGGCCTCTCCAGGACCCTCCAGGTAGATCTGGCTCAGGATGGGCACCAGGAAGGCGGCCGTCTTGCCAGAGCCGGTCTGCGCGCAGGCCATGAGGTCGCGCTTGCCAATGATGATGGGGATAGCGTACTTCTGCACCGGCGTGGGCCGCGTGTACCGAGTCAGCGCTATGTTCCCCATGATGATTTCGCCCATCTCCACCTCCTCAAACTGGCACGCAGAAGAGGAGAAAGGTCACCCACCGCCCACCAAGAAAGTGCCGTTATCGCGAGTCAACCTCGGGGAGGGATGAGGGCTCGCAGGACAAGTTCGCTGTCGCCGAAACAGCATCGCCACCATCACAGCATCGCCGGAATATAGTTTAAAATGAATGCTAACCATGCAGTTTTAAATGCTATCCGGATGCTGACGGTAGTCATTAATTTAAATAGTGACGGTGGTGATGGTCGTGTAACGGTGCAGATGGTGCCAACGGTGTGGCTGTCGGCATGGGGCTGGGGTAGAGTCGGCCCAGTCTTCTCACCGTATCAATGTGGTTGGGGCAGTCGTGCCCGGTCGCCTCCACAGGGATGTCGTCATACTTCTCAAAGTTGATCCCCGTGTTACTGCCAGCAAAGAGCTCCCTACACACCGCACAGAGCCACTACTCGTCATCACTGCCCCTACACGTCATCATTGCCCCTACACACTGCCCCTACTCGTCATCACTGCCCCTACCCACTGCCCCTACTCGTCATCACTGCCCCTACTCACTGCCCCTACTCGTCATCACTGCCCCTACACACTGCCCCTACTCGTCATCACTGCACCTACCCACTGCCCCTACACGTCATCACTGCCCCTACACACTGCCCCTACTCATCACTGCCCCTACACACAGCCACTACTCGTCATCACTGCCCCTACACGTCATCACTGCCCCTACCCACTGCCCCTACTCGTCATCACTGCCCCTACCCACTGCCCCTACACGTCATCACTGCCCCTACACACAGCCCCTACTCGTCATCACTGTCCCTACACACTGCCCCTACTCGTCATCACTGCCCCTACACACAGCCCCTACTCGTCATCACTGCCCCTACACACTGCCCCTACTCGTCATCACTGCCCCTACACACAGCCCCTACTCGTCATCACTGCCCCTACACACAGCCCCTACTCGTCATCACTGCCCCTACACACAGCCCCTACTCGTCATCACTGCCCCTACACACTGCCCCTACTCGTCATCACTGCCCCTACACACTGCCCCTACTCGTCATCACTGCACCTACACACTGCCCCTACTCGTCATCACTGCACCTACACACAGTCAACACTCGTCAACGCTGCCCCTACACAGCCCCCACTCTGCCCGCGCGAATTTCTGCGGGCGCATCTCTCTCTGCGTGCGTCTGCGTGCAGCGTGCGTACTGCTCGATGCGCTCGTTGCGAGGCTGCTGGCGCGACCAGTCTTCGTCTCCCCGTCCCCCGCTGCTGCCGCTGTCCGACCAGCGCGTGTTCCGCGGGGGGTCGCGCCCCCCAAAGCTGCCCCCTCCGGGACCCCCGCGGGGGCGCCCGTTCTCAGCGCCATCGCGACGATCCGAGCCGCCTCCCCACCCACTTCCGCGGTCATCAAACCTGGGTGCAGACAAGAGACGCCCATCGTTAGGAGACCCACCAACCCCCCGACAAACACAAAGGTCATCCCCGTATAGCCCACGCTCTGCGTGTCCCGTATGCGTACGTTGCGCGCAGAGGATGTACTATGCGTGTACTGTGCACCGTATTTGTACTCTGCATGGACCGTGTACCGGGTGTGTGTACCGGGTGGTGTGTGTACCGTGTGTGTGTGTACCGTGTGTGTGTGTACCGTGTGTGTGTGTACCGGGTGCGTGTACCGTTTGGTGCACTCACCGGCCCCTGCTGCCCCCACCACGGTCGCCCCCCAGGCGATCCCGCGCCCCAAACGCGCTGTACGTCTGCGGGTCTCCTCCTGCGCGCCAGGCATGCACACAGTCACCGTGAGCTCGCACACTAACAGCTACGCGCACAATAACAGGCACGCGGACAAGAAAACGCACGCGCACATGCGCACACGCAATAACACGCACACACAAAAATCCTCCGTATAGCATTAACAGACTGTTGGGAGAAGTGCTGTTAGGCGGCACATGATGGGGTGGGTGGCCAGCACCACGCCTGGCCGCACCGCTCCCCAGTGGCGATGTTTATTCATGAGGCCAAGTTGATCTAGGGAAGGGCCCAAAGCACAGTTCCAAAAACCGTCACTGGTGTGGTCATTTCCGATGCACGTCCACGTCTCTGCCAGTGTTTCTCTGCGCGTGCGTGTCTACGTGCGCATGTCAGTGTACGTACGCGTGCAACCGTCTGTGCGCGCGCGTACACAAGTGTACACGCGCGTGTGGATGTATGCGCATGTATGTGTGCGCGTGTGTAAGTGTGCGCGCGTGTAAGTGCGCTGGACCTCGCTCGTCACAGCCGTTGCGCGTGGCTCCGCGTGCACCGCGATCCCAACCGCGGTCGTTGTAACCGCCGCCACCTCCGTGGTCGCTATAACCACCGCCACCGGCGCCACGGTCACTGTACCCACCGCGGTCACTAAACCCTCCTCCGCCTCCAACGCCCTGAGATCCGCGCCCACGGCCGTCTGAGCAACCGTTCACTCCTGGCTCAGCGCCGTCGCTCGCACCATCGTCTGTGGTGGGAGGGGGAGACACGCGGGGACAATAGCAGGGGTCAAGCATGGGTGTGAGAGGGTCACATGGGGGAGTTATGGGGGGGGGGTCACAGTCACACACGGGGAAGTCACACGGTGTTCATAGGGTGGTCACACGTGGGAGGGGGGGTGTAACAGTATGGGTCTTACACACGGGTATCACACATACGGGATCTCTCGCTCACACAACGCACGCAGGATGTGGAGTGTCGAAGGCTCGCCAGCAGGAGGTCACGGAACAGACCCTGGTGCTATGGGTTAACCGACTGGTAGGAGCACGCAAGTGCCACTCGCACACCCGTCACTGCCCGCCCGTCGCACGCCGCCCGCCTGTCAATGCCCGTCCGTCAATACCCGCACGTCGTGCGTCGCCCGCCCGTCACTACCCGCGCGTCACTCGCCACCCATCATCAGTCACCCACGAGTCACACACGCACGCATCACTCACGCACGCCGCCGCCCTGAGGTTCGCGCCCGTTCACTCCCTGCTCAGCAGGGTCATTCGCACCATCGTCTAATGGGGCACACGGTGGCACGCGCGGTGCGCACACACACACACACACACGGACGCGCACACACACACACACACACGGACGCGCACACACACACGCATGCTGGTTACACACAAACACGCTGCACACAAAGATCTCCCGTATCGCCTTAATAGACTCTTTGGGCAAATGCTGTTAGCGAGCACCTATGAAGGGCGGCACGGCACACAAGGGGCTGGGCGGCCAGCACCACGCCCGGCCGCCATTGTTTCTCGAGTGGCGATATTTACACACCACACCAGGTACTCATTTGAGGCCGAGTCGACATAGGGGAGGCCCAGGCCCAGTTCAGATAATCATCACTGGTGTTGGCCGTGATCGAATTCGGGTCGCCAGGTTCGTAGCGCAGCCCGCTAACCGTAACACTACCGCTCACACAAACATTGTACACGACACACATTGGTAACACAAGCACGGGGTTGCACACGGACACACACGCAGGTTGTACACAAACACACCGCACACACGAAACACACGGGTAACACACGCAGGGTTACACACGGAAGCACACACACGGGTTACAAACACGCAACACATGCGGGGGTTTACACACAAACACAAGACATGCACATGGCATGCGTGGGTCACACAAGCAGTGGGGTTACACACGGACATGAGCACGCACACATCACACGGGTCGCACACACAGATACACAGGCTGCACACAGACAACGCAGCAGCACAGCGACGGTGGTGGTGCGGTGATTGCTACTCACCACCTCGGTGACCACTGCTGCGGTTTCTCAGGTGAGGGGGAACGTAGCGTCCTTCTGTGTACACGAAAACACACGCATGTACACACACCAGACGCACACGGGCAAACGCGCACACACGCACACACGTGGACACTTCCAAGTCAGTAACTACTCTCCACAATTCCACATTTAAAATGGTTCGACATTCAGGGTCTCATCAGGAGCAGCATCAGGCTCTGCTTAAACCAATGCTGGTGAACTGCCCCAGATGTTTATAGGCAAGGACTAGTTTTGAAATTCAGTGTCTCATCAACGGCAGAGTCAGGCTCTGCTTGAACCGATGCTGGTGAATTGCCCCTCATGATTAGAAGGACAGGTTTCAGCATTCAGTCTCAACAACATTAGTCAGGCTTGGCTTGAACCAATGTTTAACTGTCCAGATATTTATAGGCTGGGTGGGGTAGCTGGGCGATTGGGCAAGTGGGACTCACTGGGCTGATCTGCTCCGCTGCTGGCTTGAGAAGAGGGGCCGTCCAGAACTAGACCAGCGATCTGTGGAAGAGAGACACGGTTGCATGGTAACCAGGCCAGCCCTGCTCCTGAAAGTTCCCAGCAACTGCCAGAGGCAAACCGCAACTCACAGAGGCGACCACGCAACTGCCATCAACTCCCAGCAATGCAAGGGAGGATAGAGAGCCAGCCACTTCGAGACGAAAAAATTATCAAGAGATGCACACGATTGAGTTGAGATGAACAAGAGACGGATGACACGGTTGTGCACGACGCGTGGTCACATATCCAGGTTGTATCACGCACACCACACATGCACAATGCCTTCCTCAGGTTCATTTTGGCAGTGTTCTTCATTGCAAGGCCACCACGGGGCCACCGGCAGCCCTTATCATCATGCAGTCACCCCCAATTGATTTCAAATGTGTGGTGGCCCTCACACACTGATGGGGCGACGATGTGGCTAGACGTTCTCTGCCTCGTCTGGTATACAGGTGGTCGTGGGTTCGATCCAGACCCTGCCGCCTGTTGCATATTTGGAGTTTGCATGTCTCTCGCTCTCCCGGGTGGTCGTGTCGATTTTTCTCCGGGTCCTCAGGTTTTTATCCTACAAATTTAGAAGAATGCGCTTCGAGTATTTGGCTGTTGTAAATTTCCATGTGATAAGCCACTTCGTTGAGCTATCATTTGTGATGGCCAGGTCGCTTCTGAAAAAGAGCTGTAAAGTTCAGTGGGCCTTTCATGGTAAGATAAAATAGTTTAAGTTATATAGTTTACTGATGTCTTATTAGCAAAAGTGACCCCCACCCCCCTCTGAAAATTAATGAACACCTCATTCTGGGAATCTAAATGCGTTACTGTCAAAATAAAATCTTAAAACTACAGTTGTGTTTCATTTAACGTTTTAAAATCCGTTCCACGAAAACTTTTAACTTAAATAACTGTTTATGGAATTCACTTAAGTTGAAAAAGTAGTAAGAGCTGTTCCCACTGCCCAAAAACAGAAAACAATCTTAAACGAAGCTAGTCGAGGTCTAAACGCTCGTAAATGGGCGCCCCCGATTGGCTGAGGGCATAGCTCAGCAAGCTTACAAGTGCTCAGATTGGCTGAAATCGGTGCCCTGCGTGCACTAAAAGGTAAACAGCCATCAATTAACATTTTAAGTGTCCGAAACCATGCGGGTTCTATGGGAGGCCAAACGTCAGCTGAAAACCCGTTAACTGACGTCACTTTTAAACGAGGGATTACTGCAACTCGGCTGATATTACCATTAGGAAATCCGAAACATTGGCAACGCGCCTCCGATCTGTCAACCGATAGTTTCCCCCCATGATTTCGCACACACGGTATGGCTCAAAAGCATTCAATATTGCTGCCCTTGCTGCCTCAAAGTCATTTGAACCACCTGAAGTTTCATCGCTTGGACTATCTGTCCTCACTTAAAGCGACTCCATTGTTAAAAAACAAGCATTTTATGCACACTTTTATTTGCACTCAAATGTAGGAAATACATTATTTTGACTCCGAAATTAATCAAATTTCACGTGCTCAATAAAAATGGGTGGCTTGCATAAAGAAAATTAACAATTGAAAGTCACCCACTTTTGAGCAAATCAAATAATTAATTCCAGGGGCTAAAATCATGGGGTTTTTTCTACTTTTGAGTGAGAATGAAAGTGTGTGCATTGAAAAGCTTGCTGTTTTTGTTACCTAATTGTCTGTTACTTTTTGTTCTCGCAAAAAGCACAATGGCCGCTCTGAAACCATGAGCGGCGACGTGAGCGCTCCTTTCATTGGTCAGAGGCTAGCCAGCAACAGCCGCTGTGATTGGACGAGACGTTTGCCATCGTAGGTGGGCACGATCATTTGTGATCTCAAAAAGGAGGGATAATGAACGATGATTAATTATTATTTTTTTGTTAAAAACACGAACAGTGCCACGATGGGTGGGGACCTAGACCGGTTTTTTTTTCATTAAATCTTTTATTGTCACAGGAGCAGAGACTGTAGAAAATGTCAGCTTGAGGCTTCGTAAATCCAAAGATATTAAGAGTCAAGATTCCAAAGAATATAAACAGTCAACACGGCAAGTTCAATAAAAGTGTATAAAAAAAATACGATTTTACCACACAATTGCGTATTGGTAAGTTTTTTTTTTAAATCTGTAATTGCGGAATGCTCCGTTGTCTACCGGCAGAGGTGACCCCCTCCCCCGGGTAGATGTTATCTCCCTCGCCTGCTACACAAGAGGTTGTGGGTTCGATCTCGACGCCTGCTGTATATTTGGAGTCTGTGTCCTCCCCCCCCCACCCACCCCTGCGGTCGTGTGGATTTTTTCGTCGGGTTCTCCGGTTTTTCCCCTCCACATTTAGAATCAACATCACCACACGTTTACAGTATTCGGCTGCTGCTATCAATTTCTACACGCCAAGTTACTTCATCGAAACCATCATTTGTGTACATTTCCACGTGATAAGCCACTTCTCGTTGAGCTATCATTTGTGATGGCCAGGTCGCTCCTGAAAGAGAGCTACATAGCTCAGTGGGCCTTACTTTGTAAAATAAAAAGTTTTTTTTAGTTTAGACCCTGATGTCGTGGGCTTTTTCTCCGGGTCCTTCGGTCTTTTTTCGCTCGACATTTAGAAACGTGTTTAAGAGTATTTTGGCTGTTGCTATAAATTCCCACGTGACAAACCGCTTCGTTGAGCTATCATTTGTGATTCAGATGTCGCTTCTGAAAAAGAGCGACATAGCAGCTTAGTGTACCTTATATCTGCTAAAATACAAAGTTTAGAAAGAGCTTCTTTGATCAATGGGCTTTACTCCAGATTGTGATTACTACAAAAGTCAACAAGTGACTATTACACGCTGGCCAGAGGGCGATTTATTCCCCCCCCCCCCCCCCCGCGTTAATTTGATCCCATCGGTAAGGGGATCCCCCAGCCTATAATCATCGTTGGCCATGGTCAATCGACTGCTGGATGAAGGCCTCCCTACACCTATCACCACCATCAGCCATGGTCAATCCAATAATGGATTAAGGCGCAGTTAAGCATATCATCAGCCATGGTGAATTCACTGCTAGATGGAGGCCTCCCTAAGCCTATCATCATCAGCTATGGTCAATCCACTGCTGGATGAAGACCTTCCTACGTCTATCACCATCGTCAGCCATGGTCAATCCACTACTAGATGAAGACTTTCCTAAGCCTATCACCATCAGCTATGGTCAATCCACTGCTGGATGGAGGCCTCCCTAAGCCTATTATCATCAGCTATGGTCAATCCACTGCTGGATGAAGACCTCCCTACGTCTATCACCATCATCAGCCATGGTCAATTCACTGCTAGATGAAGACTTTCCTAAGCCTATCACCATCAGCTATGGTCAATCCACTGCTGGATGGAAGCCTCCCTAAGCCTATCATCATCAGCTATGGTCAATCCACTGCTGGATGAAGACCTCCCTACGTCTATCACCATCATCAGCCATGGTCAATTCACTGCTAGATGAAGACTTTCCTAAGCCTATCACCATCAGCTATGGCCAATCCACTGCTGGATGGAGGCCTCCCTAAGCCTATCATCATCAGCTATGGTCAATCCACTGCTGGATGAAGACCTCCATACGTCTATCACCATCATCAGCCATGGTCAATGCACTGCTAGATGAAGACCTCAAAATCTATCACAATCATCAGCCATGGTCAATCCACTGCTGGATGAATGCTTAATTAAGCCGATCACCATAACCAGTCATGCTTAATCCGCTGCTGGATGTAGGCATACCTCCACCACCAGGCCGCAGGCACATTCTCACACACACGACACGTACAGTACATCACGCGCCGTAACAATTCACCATCGCTCCATCTCACCGGCGTGGGGCCCCGCTCTCGGGATCGTCGAAACTCCTAGGACGAAAGTATTTTTTTATTTGACCAGGTAATGTCCTACTAAGCTTTATAGCTCTTTTTCAGAAGCGACTTATCACAAATCAACGAATATGGCTTATCATCGCGTGGAAATTTACAGCAGCAAAACACTTGAAAACGCATGTTTCTCAATGTGGAAGGATAACCGGAGAACCCAGAGAACAATCAACGCGACCACCACGGGAAGAGAGAAAGACGCGAACTCTAAATAGACAGCAGAAGGCACAGCCAAGGACGGGATCGAACCCACGACCTCCTGCATAGCAGGCGAGGGAGTGAAAGTATCCTCGACAACGCGACACCCCCTGAAGCCGGCCCACAGCGGGATGCGCTCCGAACCCGGCAAAGAGCCGGAGTTCGATTCCCGCTCACGGCCACCACCCAGCAGCAGTCATCTGAACCGGTTCTGGGCCTCCTTCCCAGATCGAATTCGGCCTCAAATTAATACCCGGTGCGGTGTGTAGTAACCACCACGGGGGGGGGGGGGGAGACAAAGGCGGCCGGGCGTGGTGTTGGCCACCCCACCCCCCTCGAGTGCCACAGTGCCGGGCCTTTGTAGGCGCCGCAACCCGCTACACTCACTCCCAACAGTATGTTACAGGCTACACGGGGAACAGACGTCTTTGTCCACGACCATCGCCGCCCGCATGGTGAATTCCTCACCACGTTGCCGGCGACGACAAAGCCAACCGACCCAAGTATTTTGATCGAATTTATTTTTCTGTAAACGACGCCATCCCCCCCATATCCCACCCGCGGTGCGTCGCCTCGCGGCCTGACGCACCGCGGGGTTCACCCTCCCCCCCGCCAATCCAACACCGGGCCACGCGGCCATTCACCGGCATCCCGACCAAAACCGCCCACGACGAGCGCCGGCCGCCCGGCCGGCTACCCCTCACTTCCTGCCGGCGCGACCGCTCAGGCAAGACCGTAGGCTGCGCCGACACCCAGCCCCCAATAACCGGGCCCGCGCGACTAGGCCGCGCCGCCATTTTGTGCCTCTCACCTGCTGATCTAGACTGCGGCCATTCGAAGCATCGTAACTCATAACTATGTACTGGGCAGGGAAACAGCGAGAAGGCTCGGGCCTTGCGAGGGGTAAAAATTAAAGAAAAAAAATTAACGATGATTTCTGTTAGTTTAAGCCGTGGCTGCCCGACGAAGGTGTTGCTGCTTCTTTTTCTCCTCAGGGTTTTCCGCTGGTAGTCGTCGCGCCTCTTGCCGATGCCGCCGCCCGCCTGCGCCGCTTCCTTTGTGCTTCGCGATGGCCGCGCGGTTTAAAGGGTGACGTCACCGCGCAGGGCGGTGACGCGGGCGCGTCGAGGAAGCGACGTCGGCGCGTAGAGGGTGACGTCAACGCGTAGTGAAGCGACGTCACGACGCGCAAACGCGGTGACGTCGAACGGATGCGAAACGTCGGTGCGTGACGTCACGGTTTCAGTCTAGTGGGTCGACGGTTAACGTCATCACGCAGTGCGTGACATCGTAAATTTGGTAACGTAATTTTTTTTTATCATATAAGGCACGGTGTAAATATATATCTCAGATGAGAAGACACTCGACACGTTCGTGAATATCGTCGCAACGTCGTTAGAAAGATGTTCAACAAGTCAACTTTTCGGACGTCATGACGTTGAAAAGCGTTTCGCATCCTGCGACGCTAGCACGTCATCACGCACCACACTGTGGCGTCGGCAGTGTTTGTGTGCGAAACGTTGCCTGTTATTAAACATAATTCAGATTATTATCGACTGTTCCTTTTAAGTCTGCGTTGTAATGGGCGAGTTAAGTCGGTTGAACTTGATAACGCACAATTTCCAAACTTTCCACGCGCCACGCAGTCAAAAAGTGACGTCGCCCGCGTTATGTAACGACGGGTGACGCGCCCAAGCGCATGGTGCAACGCGATAACGTCACACCCATCAATACGTCACGACGCAGCTTCCCTTCACAACGTCACCTCTTGACCGCGCCCCCGGGGAACGCCTCCAAACGTGACGTCAATTCTCGACGACGCATTTCAGGTAACGCCCTCTCGCGAAGTCACGCCCTCTCCACGTGACGTCACGCTACATTTCGTAGACACGCGGTGCGATTGGCTGAGGAGTCCGAAGCCGTGTTCCGTGGTGCGCCGCTCGGTCGATCCGCAGTCGTGAACGGAACGCGGAGAGAGAGACGGACGAGCGGAGAGACGGACGAGCGGGTGACGCGCTCGTTTATCACTGAGGCGGCGAGGACTTCACGCGGTGTCTGCTGCTGCTGCCTCAACTGCCCCGCCTGCCACACAGTTCCGCGCGCGCGTGCGTACAAGTACACTTTGTGTGTGTACCAGTACACTTTGTGTGTGTACCAGTATTGTATACGACGCCTGCTTGGCGGTGAACCACCCGGACAAGGGATTGGGATGCCGAGCAAAACCATGAAGAAGAAGGTAGGCCGCGTTGCACGTTTGGCGTCTCTCTTTCTTTTCGTTCTATTCCCTCGAGTTACTTCCCTCGTTGGCGACCTCGCCTAGCCGTAGCCCCTCGGGCTCTAGGCCGCGCGCCTCACGTGGTCTTGCGGATCACGTGACCGCGCGCTATCCCCTACCCACGTGATCCCCCGCTAACTCCCCACCGCCCTCGTCTTTCTCACGTGACCGCCAATCCTCCCACCCCCTCGTTCCCATCACGTGACCGCCAATCCTCCCACCCCCTCGTTCCCATCACGTGACCGCCAATCCCACAGCCAGTGACGGTGATTGGCTTGGGGAGGCCTTCATCCAGCAGTGGATTGGGAATGCCGTGCGAGGCGCTACCTGGGGGCGGGGGGGTCTTCGTCTCTCCTGCAGGTGCTGCTGATGGGCAAGAGCGGCTCGGGCAAGACGAGCATGCGCTCCATCATCTTCGCCAACTACATCGCGCGCGACACGCGCCGCCTGGGCGCCACCAGTACGCGCACACACACAGACGCCGTGTACACACACAGACGCCGTGTACACACACAGACGCCGTGTACACACACAGACGCCGTGTACACACACAGACGCCGTGTACACACACAGACGCCGTGTACACACACAGACGCCGTGTACACACACAGACGCCGTGTGTACACACACGCACGCCGTGTGTACACACACGCACGCCTTGTGTACACACACGCACGCCTTGTGTACACACACGCACGCCTTGTGTACACACACGCACGCCTTGTGTACACACACACACGCCGTGTGTACACACACACACGCCGTGTGTACACACACACACACGCCGTGTGTACACACACACACACGCCGTGTGTACACACACACACGCCGTGTGTACACACACACACGCCGTGTGTACACACACGCACGCCGTGTACACACACGCGCGCCGTGTACACACACGCACGCCGTGTACACACACGCGCGCCGTGTACACACACACGCCTTGTACACACACATGCCTTGTACACACACACGCCTTGTATACACACACGCCTTGTACACACCTTGTACACGCGCCATGTGTACACACACACCTTGTACACACATGCCAAGTGTATACACATATGCCATGTGTGTACACACACATGCCAAGTGTATACACACACATGCCATGTGTGTACACACACATGCCATGTGTGTACACACACATGCCATGTGTGTACACACACATGCCATGTGTGTACACACACATGCCATGTGTGTACACACACATGCCATGTGTGTACACACACACGCCATGTGTATACACACACACACACGCCTTGTACACGCACCTTGTACACACGCGCCATGTGTACACGCGCCTTGTACACGCGCGCCATGTGTACACGTGCCTTGTACACGCACGCCGTGTACACACACACCATGTGTACACGCACGCCTTGTACACACACACACGCGTTGTACACACACGCCTTGTACACACACACACGCGTTGTACACACACACACGCCTTGTACACACACACGCCTTGTACACACACACACCGTGTACACACACACGCGCCATGTGTACACACACACACCGTGTACACACACACGCGCCATGTGTACACACACACACACGTTGTTTCTAAATGTGGAGGGAAAAACCGGTGGACGGGGAGAACAACTCTAAATAGACGGCAAGCGTCAGGAACGAACCCGTGGCCTGTATAGCAGGCGAGATAGTTAACATCGCCCCACACGCACCCTGCCAAGGCTGTGACCCTGCGTGTGTGACGGCGAGTGGGTGACGGCGAGTGGGTGACGGCGAGTGGGTGACGGCGAGTGGGTGACGGCGAGTGGGTGACGGTGAGTGACAGTGAGTGGGTGACGGTGAGTGACAGTGAGTGGGTGACGGTGAGTGACAGTGAGTGGGTGACGGTGAGTGAGTGACAGGGAGTGGGTGACAGTGAGTGACGGTGAATAGGTGACGGTGAGTGGGTGGCGGTGAGTGACAGTGAGTGGGTGACGGTGAGTGACGGTGAGTGGGTGACGGTGAGTGACGGTGAGTGGGTGACGGTGAGTGAGTGACGGTGAGTGGGTGACGGTGAGTGACAGTGAGTGGGTGACGGTGAGTGGGTGACGGTGAGTGGGTGACGGTGAGTGGGTGACGGTGAGTGGGTGACGGTGAGTGGGTGACGGCGAGTGGGTGACGGTGGGTGACGGCGAGTGGGTGACGGTGAGTGGGTGACGGCGAGTGAGTGACGGTGAGTGGGTGACGGTGAATGACAGTGAGTGGGTGTCCGTGACCCCGTGTTACCGTGACCCCCATGTGACTATGTGTGTGTGTGACTGTGTGTGAGGGGGAGAGGTAGTGAGTGTAGTTGTTAGCGCTGCGCTATGAACCCGGCGGCCCAATTTCGATTCCCTCTCAACGGCCAAACACCAATGACGAATATCAGTCCTGGGCCTCCCCTAGGTTGACTCAGTCTCAATTGAGTACCCGGTGCGATATGTAAAAACATGCCACTAGGGAGGAGACAAAGGCGGCCGGACATGGTGCTGGCCACCCACCCCTTCGTGTGCCATTCCGCCTTTCGTAGGTGCTCGTAAGCAGCACTTGCCTTGACGGTCTGCTAAAGGCTGTACGGGGGACCCTTTGTGTGTGTGACTGTGCGTGTAGTCGATGTTGAACACTCCCACGTGAGATTCCTCGGCAACCTGGTCCTCAACCTGTGGGACTGCGGCGGGTGAGGCTCACTCACCACCTCGTCACACTCACCACCTCGTCACACTCACCACCTCGTCACACTCACCACCTCGTCACACTCACCACCTGGTCACACTCACCACCTCGTCACACTCACCACCTGGTCACACTCACCACCTCGTCACACTCACCACCTCGTCACACTCACCACCTGGTCACACTCACCACCTGGTCACACTCACCACCTGGTCATACTCGTCACACTCACCACCTCGTCACACTCACCACCTCGTCACACTCACCACCTCGTCACACTCACCACCTCGTCACACTCACCACCTGGTCACACTGACCACCTGGTCACACTCACCACCTGGTCACACTCACCACCTGGTCACACTCACCACCTCGTCACACTCACCACCTGGTCACACTCACCACCTGGTCACACTCGTCACACTCACCACCTCGTCACACTCACCACCTCGTCACACTCACCACCTCGTCACACTCACCACCTCGTCACACTCACCACCTCGTCACACTCACCACCTCGTCACACTCACCACCTCGTCACACTCACCACCTCGTCACACTCGGCCTCGCTCACTTCGTCGCGCTCGCTCGCCCCTTCGTCACACACATACCCTGTCACACACTTGAAACTCGCCTCGTCACACTCACCTCGTACGCATGCCTCGTCACACGACCTTACCTCTCTCCTCATCTCACCCCCTCCTCTCACCGCTCTTCTCACCGCTCTTCTCACCGCTCGCCTCGTCGTGGCCAGGCAGGACACCTTCATGGAGAACTACTTTGCGAGCCAGCGGGACAGCATCTTCCGCTCGGTGGAGGTGCTGATCTACGTGTTTGACGTGGAGAGCCGCGAGCTGGACAAGGACATGCACTACTACCAGTCCTGCCTGGAGGCCATCCTGCAGAACTCGCCAGAGGCGCGCGTCTTCTGTCTCGTCCACAAGATGGACCTCGTGCAGGAGGACCAGCGGGAGTTGGTGAGGACACGCCGGGGGGTGGGGGAAGGCGGTGACGCGGGGCGCGGGGGGGAATGGATGACCGGAGGGAGATGGTGAGGATGCACTGGGCGGGGGGAGACTGTGGGGGAGTTATAGTACCGATGAAGGTGGTGGTTGTACCGGTCGTGACTATGATGATGGTCGTGGTGACAATGGTTGTGGTTGTCGTGGTGATTGTGATGATGGTGGTTGTGATAGTGAGTGGTGATGTCGTCCCCAGATCTTCCACCAGAGGGAGGAGGACCTCAAGAGGTTCTCTCGGCCACTCGACTGCAGCTGCTTCCGCACCTCCATCTGGGATGAGACCCTCTACAAGGTGGGCGGGAGGGTGGGTGGGTTTGTGGTTGGGTGGGTGGGTGAGAGTGTGCAAGTGAATTAGTGAGAGTGGGCAAGTGAGTAATTGTGTTGACGAGTGGGTAAGTGGGGTGGGTGGATGAGCGATGGTGGGTGAGTTGGTGAGTGGATGGGTGAGTGTCTCTTCCCCCCCCCCCCGTGCGTACTGCGTGCAGGCGTGGTCCAGCATCGTGTACCAGCTGATCCCCAACGTGCAGCAGCTGGAGACGAACCTCTGCAGCTTTGCCACCATCATCGACGCTGACGAGGTGCTGCTGTTTGAGAAGGCGACCTTCCTGGTACGCGCACAGCACCATCAGCCTCACCGCCATCCCACACAGCACCACCATTACCACCACCACTACCGTCGTCCCACACAGCACCACCACCCTCACCACGGTCCCACACAGCGCCACCATTTTCACCCCACCGTCGTCCCACACAGCACCACCCAGCCTCGCCGCGGTCCCACACAGCGCCACCAGCCTCGCCATCATCCCGCACAGCACCAGCACCATTGTCCCGCACAGCACCACCGCAATCCCACACAGCGCCACCAACACCATCATGCCACACTGCCACCAGCCTCACCGTTGTCCCACACAGCATCACCAGCCTCACCATACCACGTGTGCGCACGTGCATGTGTGTGTCCGTGTTGAGGAGCGGTAGTGCAATGGTTAGCGCGCTGCGCCATGGACCCGGAGACCCAAGTTCGATTCCTGCCTTCCCACACAGCAACACCACCACCACTCTCCCACACAGCGCCACCAGAACCTAATACACTTCACCTCCTCCTCCTCTCCTCCCCCAGGTGATCTCCCACTACCAGTGCAAGCAGCAGAGAGACGTACATCGCTTCGAGAAGATCAGCAACATCATTAAGCAGTTCAAGCTGAGCTGCAGGTACTGTCCCACACACAGACACAGATCCTGTGTAGCCGTTAACAGACTGTCGGGGCAAGTGCTGTTAGTAGCGAGTAGCAACAGCAGCGGCTGTGAAGGCGACGCACACAAAGACAAAGCTCCCCCGTGTAGCCTCGCACGGGATGCGAGTCTCCACGTGTCTCTGCGTGTTCCCCGTGTCTCTGTCTCCGCAGCAAGCTGGCGGCGTCGTTCCAGAGCATGGAGGTTCGCAACTCCAACTTTGTGGCCTTCATCGACGTCTTCACATCCAACACCTACGTCATGGTCGTCATGTCAGACCCCTCCATCCGTGAGTGGCGGCGGCGGTGACGGCGGTGGCGGTGGCGGCGGTGGCGGCGGTTGTCGTAATGTTGTACCCGTCTCTCTCCATGTCTCTCTTTGTCCGTGTCTCTCTCTCTCTCCCTCTGTCCGTGTCTCCCCAGCCTCTGCCGCGACACTCATCAACATCCGCAACGCACGGAAGCATTTCGAGAAGCTGGAGCGCGTGGATGGACACAAACACAGCCTCATGATGCGCTGACACCCCGGGGGAATGGGAGTGGAAGGGGGGCCACGGGAGATACTGGGGGGGGGGGGGGGGGCGGTGGAGGGGCTTGATGGGGGTCACCGCTCCTGGGTAGAGAGGGGAGGTGGTTGCGTGTGATGAGTGTACGCGTGTGTGTGTCCGTGTTGAGGAGCGGTAGTGCAATGGTGAGCGCGCTGTGCCATGGACCCGGAGACCCAAGTTCGATTCCTGCTTACGGTCGCCAACACCACCGGTGACGAATATCTGAACTGGTCCCGGTTACTCAAATGAGTAACCTGGCGCCACTTGGGGATACAAAGGCGGCCGGGCGTGCGTGGCGTTGGCCGCCCGCCCCCTCGTGTGCCGGCCTTCGTAGGTGCCGCTACTCGCTAACGCCACTTTCCCCAACAGTCTGTCGCAGGCTCCACGGGGGGGGGGGGTCTGTGTGGAGTGGAGAGTAAACGGGAGAGAGTCGTCGCCGTGCCGTTCCCCGTCTCCTCGTGGCTGTTTTCTCTTCCCCGGCCTCCGCCGGCCGCGTTGTCCGAGGCCGGGAGGGGGCGGGTTCGGGGCGCGTCGCAGGAACGGAGTTTGGGTGCCGTGGCTTGGTGGTGGTGATCGTCGTGGTGATTGATGATGGATGATGAACGATGGCGGATTACTGATAGATTGATTGGTGATGAAGGATGATAGATTATTGATTGATGACAATTGGTGATTGGCAACCAACGATGATCGATTATTCATGATCTTATCTTAACGGGATGTATATTGCGCCTTAACCAAGGAGCTTTACAAAGAATGAACAACGGTACAACATCGTGCGTGAGTGTGAATGTAATGGTGGTGATGAGGTGAATGAAATAGAGGAGAGGAAGCAATGGGCAAATCTGTGATGCGTGAATCGGGTGAAAGCAAAATTGATGACGGTAAATGATGATAATGGTCCATAATAGAGGGTTTGTTTGGGTTAGATTGCGTGAATATATAAATGTTGTGTCGTTAAAACCCGCCACCACCCGACAGCCAACTAGTAAGGGTTGTCACGTAAACAGAACGTGGCCAATTCGTCACTAGCACAGCACTAACCGGGGTGTGTTGGAGAGCCACAGCATTTACAATCAGAGTACGACGTTTCGCCAGTAATCGCAACTAGCTTGGACACATTTACGTGATCTAACCCAGAAATCCTCTTATGGATGATATTGGTCACAAAAGCCTGCTGCGTGTTAATTAAACTACTGATTATGGTATTGAATGAATGGGGCTAATGAGCGCTTGCAATATAATGAGAATATGAAGAGGGAAAAGTAGCGATGGTGGTCGTGGGGTGAGCTCTGGGAAAACGAGTGAGTTTCGAGTGAGGAGCGGACACTCGTGAACGAAGGGGACTGCTTCATGTGGAGGGGAAGTTTGTTCCAGTGGAAGGGGGTGGGCAAGAAGAGAGAAAGTGGGGATTGAGCACGAGGAACGCAGAGAGAGAGGCAGTGGATGACGTAGCAGGCGACATGGAGAGATGCGCGAGTGGAAAAGTTCGGTGGGACAAGAGCAGTTGGAGACCAGGGCGAGTGTAGTGATGATTATGGGTGATTAACGGTGATAGATTACTGATTTGTGATGAACGATGATAGATTATTGATTGTGATAATGGATGATGAACGATGATAGATTAGCATCATGATAGATTACTGATTGACGATTATTGGTAATAGATTATTGATGATGAAGTAAAGATTATTGATTATTGGTGATGATTGCGAGGAGTACTCGTGGGTGGATTCACCCAGGCCAGAGGTCGGCAAGCAAAACCGGAAGTGCCACATTTTTTTAGAATTCTGTATATTAAAAAAAAGCCGCAAATATTTCAAGAGCGTCCATGCGTGCGGTGGAAACGAGGCGGTGGCCCTCGGTCAACTTTGTCACGGCGATGGAGCTGCAGGCTGCCGATCCCCCGTGTCGCGTGTGGCGATGTCGTGTACAGCGTTAGGGCAGTGCTGCTTCTTCACCTGGGGTGCGTCACGGACATTTTTTTTAGAAGGTAAACCATCGAAACAAATTAAGCGCATGCACCTTGTTTCATCAAACCCTCTATTGTTTTACCATTACGACCCAAAGGGGTACAAGGCTGCAGTAAAGGTTAACCACTGGTGTAGGGTATAGTATAGTGTGTAGTGTATACAAGTGGTGTAGTGTGTATATAGTGTAGTGTGGTGTACTTGGTGTAGTATATCGTGGTGTAAATAGTCCAGTGCAGCAGTGGCCAACTCGCGTGTTCCTGAGCCGCATGCAGCTCTTTAATCCACCATATGCGGCTCTATCGAAGGGGCATCACGTCGCACGTACTACGATCACAGTCGTATCAAAGAATGTCTCCCGTGCCCTAGAAAACTGTCGATGTTTACACACACACTCGTATAGAGTACACGTGGCTCTCTACAGAGCTCATGGGGACCTTTAGGGCTTGTGGTCTGTTAGAGGTTGGTCACCTCTGTCTAGTGTACACAAGTGTAGTGTATAGTGTGTACACAAGTGTAGTGTATATGGTATACAAGTGTAGTGTATAGTGTACTGTCGTGTATAGTCGAATGTACACAAGTGTAGTGTATATGGTATACAAGTGTAGTGTATAGTGACAAGTGTAGTGTAGAGTGTACACAAGTGTAGTGTCTAGTGTGTACACAAATGTAGTGTGTACACAAGTGTAGTGTCTAGTGTGTACACAAGTGTAGTGGAGAGTGTAGTGTATAGGGTACTGTCGTGTATAGTCGAGTGTATACAAGTGTAGTGTCTAGTGTATATGGTATACAAGTATAGTGTAGTGTATATGGTATACAAGTGTAGTGTATCTCAAATTCCGAGTGGATTTTAAGCTACTGCTATTAGCCTGAGGCTTGAAAAAGGGCTTGCCCCACATTACTTGCAGGAACTAACCGGGCAATCGGAGTCGGCAGGCATATTTAAGCCTTACTCTTTGGTTCTATTGGGTAAAGTCACGTAGGTAAAAAATAAAATAACAAAAATCACGACGTTTCAGCCACAACACAAGCGGCCCTCATCAGGTGAAGGGACGAGACTGTCTGGAGGACAGCGCTGGAGTGTAGTATGGATCCTTGCAGTCACGAAAGCTTTACATCTAGAATATTTAAGCCTTCTTTGAAACCCCATCTCTTGAAAGCGACCTTCCGTTTGGTAGGTTGCCCTGGACCTGTTTTTGTTTCCTGCTTTTCATGCGTTGTGCATTGGGATCCCAGAATGGAATGAGCATTATAATTAGAATTATGAATTTTGATTTAAAGCTTTCGTGGCTGCAGGGATTCATATTCTTGGTTCTTTCGGTAAAGTCACGAAGAAGGGAAACAATAAAATAATAAATATTTTAAAAATGTATTGTTTAATATTTGTATTGTATTGTTTTATATTTTTCTTATTTTGTTTCCCTTCTACGTGACTTTACCGAAAGAACCAAGAATATTAGAATTATAGTTTAGTGTATGTGGTACTATAGTGTATATAGTGTAGTGTATAGTGATGTAGTGTATGTGGTACTGTAGTGTATATAGTGTAGTGTATAGTGATGTAGTGTATGTGGTACTATAGTGTATATAGTATAGTGATGTAGTGTATATGGTACTATAGTGTATATAGTGTAGTGTATAGTGATGTAGTGTATGTGGTACTGTAGTGTATATAGTGTAGTGTATAGTGATGTAGTGTATGTGGTACTATAGTGTATATAGTATAGTGATGTAGTGTATATGGTACTATAGTGTATATAGTGTAGTGTATAGTGATGTAGTGTATGTGGTACTGTAGTGTATATAGTGTATATTCTCGTGCAGGGGACGACAACCAAAACAAGAAGAGTGTTTTTTTTTCGAATTGTCAAAAAAAACCTTCCGTATTTCAAGAGGCGCAATGCATTGTGGTGAACGCGAGACCTTAATACGTGACGTCACGAAGCAGCCACACGCGGCCCCGGAGCCGCAGGTTGCCGCCCCCTGACCCAGGGGGGGGGGGGGGGGGGTTCCCCAAGGACGCGAATCTACCTGGCGAACTTTAACCTCCACCCGTGGAGTGGTCGTTGTTGTGGGCTGGGTGACCGGGTCGGAGGCAATTTTAAGAAGGGCTTTGGCTATTTTGCTTGTTGCTGCAGTCCAGGTAGCATCTTACATCTTGTGTAGATGTATAACAGCAGCACCTGAAGTCCCAAGGAGCGGTTGAAATAAAGTGGGGATATATTAAAAGTGGTGAAGTTATGGTGGCAGAACAGGTGCCAATAAAACCAAGGTGTTAAGATGTTCAAATCCCAGATACCTCTTTAAAGGCATCAAGTCTGCATTAACCACACATTTGTGGTAAAAACATGCTCTGATAATATACACGTTGCCTTTGCAACGGATTCCAAAGACCACCAGTGTTAGATGTTAGGCCTGGTCACAGCTGGTTGGAGTAGCAGGAGGAGGTCTATCCGAGGGGTCGGCAAGCTGTGGCTCGTTAAAGGGCTGCTTCTTGACGCTGTTTATCAAGGACCATCGTGTCGCGTTCACCGCACTTATTGCGGCGCTTGAAATATTATTTCTTTTTTTTACAGAATTCAGGAAAAAATGGCGGATCTTAATTTGGTTGCTTACTCCTGACCAGAGAAGTCGAATTCACCGTGAAAGTCCACTTCACATTGAAAGTCCAGTTTATCGTGAAAGTTCACTTCACCGTGGAAGTCCACCGTGGAAGTCCAGATGCGGGTAGAACCCCAAATGCTGCCCCCCTCCCCAAGAAATAGAACCGCAATGTTCGCATCTGCAAGGCGTTCTGCTGTCAACCCCTCGTGCTTATGGCCCTACCCAATCCCAGTTTGCGCACAGTCCACAGAGTCCCCGCGCAGTCCCGACTCGCAGTGCACAGTCCCTGCATGACCGCACGGCACGACCGCTCCACGGAGGCCTGCACTGAGGCTGCTGCTGGTGGTCCTGGCGAGGGTTGAGAGGCCTGGGCTGGATCCCTGCATCCCTCCGGGACCCACGGGACACCGCTCCGTGCGTTGCTTCTGGCTGCTTCTGTTGCTGCCCCGACCACGAGTGAGCTGGCTTAGCAGGTCCCTGGGTCAGGTCGGCGTAGCAGGTTCGGGAGGCTCAGGCAGAAGAGTGGGCAAGTTCTGTGGGATGTACAAGGCGCCACAACTTGACTCGGGGGACGCTGGGGTCTGATCACCATCGAGGTTCGAACTCGTGAATTGATCAGCTATCAGTAAGGACACGGAGTGATCGAGGTAGACGGGTCCAGATTCTGGGTCGTCTCATTAATTTCCTTGAAAGATAACCGATTACCACTTTCCTGAGTACTTTTTTTTAATGGGAGTTGCCACATACGTGTAGTAGTAGCTACTAAACGTATTTCAAGGGCACCACTCTAAATGCTTTCAAGCTATCAATTCCGGTTCAGTGATTCTGCACTTGCTCTATTACTACAGTACTATACCGCCTTCAACTTTAACGAACGACTGGGTGTTTCAGGTGAGCGATTTGTCCTATTGTCTGGCTGTATAGCAAATAAAAAAATACATTAACTTTATTCTTTGGTTCTTTCGGTGAAGTCATCACGTAGGTAGAAAAATAATCGATCACGACACACGCAATCGTCATCAGATGGGACAACCACAGCAAGAAACAACTGAGAGATCTCGCCTACTTAAGCAGTTTAACTACAAGTTTAAAAATGTGTGTTTTAATATTTACGTGTTTGCTTTGTTTAGGGCCCCTTCGTAACATCGGATGCTCCAGGCCCCGCACCGAGCTTCACCCGGGCACTGCCTCGAGTCCCACAGCAGCAGCAGCCTGTGGCGTTCACTCCCAAACGAGATTTGTGCTCACTCCGTGCTGGTGAATGTTGCAATTAGCTCCAGGATTATAATCTCACTGTGAAATTAATTTTACTTGAATGTCGATCGACTGACAGGAATGCGGTCATGTTCATTGACTATTTGTTTTTTTTCGGTGAAGTGACGTAGGTAAAATAAAATAAAACAACTAAATTAAATCACGACGTTTCGGAGGCAACACAAGCTTCCGTCTTCAGGTAGAACAGTCACAGCAAGATAGCTGCATCAAGTGATGCCATCAAGTGATGCAGCTATCACAAAGACCCGGGTAGCCTTAACATAGCTGCATCAAGTGATGCAGCTATCTTGCTGTGACTGTTCCACCTGAAGACGGAAGCTTGTGTTGCCTCCGAAACGTCGTGATTTAGTTTTATTTTATTTTACCGACGTGACTACCGAAAAAACCAGAGTATGAATCCTTGCAGTCACGAAAGCTTCAAATCTGTTCATTGACTGTCGATTGAGTTATTGGTGGTGATAAAGATTACAACATTGATATTAAAGTTAATTGAAATATATAAAATCCTTATAATAAATGGTTCTAGGCTATTGACGCTGCTGATCAATGCCATGAACAGAGGCGTGGAGGTTTACCGGTCACTGTTGCAGAAACGCGACGATTGTCTGAACCGGTCCTGGGCCTCCCCGAGGTCGACTCAGCCTCAAATGAGGACCTGGTGTAGTGCGTCAACGTCACCACTGGGGAGACAAAGGCGGTCGGGCGTGGTGCAGGAAGAAAGCTTTGCCGTGCCACAAACCTCTGGCGCTCAGCTGTTGTGAGGTCGCCCACTTCTCTGGAGGACGGAACGCAACGCGGACGAACATCTCCCCGTCGTCTCCGAACTTTAGGGGCTGGCCATAAATGACGTCACGCGATTTTGGCCGATTTTTGACCCCCCCCCCCTCCTGTGTCAACTCGCCGTGTTTTTTGCCGCCCGGAGCACGAACACAAAGACCCGGGTAGCCTTAACAGACTGAAGGGGCAAGTGCTGTTGGCGAGCATCGCCTACGAAGGCTACCGGCACTGTGGCACACGAGGGGGTGGGTGGCCAGCACCACGCCCGGCCGCCTTTGTCTCCCCCAGTGGCGATGTTTACTACACACCGCACCAGGTACTCATTTGAGGCCGAGTCGACCTAGGGGAGGCCCACGACCGGTTCAGGTCATCGTCAGCGGCGGTGTTGGCCGTGAGCGGGAATAGAACTCGGGTCTCTGCTGACCGCTGCACCACCGCTCGCACAGACGCACAACAACAATGTGGTGGTAACGTCACAAAGGTGCCTGTGCCAAGCTAGGTGCACTTTGAGGCCGTCACGTGAAGTGTCGAAGGCCCTGCTGGCAGGAGGTCACGGAACGGCGAGCTCCATGCCCCACCAACAACCCACGGCTCTGATTTGCTCGGTTGGCTACGTACGGTGTGAAAGAAGTTCAACGTACATACACTACACTATACACCACCACTATACACTACACCGCTCTACACTATACACTACACCGCTCTACACTATACACTACGCCACCATACACTACACACCACTCTACACGATACACTACACACCACTCTACACACCACTCTACACTCTACACCACTCTACACTACACACCACTCTACACCATACACTACACCACTGCACTATACACTACACACCACTATACACTACACCACTCTACACTATACACTACACACCACTCTACACTATACACTACACACCACTCTACACGATGCACTACACACCGCTCTACACTACATCACTCTACACTATACGCCACTATACACTACCTTACACTATGCCACAATACACTACACTTTACACTACACTATACACTACGCCACTATACACTACCCTACACTATACACTACGCCACTATACACTACCCTACGCTCTACACTACGCCATTATACACTATACACTACCCTACACTATACACTACGCCACTATACACTACACACTACCCTACACTATACACTACGCCACTATACACTACACTATACACTACGGCACTATACACTACCCTACACTATACACTACGCCACTATACACTACACTATACACTACGGCACTATACACTATCCTACACTATACACTACGCCACTATACACTACTCTACACTATACACTACGCCACTATACACTACACTATACACTACGCCACTATACACTACACTATACACTACGCCACTATACACTACACTATACACTACGCCACTATACACTACACTATACACTATGCCACTATACACTACTCTACACTATACACTACGGCACTATACACTACGCCACTATACACTACACTATACACTACGGCACTATACACTACCCTACACTATACACTACGCCACTATACACTACACTATACACTACGCCACTATACACTACACTATACACTACGGCACTATACACTACGCCACTATACACTACGCCACACTATACACTACGGTACTATACACTATGCCACTATACACTACACTATACACTACGCCACTATACACTACACTATACACTACGGCACTATACACTACACTATACACTACACCACTATACACTACACACTACCCTACACTATACACTACGGCACTATACACTACCCTACACTATACACTACACTATACACTACGCCACTATACACTACCCTACACTATACACTACACATAGACTCACCTACGCACTCCACCTCCGATGAGCACAGTTGGCTACGTACGGTGCGAAAGAAGTTCAACGCCCACTGCGAACAAACCCCCACAGAACACGCGCTTCTGTTGACATGGGGATGAGGTTCGCTTGTACCTGTGACATTGATATATTATTGATGATAGGTTATTGATGATTATTCATAACGATTGATGATCTATTATTGATGACAATGATTATTGATGATGGATGATAGGTTATTGATTATTGATGATAGATTATTGATGACCATGATTATTGATTATGGTTGATAGGTTATTTATGATTATTCATGACAATTGATGATAGATTATTTATGATAATTATTAATGATGGTGGAGGATAAGATTATTGATAATGTATTTTTAATATTGATAGTGGATGATTGATAGATGATAGATTATTGATTACTACCATGACGAATGTGTACGTTTTATAATTTGGTATGTATGCTTTAGACATCTGAACATTTTAGTATCCTAAATATATTTGTATCTTAATTCAAAAGTCCGCAGTGTGCCGGATGATCCCAGTAGCAAAAGTAGCTACTACAAATGCTAGGGGCCCCACACTTTCAAGGGCCCCGCGCTAAATGCTTTCTTCAAGCTATCAATTCCGGTTTAGTGATTCTGCACTTGCTCTATTCCTATAGTACTATACTGTCTTCAACTTTTATGAACGACTGGGTGTACAAGTTAAAAAAAAATGTGTTTTAATATTGATGTTTGTATTTATTTAAGGCCCCTTTATAACATCGTATGTTACAGGCCCCGCACTCGCTTCATCCGGCACTGCGCCTTCTACTGCTCCACATTGAGAGTTTGCGTCTCTCGCTCTCTCCCCACGTGGTCACGTGGATTTTTCTCCGGGTCCTCCGGTTTTTCCCTCCCCATTTAGAATTGACGTCACTACGCGTTTCGAGTATTTGGCTACTGCTATAAATATATCCACGCGATAAGCCGCCATTTGGTTGAGTATCATTTTTGAGAGCCAAGTCGCGTCTGAAAACGAGATTCATAGCCCAGTGGGACCTTACACCTGCTAAAATAAAATAGTTAAAATAAAGCGTTCCACTCGCAATGAGCGACTTGTATCACGACTCCTCTCAAGGGCACCCCCAGTGGCAGCTGTCCCTGTGTATTGGCCTGACAGGGCGTGACGATTGCTTTCTGAGTGCTCTAGGCTAAGGGCACCCCCAGTGGCAGCTGCCCATGTGCATTTGTCTGCTGCCACAAAAACCCATAGACTCACACACAGACTCACACAGAGACCCACAGACTCACACACAGACTCGCACAGAGACCCACAGACTCACACAGAAACCCACAGAGACCCACAGACTCACACAGAGACCCACAGACTCACACAGAGACCCACAGACTCACACAGAGAACCACAGACTCACAGAGACCCACAGACTCACACAGAGACCCACAGACTCAGAGACCCATAGAGTCACACACAGACTCACACAGACTTTATATTTAGTGACTTGCTTTCCTCTGTCTCTATTTGCATCGTGTTTTTGTATTGTTTGTTGTGGTATCGTTCTGACCCCGTAACCCTTACTGGACATCTGTGAAAAAGAGCTTTGTCGCTCATAGGATTCCTCCAGTATAGATACATCTGATTCTGATTCCAGGTAGTGGTATTAATTACGTGATGACGTTATTTGCGAAACGACAAAAAATGGGGAGAGGTAAATTATTGCACGATGGCCCTTTTTAGCACCGCTTTGATTAGCGCTCACTCCCCCAGGATGAGCGCTAAGCGAGGTATGCCTGTATAGTTGAACATCAGGAAGACAGAGGTGATGGTGGTGGTGCTGAAAGGAATCCATCCTTACAGAGTTCAATCGTTGTAGGGCGGACAGTCCCTGTCAGTGATCGGGAAGCACCATTCACCGATGACCGCACTCAGGATGTGGAACCGGGGAAGCGCAGTCGGAGCGCCTTCCACCGCGACGACGTTTGGTCGCGTGTGGAAGAAAGAAGGCCGACGCTCATCCCACGATGTTACTTCTCAAAACCAAAATGGAGGTTTACTCGGCAGTCTCACGTCGCGGCCCACCGCGTTGTTCCAGGTCACCACGTGGCGTTCCCACGCGGTGAGGTTGTCCGCCATTGAGACGCTCGACATTGCGAGAAAGCCGAGAGTCTTGAGGGTTAACAATCCTTGAGACTTGACGTTGTACGCATCTTTAAATTACCGAATAATAGCACAGGCCCGGGGAAAGAAACACACAGGTCCCAAACTACAGACGGGAGAAAGATGGACAAAGCACGCAGCCTTCTGTGCCTCGTGCAAAATAAAAACGTAGTTCCTGAAGAACTGCATTGTGGCCGTCCTTGTGACCAGCATCCGAACAAAGCAAACTCTTGTTTTGATTATTTATAAAATCCGAAAAAAACATATAATTGTAAACTCACCCCTAATTTACGGAGGGAAAAAATAAATAAGATAAAAGTGTCACAATGAGGTTTAGACGTCCACAATTGTTATTCCCGTAGTGTACAGTACAGTACAGGAATGTGTACAGCATTGTACACTACATGACAGCAAAAGAGGGGTGCTTAGAGGTCACACAAGGGCAGGGGGGACAGGAAGGAGTAGAAGGGCGAGGGGAGGAGGGAAGAGGAAGAGAATGGGCGATGGATAAGAGGTGGTGAGGCTATAAGAGAGGGCCGGAAGGATGTTAAGGAAAAGGGGGACTGATTCATGTACAGGGGCAGTGTTGAGGCTATGGGCAGTGTTGAGTCTATGGGCAGTGTTGAGTCTATGGGCAGTGCTGAGTCTATGGGTAGTGTTGAGTCTATGGGCAGTGTTGAGTCTATGGGTTGTGTTGAGTCTATGGGTAGTGTTGAGTCTATGGGCAGTGTTGAGTCTATGGGCAGTGTTGAGTCTATGGGCAGTGCTGAGTCTATGGGTAGTGTTGAGTCTATGGGCAGTGTTGAGTCTATGGGCAGTGTTGAGTCTATGGGTTGTGTTGAGTCTATGGGTAGTGTTGAGTCTATGGGTTGTGTTGAGTCTATGGGCAGTGTTGAGTCTATGGGCAGTGTTGAGTCTATGGTGCAGTGTTGAGTGGTTGTGTTGAGTCTATGGGCAGTGTTGAGTCTATAGGTAGTGTTGAGTCTATGGGCAGTGTTGAGTCTATGGGTAGTGTTGAGTCTATCAGTAGTGTTGAGCCTATGGGCAGTGCTGAGTCTATGGGTAGTGTTGAGTCTATGGGCAGTGTTGAGTCTATAGGCAGTGTTGAGTCTATGGGTTGTGTTGAGTCTATGGGCAGTGTTGAGTCTATAGGTAGTGTTGAGTCTATGGGCAGTGTTGAGTCTATGGGCAGTGTTGAGTCTATAGGCAGTGTTGAGTCTATGGTGCAGTGTTGAGTCTATGGGTTGTGTTGAGTCTATGGGCAGTGTTGGGTCTATGGGCAGTGTTGAGTCTATGGTGCAGTGTTGAGTCTATGGGTTGTGTTGAGTCTATGGGCAGTGTTGAGTCTATGGGCAATGTTGAGTCTATGGTGCAGTGTTGAGTCTATGGGTTGTGTTGAGTCTATGGGCAGTGCGAGTCAGCAGAGAGAGTTAATTTGGCTCTTGCTCTTGCTCCTCCTCCGTTGAAGGATCGTAGACTGGAGTGCTCTTCGCTCCATAGTCCCCCTATGTATCTCTTTGCATATCTATATATATGCAAAAACATACCGATATGCAAAGAGGGTGCCACGGTGTCGAGATTACCTCGCCTGGTATGCAGGAGGCTCGTGGGCTGTATATTTCGAGTTTGCGTGTTCTCCTCGTGGTCACGTGGCTGTTTCTCTCTCTATATGATCAGCTACTTCGTTATCATTGTGATAGATCTATACAGCTCAGTGGGACCTTACACCTGGAGAAATAGAAACACATTTATATTGTTTTGATTTAAAGCTTTCGTGACTGCAGGGATTCATATTCTTGGTTCTTTCGGTAAAGTCACGTGACTTTACCGAAAGAACCAAGAATATACATTTTGTATTGTTTTGATTCTAGTTTAGTTTCATGACAGTTTGCCTGACCGCATGCCAGTGACGTCACAATGCTAGCGACGTCATCACGGTGATGTAATCGGGCTGCTTGGGCGTGACGTCATCGACGATCTATAAATGACCGCAAGGGGCTGGGAGGGAGGGGCAGGAGTGGAGAGGGGGGGGTACGGGCGGCGGAGCCCCCCCCCCCGTTGAAGATGGCGCACAGCTATTGGCTGTCTCGGCCGCACGTGACTGCTGCCACGAGGGGGCACTATTGGCCGAGAGCTCAACCCCAACGGGGGATGGGAGCCCACCGGATATCGAATCCCGCCTCTCCACCCCTCATCGTACGTGCCAATTGGACAAATCTCCGTCACGTGACTGACAATTCTGGGGGGGGGGGGGGTGGTCCCCCTCCCTCTCTCCAACAGTTGCCGGTGTTGGAGAGGGGGTGAAGAAGCCACGTGACCTCGCTGCCGCCATCTTACGGAGGGGCTGGAGTGGGCTGGGTGATCCGCCATAGCTGCTCCCCCCTACTCAACATGGCCGTCGTCGGCTTCACCTGCCTATGGAGAGGGGGGGAAGTGTCACGTGACCTCTCTGCCACCATCTTGATAAGGGGGTTGGGTGGAGTGCGATGGGTGACCCGTCATAGCTGGCAGCACCCCAACGCCCCCCCCCCCCCCCTCTTAGCTACTCAACATGGCCGCTTTCGGCTTCACCCGCCTATGGAGAGAGGGGGTCCGCGCGCGCCTCGGTTGGTGAATTAGTCACGTGACCTCGCCGCCATCTTGCTAAGGGGTGGGTGACCCGCCAAAGCCGACATCCGTCCCCTCACCTACCCAACATGGCCGCCTTCGATTTCACCCGCCTATGACGCGATGTTCGCCTCCACACTCCCCCCCCACAACCGCTGCCATTATCTCTCTCCGCTCCGGCGAGGGGGGCTAACGTCGCGATCTTTCCGGCAGCCTCGCCACCTCCTCGCCACCACCTCGCCTCTCCTACCCTCCCCCTGAATCGGCTCACGGGCTCAGCTAGGCGCCCCCCCCCCCCATCTTTGACAGCCCGCCCTCCGGCAACAGCAAGCTGGGCAGTTGTAGCAGCAGCAGCGGTAGCAGCTACAGCATCTCCCCGCCTCATCTTCACCACCACCACCCATCCTGTCTGTCGCTCGCCTCGTCACCCCGCCGCCGAGAGGAAACGCGAGGGTTTAGAGAGGCCCGAGTCTCGGCAGCAAGCAGCAGCAAGACGAGGTGAAGAAGAGAAGACGCGTCAGGAGAAGGAGGAGGAGGAAGGGGGTGGGTGGTGTATTGTCAGCCGTGGGTTGGCATCCGTGTGAACCCTTGGGCCCAGCCCGCGACCATCTTACCTTGAGGTACAGTAGACTAGATCAGGCGAGGCCAACCAATACAACAACAATCACAACCACCACAATCACTCACCACCACCACGGCAGCAGCAGTAGTAGAATCGGTTGCAGCTAAACAATCGGATTGTCGCCTCCCTCCACCCACCACCACCATCTTAACCAGCAGCAGCAGCTAAGTTACACAATAATCCGTAGTCCCATTTCTCTTAAGAGGCAACAGCTTGAGGTGGGTAAAAGAAGGAGAAATAAGATTTGAGAAACCTCCGTAGCGAGCACCACCACCCTCACGCCTTCTACCCCGGGCCTCGCTCAACCCTCGGCCGAAAACTCGAGCCGGGGACATCCGCTCGCCGGCCTCGGGTGAGTGGGGCGGGTTGGGTGAGTTTGGGTGAGTTGGTGAGGGTGAGTGGCTGGGTTTGGCGAGTGGCTGGGTTTGGCGAGTGGATGAGGATGAGCTGGTGGGTTGGTGAGCTGGTGGGTTGGTGAGCCGGTGGGTTGGTGAGCCGGTGGGTTGGTGAGCTGGTGGGTTGGTCGGATAATAGGTGGGTTAGTGAGTGGGTGAGGGAGAGTGCGTGGATTAATGGCTGGGTTGGTGAGTACATTGGTGGATAGTGAGTAAGTGGGTGTGTGAGATGGGTGACTAGTTGAGTGTTAATGAGTGGGGGATTGAGTTGGTGGGTGTGTTAATGGGTGAGCGAATCTGTGAGAGGGTGGGCGAGTAGACGAGTGAGTGAATAGGTGAGTGGGTTGGTGAGTGAGTGATAGTTGGGTCTATGCGTGGGTTAGTGAGCCCGTGGAGTGGCTAAATGGATTGGGGGTAAGTTAGTCGTCGAGTGGCTTCATGGTTGGGTGGGTACATGAGTGAGTGAGTGGTTGAGTGAGTGAGTTGGTCGCGAAGTTTTCTCGTCTGTGGCTGGAACGGGGGACCACCCTCCAATTAAAGGGCGTGGGTGGATCCCTCATTAGGTGGGGAGGGGGTGTCTGATCTATGGGATCATACCGGGATAGAGGGCGGGTGGGGTTGGCCGCCTTGTTTACACGGGAGGAGGGGGAAACGCCAGGTGACTTGACTGGCGGGTGAGTTTGTGAGCAAGTTCGACTGCCTTCTGTCTGGCGAGTGGTGAGTGGGATCTCCCTCACCTCCTCCACCCCTATTACGAGGTTATGAGCCCCCCCCACTCCCCTCCAGTTTATTTAAAGGGGTATTAAAGAGGGGGTGTTGGGGGGCTCGCTTTGTTGACACGAACGGGAGGGCGATCATCGCCGGCAGTCAGTAGTAGCAGCAGCTGACTCGAGGGAAAATGGCTGCTGACCCGCCCGCCTTTATTTAATAATTTATTTACAACCGGGGCCCTCTCTCAAGGGGGGCGGAGGGGGGGTCCACGTAAAACAAGGAAATAGTGGAGGGGGGGGCCCTTGCCGATCTCTCGATAGAAGGAGGGGGGTCCAAGCTTAAGAGGACAATGGGCAAGGGACCCTCGCCCCCAAGAGACGAGCCGAACGCGCATGAAAGAAACTAGGCCCCATCACCTCCCGGTGGAGCCTACGGGCTTGCCTGGTCGCCCCTGCCCGCCCCGGGGCGCTGGTGGTGGGGTGGGGGGGTGGAGGGAGGTGGCGGTGGCTGCGGCCTTCGGTGTCTTGTTAAATTCCCTCGCCCGCCATCGCAGCAAGGTCCGAACCTGCGGAATAACGAAGGGGTGGTTTTGAAGAGGTGTGGTGAGTGGTGAGGGAGGAGGGTGATGGGGAGGGAGTGAGGTTGGTGTTGCCGTGAGAGTGGATGGTGAGGTTGTGGTGAGTGTGGTGACGATTCAGGGGGTTATGGTGAGTGCGGTGATGGTGAGTGCGGTGATGGTGGCGTGTGTGAGGTAAATAAGAGGGGAGGATGGGTGTTGGTGAGGGGATAATGTGGTGAGGGTGATGGTGAAAGTGATGGTGGTAAAAGTGATGGTTATGGTGAGTGGTGACAGCAGTGGTGGTGAGGGTTAAACTGTTCGCGAGTGTGGTGATGGTGGCGCTTGTGAGGTAAAAAGAGCGGAGGAGGGATGGTGGCGAGGGAGACGTGTGATGAGAGTGGTGATGGTGGTGAAGGTGAGAGTCGTGGTGAGTGTAATGACAGCGGTGGTGAGGGTAAAAAGTAATGGTGTGTGTGATGTTGGTACATGTGAAAATGGTGAGGGTAGTGGTGGTGTTGGTTAATAACAGTGGTGAGGATGCTCTGGAGGATGAGGATGTTGGTGCTGCGGTCGTGGTGAGTGACGATTATCTGAACCGGTCCTGGGCCTCCCCTAGTTCGACTCAGCCTCAAATAAGTACCTGGTGCGGTGTGTAGTGAACATCACCACTGACGAGACAAAGGCAGTGGGGCATGGTGCTGGCCACCCACCCCTTCGTGTGTTCTGTCAGTCTTCATAGGTGCTGCTCTCTAACAGCACTATCCCTATAAGTCTGGTGAGGCGACACGGGGAATCTTTGTGTAGGCGAGTGGTTCTGCGCCTCCCCGAGGTCAACTCGACCTCAAATGAATACCTGGTGTGGTGTGTAAACATTGCCACTGGGGAGACAAAGGCGGTCGGGCGTGGTGCTGGCCACTCGCCCCCTTGTGTACCATACCAGCCTTTATCGGTGCTCGCTAACAGCACTTGCCTCAAAAGTCTGGGAGAAAGGTGGGGGATGCGCCTGCTTTGGCTGCCGTTCTTCAAATATTGGAAGAAGGGGCAGTTTCCCCTTGTGGCTGGCTGAGGTGCCATCTGTTGATGAAATACGAAGAGCACACCAGTC
Organism: Petromyzon marinus; assembly: GCF_048934315.1. Taxonomy (NCBI): domain Eukaryota; kingdom Metazoa; phylum Chordata; class Hyperoartia; order Petromyzontiformes; family Petromyzontidae; genus Petromyzon; species Petromyzon marinus. The sequence continues at coordinate 310,996 of NW_027422605.1, read as the reverse complement.
TGAGAACAGTTAAAGTGCCGGGCAGAGGTGCTGAGGGAGGGTGGCATTTGTCTGCTGACTGCCCGATATGACATCACAACTTTCTTGACCACAGGATGGGTTTCACAAGATTGGAACGATGCCCTGTAACAACTACTTGGTCATCTCCCTCCTCAGTGTGATGCCGGTAAAGGTCCTCGCAAGGATTTAACAACATCACACCCCCTTACCAGCAGCACTCTGAGGAGAGAGGCTTGTGGAGCGCAGTTTGGTTTCAAACCAGGGTGGTCATGCACAGATGCCATATTCTCTTTCCGTTTGCTTTATTGACCTGGTCAAGGCCTATGATACCATCAATAGGCATGCACTCTGGGGTTTTTCTTCGTGCTTTCGCGGTACCTGACTCTGCGCACAATCATTAAGGACCTTAATGATGGTAGGAAGGTTCTGGTAAAGCTGCGCGGCTAGGAGTCGGAGCCATTCCCTGTTCCCCTTGGGATGCGACAAGGTCTGTCCTCTGGCTTCTACATTATTTAACATATTTTTTTACCACAGTTCGAGAAGCTTTTCATGGCTGTACCAAAGGAATTATTTCCATTGGTACCGATACAATGGGAGGCTGATCGTTTCCCAGGTGCAGTCAAGGGATGGCTCCCTATTGGCCAACCATGCTGTTGACACTGATGATTCTGGTGATTGCTACTCACTCTGAGAAGAAGTTGGAGGCTTCATTGCTGAACCTGGAGCGTGCCAGCCCCACCAAAACTAAGCATCTGCCTGGGTATTTTTCATCATGAAATACTCCACCCATTCAACTCGCCATGAGAGGTGGGGCAGTTGTAGATAGAGTGTAAAAAGTTTCCATACCTGGGCAATGTCCCTTATGACCAGCTCCTGTTCGGCAGGGGATTTCTCAACTACCTGGGCCTGTCGTTCCACACGAAGCTGTCCGGCTCTTCTTGGCCACGGTCATGACCCTCCCTTGGAAACTTGTAGCCCCTCTGCACAGCGGTGTTTCGCAAACTTGTTTGGCCTACGGACCACTCGGCGAATTAAAAAAAAAGTTATTCGGACCACACAGCTCCCCCACCAACCACCCACCCCTGCCGACACAATGCATTCACTTATCTCTCTCTAAATACCAGCAATACAAAACGATACATATTACCGGAACATATATATTTTAATACAACTATAAGGTTTTTTTGGGTGGGGGGACATTTAAATAAACACATTTTTTTTATTTTACCAGTTAAGGCCCACTGAGCTATATAGCTCTTTTCAGAAGCGACTTGGCTATCACAAATGATAGCTCAACGAAGTGACATCATCATCGTCCGCCCAATAACTCTAAATGCATGATGTTGATTCTAAATGTGGAGGGAAAAACTGGGGGACCCGGAGAAAAATCCACGCGACCACGGTGAGAGCGAGAGACGTGTAAACTCCAAATATATACAGCAGCAGGCGTCTTTATAGTCGGGATCGAACCCGTGACGTCCTGTATGCCGGGCGAGGTATTTAACATCTCCGAGCTACCATGGCACCTCATCTTAGGGTGGGGATCTTATGGTTAGGGTAGTTTAACCCTTTCCCATTCCGATGATGTACGCTTACGTCATCAGCTTTTCTTCCGATTCCGTCCGCTCTAAAATAAAGTAACTTTATATCGGTACGCCTTCAGGTCGGAAGACATACCGAGGCTCCCCACAAGGCCACGCGGGAGGGCGTGTGGCACAGTTTGGCGCCGGCTATCATAGAGTGGTGGCGGTCGTGTCGCTGCGGTTCTCTGCGGTGAGTAACAAAGTCTTTAAAAACGATGGCACTGATACTCTGCCTCTCTAAATAACATGAACGCTGAACCGCTCGCGCGTTCCGCGATTTGGTGGATCATGGGATACCCACCCACCCTGCAACTTGCAGACGTCTCGGAACGGCAAAGGTTTAACCAGGGCAGTTTACCTAACTTAATTTTTTTAATGGAATAGCAGTAAAATATGAATTAACGTCCGAAACAAAAGGCAGAATGCGAAAGAAGTTCTGCATACACTACACTATACACTACACTTGTATACACGATACACTACCCTATACTATACACAACCCTACATTACCCTATACTATACACGACATCACTATACACTACACAGTACACTAACTTATACACTACACCTCCAATTAGCACAGTTGGCTACATACGGTGCAAAAAAGTTGTACGTACTCTGGCGTGCCAGGGTTTGTGACAGGGCCTATCTGCAAGACCAGCTCTCTAGAGGCAATGGAGGAAAAGAGAATTGTGAGTGCTAAGGGTGGGGAGGGGGGGGAAGTGGCGAGGGGGCTATGGATCAATCGGAGAGAGCTGGACCCTAAATGAACAGCAAGCAGCTCCACCATAATTGGTTGTCAGCTGAGTGGGGGTATCTTTTATGTTATATCTAGTATAGATTTTATATAGCAGCGCGTTAGTCCAAGGCTGTGTGAGTCTATCTATGTCTCTGTCTCTATGCATCTCAATGGGTGAGTGGCGCCACAGTGGCGAGTTATTAACGACCTCGCATGGTATACAGGAGGTGTCGTGGGTTTGATCCCGACCCTAACGCCTGTTGTATATTTGGAGTCTGCGTCTCTCTCACTCTCCCTGTGGTCGCGTGGATTTTTCTCTGGATTGTACAGTTTTTTCCTTTCTCATTTAGAATTAACATCATGGGTTCTAGAGTAGTTGGCTGGTGCTCTATATTTTCACGTGATAAGCCACTCTGTTGAGCTATCATTTGTGATAGCTCGCTTCTGAAAAAAGACCTACGCAGCTCCGTGGGCCTTGCCGAGCAAAATAATGATAGTTTTAAATAGTGTTAGTCTCTAGGTATCTCTGTCTCTGGGTTACTATACCTTTATAGGTCCATAGTTTGGTTTGCATGGCAAGTCTTCTCTGTGGTTGTGTGTTTGTGTATGCGGGGTAGTGCAACGGTCAGCGCCCTGCGTACGAACCCTGCAACTCGAGTTTGATTACCGCTCATGGCCAACACCAGTGCCGATTATTTCAATCGGTCCTGGGCCTCCCCTCGGTCGACTCGGCCTCAAATGAGTACCTGGTATGATGCGTAAATATCGCCACTGGGGAGACAAAGGCGGCCGGGTGTGGTGCTGACCACCCACCCTCTTGTTGTGCCGTGCCGGCCTTCATAGACGCTGCTCGCTAACAGAACTTGCCCCACAGTCTGTTAAGGCTACACGGGGGATCTTTAACTTTGTCTTCTGGGTTGTTGTGTTTGAGCAGTTGTGTGTGCGTGTGTAGGTGTTGGTGCACTTTTTGTTATGCGTGATTGTGATTTGAGTGGTGTATAGTTGTGGTTGTTTTGGGAGCTTGTGGTTGTGGTTGGAGTGGTTGTTGTGGTTGGAGAGGTTGTTGTGGTTGGAGAGGTTGTGGCTGAGTGTTACGCAAGTCATATTGTTATCTAACTTTATTTATAACGATGCATTACACTTATTCATTAACATAATTGCATTCTACTATATTAATATTGATGACCTTTCTAACATGGCTAGCGTTATTTATTACGGTATAATAAACTATTATAACGTCAACAACATTGCATTCTACTTTGTATGTTCTCTCCCTTCTCTGCAAGAGTGAATGAGTGAGTGTGGAGTGGTAGTGTAGCGGTTAGCGCGCTGTACTACAAACCCAGTGATCCGAGTTTGATTCCCGCTCACGGTCGACACCAGTGACGATTATCTGAACCGGCAGTCTGTAATATCGCCACTAGGGAGACAAAGGCGGCCGGGTGTGGTGCTGGCTACCCACCCCCCCCCCCCTCGTCCACAGTGTCAGCCTTCATAGGTGCTACTTGCTAACAGCACTTGCCCGAACAGTCTGTTAAGTCTACATGGGGATCTTTGTGAGTGAGTGGGGAGCGATAGTATAGCGGGTCAGCGCGCTGCGCTACGAACCCTGTGACCGGAGTTCGATTTCCGCTCACGGCCAACACCAGTGACGAATATCTGAACCGATCCTGGGCTTCAAATGAGTACCCAGTGCGGTGTGTCGTTAACATGCCACTGGAGAGACAAATGCGGCCGGGAGTGGTTGCTGGCCACACCCACCCCTCGTGTGCCACAATGCCGGCCTTCACAGGTGCTCCTCGCTTATAGCACTTGCCCTCTACCCCTCTGTCCTCTCTCTCCCCTCTGTCCTACCTCCACACCACCTCAGGAAGTGCAATGTTCTCTGCGGGCCTGTGGGAGAGAGAGGCCGCTTCCATCACGTTCGTGCTCAGCCCTGCTCCAGCCGTCTCGACGACCACATCAATCGCATCAGCGTCCTCCTCCTCGTGCTCATCCTCCTCCTCGTCGTCTCTCTATCTCGTCTCGTCGTCCACGTCCTCGCAAGAGCGGCAGCGAGCGCCGGTGGGAGGCGCTCCGGCGGCTCCCCGCCCCGTCGCCTGACAAGATAGCGAGGCTGTGCCCCGCTCTTGCCGCCATGACAGCCACGACCCGTGGGTCGCCCGTCGGTGGCGGTGGTGGCGGCGCGGGGGGTAGCGACGCGGCCGGATCCTCGCCGCAGCCCGGAGGGGCGCAGCCCGTCCAGGGTGGCAACGCCGCCGACTCGTCGCCTCCCAGCCAGCCGCCGTCACCCATGCACACCACGGCACGTCGGCATGCACGCACGAACGCGCGCTCTCCACCGTAGATGTGCACGCATGCACACGCCCATGCGGGCGGGCGGCCTAGCAAGCACTAACGTACACACACGCAGTGGCAGTGGGAGCACACACGTACACACGCACACGGGGCAGTGGGAGCACACACGTACACATACAACATAGTGGGAGCAAACATACGCACGGGCGTGCGGCATAGCGAGCACACACGTACACGCACGTACACACACGCAGCATAGTGGGAGCACACGCAGCACAGCGAGCACACACACGTATATCCGCAGTACAGCACGGGGTGAAGACACACGCAGCACGGGATGAATACACACACACTGCACTGGGTGAACACACACACAGCACGGTGTGTAAACATACGGGACAGCATTGTGTACACACACACAGCACCGGCGCTGGCCGGTGACTCGTGCCAGCAGTGCCGAGATTGGACTCTGGAGGAGGAGGCTCATGAAGGATGATACCGGGCTGTGCCAGGCTAGGTGCACCTTGAGGCTTCCGGGTGGTTCAAGGCAGTCACTCCAGAAAAAAGCGGAGGGTGGAGGAGCGGCGCTCACAACCACGGGCGGAGCGCTGGGCTGATAAAACGCAGCGAGTTGGCACAGTAGGGGGCACAGGTGGTGCATCTGCCAGTCATATCAGTCAGTCAATCCATGGCACCTAGGTCTGTCCTGTGACCTGCCAGTAGCCTTCATAGACACTGCTACTCGCTACTAACAGCACTTGCCCTGACAATCGGTTGAGGCTACACAGGGGATCTTTTGTGTGTCTGTAACATTCATAGGTGTTACTCGCTAACAGCACTTTCCCCGGCCAGTCTGTTAAAGGACTACACGAGGGAAACCTTTGTCACTCCTCTGTGTATGTGTGTGTGTGTCTGTGTGTGTTTCGTGTGGGGAGCGGTGATGTAGCGGTTAGCGTGCCGTGCTACGAACCCAGCGACCCGGGTTCGATTCCCACTCATGGCCAACACCACCGTTGACGATTTTCTGAACCGGTTCTGGCCCTCCCCTAGGTCGAATCAGCCTCAAATGAGTACCTGGTGCGGTGTGTAAACATCGCCATCGGGGAGACAAAGGTGGTCGGGCATGGCGCTGGCCACCCACCCCCTCGTGTACCGTTCTGGCCTTCATAGGTGCTCGCTAACAGCACTTTCCCCTACAGTCTGTTAACGCTATACGGGGGATCTTTGCCTTTGTGTGCAGAACCCACTGCCCACCTCCCCCACCGATGCGCCCCCCACCCCTGCGACCCCGGCCACGGCCGCCACCTCCGCCGCCTCATCCTCCGATCTGGGCCAGGGGGAGGGGAGCCACCCCCCCCCAACCTCGTCGTCAAACGACGAGGAGCCCCCCTTTCCCCACGCGGAGCTCGCCAAGCTGGACGACATGATCAACAGGTGACCCCTCGCCCCACTCGCCCCACTCGCCTCCACCAACAAACACACGCACACACCTCATCGCGCCCTCGTCACCGCTCCCCTCGTGCCTCATCATAGCTCGCCGCTCACGTCGTGAAGTGTAGACTCGCGTGGGGAGCCGTGGACTCGCGTGGAGAACTATAGACTCACGTAGAGTACTATAGACTCACGTAGACTCACACAGAGAACTATAGACTCGCGTAGAGAATTATAGTCTCACGTAGACTCAGAGAACTATGGACTCACGTAGACTCGCATAGAGTACTATAGACTCACAGAGAACTATAGACTCACCTAGACTCGCAGAGAGACTCTATAGACTCACGTAGACTCACAGAACTATAGACTCACGTAGACTCACAGAGAACTATAGACTCACGTAGACTCACATAGAACTATAGACTCACGTAGACTCACATATAGTACTATAGACTCACGTAGACTCACATACAGTACTATAGACTCACGTAGACTCACATAGAGTACTATAGACTCACGTAGACTCACAGAGAACTATAGACTCACATAGACTCACATAGAGTACTATAGACTCACGTAGACTCACAGAGTACTATAAACTCATGTAGACTCACATAGAGTACTATAGACTCACGTAGACTCACATAGAGTACTATAGACTCACGTAGACTCACGGAGAACTATAGAGTCACGTAGACTCACATAGAGTACTATAGACTCACATAGAGTACTATAGACTCACGTAGACTCACATAGAGTACTATAGCCTCACATAGATTACTATAGACTCACGTAGACTCACATAGAGTACTATAGACTCACGTAGACTCACATAGAGTACTATAGACTCACATAGAGTACTATAGACTCACGTAGACTCACATAGAGTACTATAGACTCACATAGAGTACTATAGACTCACGTAGACTCACATAGAGTACTATAGACTCACGTAGACTCACAGAGTACTATAGACTCACGTAGACTCACATAGAGTACTATAGACTCACGTAGACTCACATAGAGTACTATAGACTCACGTAGACTCACAGAGAGAATGATAGACTCACGTAGACTCACATAGACTCACAGAGAACTATAGACTCACATAGAGGACTATAGACTCACATAGAGTACTATAGACTCACATAGAGGACTATAGACTCACATAGAGTACTATAGACTCACGTAGAGTACTATAGACTCACGTAGACTCACATAGAGTACTATAGACTCACGTAGAGTACTATAGACTCACGTAGACTCACAGAGCACTATAGACTCACGTAGACTCACAGAGTACTATAGACTCACGTAGACTCACATAGAGTACTATAGACTCACATAGAGTACTATAGACTCACGTAGACTCACATAGAGTACTATAGACTCGCGTAGACTCGCATAGAGTACTATAGACTCACGTAGGCTCACAGAGACCCATAGACTCGCGTAGAGACCTATAGATTTGTGTAGACCTATAGACTTATGTCGAGTACTATAGATTCACGTACAGTACTGTAGACTCGCATAGAGACCCATAGACTGACATAAATACCCATAGGACTCACAGCCTCACAGATACCCATAGACTCACAGAGACCCATAGACTCGCGTAGAGACCCATAGACTCGCTTAGAGACCCATAGACTCTCGTAGAGACCCATAGACTCGCGTAGAGACCCATAGACTTAGAGACCCATAGACTTAGAGACCCATAGACTCACAGAGACCCATAGACTCAGAGACCCATAGACTCACAGAGACCCATAGATTCACAGAGACCCATAGACTCACAGAGACCCATAGACTCACAGAGACCCATAGACTCACAGAGACCCATAGACTCACAGAGACCCATAGACTCACAGAGACCCATAGACTCACAGAGACCCATAGACTCACAGAGACCCATAGACTCAGAGACCCATCGACTCAGAGACCCATAGACTCACAGAGACCCATAGATTCACAGAGACCCATAGACTCACAGAGACCCATAGACTCACAGAGACCCATAGACTCACAGAGACCCATAGACTCACAGAGACCCATAGACTCACAGAGACCCATAGACTCACAGAGACCCATAGACTCACAGAGACCCATAGACTCACAGAGACCCATAGACTAGCTTAGAGACCCATAGACTCGCGTAGAGACCCATAGACTCGCGTAGAGACCCATAGACTCGCGTAGAGACCCATAGACTCACAGAGAACCCATAGACTCGCGTAGAGACCCATAGACTCACAGAGACCCATAGACTCACAGAGACCCATAGACTCACAGAGACCCATAGACTCGCGTAGAGACCCATAGACTCACGTAGAGACCCATAGACTAGCGTAGAGACCCATAGACTCGCATGGAGACCCATAGACTCGCGTAGAGACCCATAGACTCGCTTAGAGACCCATAGACTCGCGTAGAGACCCATAGACTCGCGTAGAGACCCATAGACTCGCGTAGAGACCCATAGATTCGCATAGAGACCCATAGACTCGCATAGAGACCCATAGACTCGCATGGAGACCCATAGACTCGCATGCAGACTCAGAGACTTACATGGACACCTATAGACTCCGAAATGGTTCCGCTGAACCCCACATGCGTGGTGTTCCCCGTCCCCCCCCCCCCATGTGATGGTTTGACCCTATCGCAGGCCACGCTGGGTCGTACCAGTGCTGCCCAAGGGGGAACTGGAGGTACTTCTGGAGGCCGCCATTGACCTCTGCAAAAAAGGTGGGTGGAAGGGGGAGGGTGCGTCATGTGAGTGAGTAGGTGGGTGAGTGAGTAGGTGGGTGAGTGAGCGCCTTGGTCATTGAGTGGGTGGGTAAGCGGCTGAGCGAGCGACTGGATGAGTGAATGGTTAGGTGAGTGGGTGAGATCGATAGTAGGTGGGTGAGATAGTGGGTGGGCAGGTGAGCTTGTGGCCGGATGAGTGGTTGGATGAGTGGGTTGTTGAGTGAGTGGATGAGTTAGTGGACGGGGGATTGAGTGGACGGGTGAGTGAGTGGTTGGACGGGTGAGTGGGTTAGTGAGCTAGTGAATGGCTGGGTGAGTGGGTTAGTGAGTGAGTGGCTGAGTGAGTGAGAGGTGATTGTGCTGCAGGGTTGGACCTGAAGAGCGAGGCGTGCCAGCGGTTTTTCCGTGATGGTCTCACCATCTCCTTCACCAAGATCCTCACCGACGAGGCGGTCAGCGGCTGGAAATATGAGATACACGTATGTACACACGCACAGAGACGCACATACACACAAAAAAGACAAAGATCCCCCGTATAGCCTTAACAGACTGTAGGGGCAAGTGCTGTTAGCGAGCACCTATGAAGGCCGGCACAGCACACGAAGGGGGTGGGTGGCCAACACCATGCCGGCCGCCTTTGTCTCCTTAGTGGCGATGTCTGCACATCACACCAGGTACTCATTTGAGGCTGAGTCGATCTAGGGGAGACCCAGGACCGGTTCAAATAATCGTCATAGTGTTGGCCATGAGTGTGTATTGAACCCGGGTCGCCAGGTCTGTAGCCCTAACCACTACACGACCGCTCCCCTCAGATACACACATGGACAGATGCACACACACCAATACCCGCTATTCACCACTAAGTGACGGTGATATCACCACGGCACGTGCCAAGTCAGGTGCACTCTGAGGCCACGTGAAGTGTCGAAGGCTCGCTGACAGGAGGTCATGGGACAGACCCACGTGCCATGGGTTGGCTCATTGAGATGCACAATCTGTACCCCCTATTGTGCTCCTCTGCCCTCCGTTGTTCCTGGAGGGCGAATGCCTCCAATTGCCCAGTAGCATATTTCACGAACCTCCTCCATAGAGGCCGATCTTGACACCACTGATACCAGTCTTCGACAAGTTGACTCAGCTCCACATTCTCCCATATTGCATCAGTCCATCTCTTCTCCAGCCAGAGTCGTGCCTGTTTAGCCCCCTCGATGTGGTCAAACAGAAGCTGCTTGGGCATGCAGACACACGCACAGATGCACAGAGAAACACACGCATATAAATATGCACACACGTACGGAGATATACACACGCATGAAGATACACGCACACAGATGCATGGACATATCTACGGAGATACGTGCATGCACGTACACACGCACGGTCACCGTCAGCACACAGACTTTTTCAAGGCCATGGTGGTTGATGGTAAAAGGAGTCTGCATCGGTTTGCTGTTCAGTCAGCTGATCGGCCAACTGATCACCGCCAATGGCGGAGCCAGGATTTTCAGGTAGGGGGGGCAACCCCTCAAGCAGTGAAAAATGATAGAGGAGTTGTTAGTAAGGACTTGTCCCTTGCTTTTTATTCGACGATCGAGGGTCGAATTCGAACTGCATGTGATCGGCATCACACTCGCTGAAGGTGAATGCCTTCAGGGAAGTCGTGTACTGTATACGCAACTGCACACTATTCTGTGAGTCACTTATAACCGCTTTGCCGTTACTTATTGCCAATTATGGACTCAGACTATTGTCCTATCATCTCATAGAGTCTCTGGCATGTAATAATATGCTACACAGTGGCAGTGTTGGTCGCAAAATGCCAATTTATTACTAATAAACCCCAATGATCCAATCGAAATTAGGGATTTCGATCGGATCATTGGGTGGGCACGTGCCACCCCACCCCCCCAATGGCTCCGCCAGTGATCACCGCTCTTCAGGCATAAGTGGCGCCGTCTGGGGCCTCTGCTTTTCCTCGTCCGCAACTTATCCCGTGTCGCCCTCCTCTCTCCCCCCTACGCACGCACCCACGCACCCACACACGCACACACACGTGCACATGCATACGCACGTGCAGCGCTGCATCATCTCAAACACGCACCGGCTGGTGGAGCTGTGCGTGTGCAAGCTGGCGCAGGACTGGTTCCCGCTGCTCGAGCTGTTGGCCACGGCGCTCAACCCGCACTGCAAGTTCCACATCTACAACGGCACGCGTGCCAGCGAGACCGTACCGGCGGGCGCCACGCCCACGGACGAGGAGCTGCACGCGCGCCCACCTGACCCACGCTCGCCCAAGGTCGCCATCGCCATCACCCACTACATTGTCATTGTAATCGTCATTGTCATTGTGATCGTCATTGTGATCATCATTGTAATTGACTTAAAGCTTTCGTGACTGCAGCAATTCATACTCGTAGATAGGAAAATAATAAATGTCATTATTTTTCTATCTCCGTGACTTTACCGAAAGACCCAAGGAGTATCGTTGTAATTGTATCGTCATTGTCTTCATCATTGTCATCATTGTCATCATTGTTATCATTGTCATCTTAATCATCATCGTCGTCACCATCGTCATTGTAACGATCGTTGTAATCATCATTAATCACTAACAATCAACATATCCACCATTAATATCATTAATAATGTCATCCATCAATAATCTATCGTCAATAATATATCATCCATAATCAATAATTTATAATCCATCAACAATAATCTTTATCATGATCGTCATAAATTTTGATTTAAAGCTTTCATGACTGCAGGGATTCATATTCTTGGTTCTTTCGGTAAAGTCACGAAGAAGGGAAACAATAAAATAATTAAAAAACAATAAAAAATTGTGAGAACTTTTAAATTGTGAGAACTTTATTGTTGTATACTTTTATTATTTTATTGTTTCCTTTCTACGTGACTTTACTGAAAGAACCAATAATACGATCGTCATAATTTAATATTGATTATGATGACACATCGTGCGCCAAAGTGCCGACCTTCATAGGTGCAGCTGCTTTCTAACAGTCCTTGCCCCATCCGCCTGCTACAGGCTACCTGGGGGACCTTTGTCTCTGTGTGTGTGGACGGTGCAGGGCTTCCCCTGGGTTGGCTCGGCCTCAAATGGCGTTCCTTGTTCGGCGTGTAGTAAACATCGCCCCTGGGGGAGACAGGTGGCCGGGCTTGCATGGTGCTGGCCACCCACCCCCTCGTGTGCCAGAGTGCTGGCATTTATAGGCGCTGCTATTCGCTAACAGCGCTTGCCCCGACAGTCTGTTAAGGCTACCTGGGGGACCTTTGCCTGTGTGTGTGTGTGTGCTGCAGGGCTGGCTGGTGGACCTGATCAACAAGTTCGGGGCGCTGGGCGGATTCCAGATCCTGCAGGACCGCCTACTCAAGGGCTCGGCCATCAACGTGCCCATCATCGCCGCACTCATCAAGTGAGGAGGCAACCTTGTTGGCACGGCAACAGCCTCATTATAGTGCAGCAACCGATTCGTTACAGTAAGACAACCACCTCATTAGCACCCGTTATCACGACAAGGCATTGTCGAGTCTGCATTAACCACATATCACGGTTGTGGTAAAGTATGCAAACAAACATATACCTACTTATGAGTGTGGATTTCTGTGGGTATCTGTGGATCTCTGTGGGTCTCAATGAGTCTCATTCTTCCGGGATTAGTAAGCCACTGGGAGCTGTGCTCTTTTAAATCCTCGTCTATATTGACAACTCGGTTCTTTAGAACTGCTTTTTATGTTTAGTTTGTTGTCCTTCCCCCCGCACCTCCGATTAGCGCGGTTTGCTACGTGCGGTGCGAAATAAGTTCAACTTACTGTACGTAGATTTATACAGAGACCCATAGACTAACACTTCCCATAGACTGAACACTGCACCTCCGATTAGCACGGTTGGCTGCATGCGGTGCGAAACAAGTTCAACATACTGTACATTTCGATTTAAAGCTTTCGTGACTGCAATGATTCATCTTCTTTGGTTCTTTCGGTAAAGTCACGTAGAATGAGAATAAAATAATAAATTGATAAAATAAAATAACAATAATATTCTCACGACGTTTCGGCCACAACACAAGCGGCCTTCATCAGGTGAAGGGACGAGACTGTCTGGTAGGAATACTGTACATACGTACGAATTCCCTTCCTCCGCGGCTCACCAACCCCCCCCTCCCCCTCTGTTCCCCTGACCACCACCCCCAGGCCCTTTGGGCTGTGCTACGAGCTGCTCACCCCGCACACGGTGCGCTCGCACTTCCTGCCGCTGGTGGAGATGGTGCCCAAGTTCCTGGAGGGGCTCACCGACGAGGAGCTGAAGCGCGAGGCGAAGAACGAGGCGAAGAACGACGCCCTCTCCATGATCGTCAAGTCGCTGAAGAACCTGGCATCGCGCGTGCCCGGGCAGGAGGAGGTGGTGCGCAACCTGGAGATGCTGCGCCTCAAGATGATCCTACGGTGCGGGGTGGGAGGGTGGAGGAGATGAGGTGGATTAGGAGGTAGTGGTGGGTGGAGGAGGTGGGTGGAGGAGGTGGTTGGAGGAGGTGGTGGAGAAGGAGGAGGTGGTGGAGATGGAGGAGGTGGTAGAGGTGGAGGAGGAGGTGGAGGAGGAGGTGGAGGAGGAGGTGGTGGAGGAGGTGGTGGAGGAGGTGGTGGAGGAGGTGGTGGAGGAGGTGGAGGAGGAGGTGGAGGAGGTGGAGGAGGAGGTGGAGGAGGAGGTGGAGGAGGAGAAGGAGGTGGTGGAGGAGGTGGTGGTGGTGGAGGAGGTGGTGGAGGAGGTGGTGGAGGAGGTGGTGGAGGAGGTGGTGGAGGAGGAGGTGGTGGAGGAGGAGGTGGTGGAGGAGGAGGTGGTGGAGGTGGTAGTGGTGGAGGTAGTAGTGGTGGAGGTAGAGGAGGGAGGTAGAGGAGGAGGTGGTGGGTCGCATCCTGGAGTTGCTGTGCCTCGATGATCCTACGGTCTGGGGTTGAGAGGTGGTGGTGGAGGTGTTAGACGAGGTGGACGAAGAGGTGACGCCCGTTTCTCCCCCCCCTCGCCGTCCCGACCCCGCAGGCTGCTGCAGATCTCCTCGTTCAACGGCAAAATGAACGCGCTCAACGAGGTGAACAAGGTGATCGCCAGCGTCTCCTACTACACGCACCGGCACGGCGGGGGCGGCGCAGATGACGACGAGTGGCTCACCGCAGAGCGCATGGCGGTGAGCGCCACGCCTCTTCCTGTCTCTCTCGCCCCCCCCCATGAGTGTGCCTCTCCTCTTGTCACGCCGTGTGTCTCTGTGTCTCCCCCTCGTATCTCTCCGTGTCTGCCACCCCATGTATCCCCGCGTGTCTCCCCGTATGTGACCCCCCCCCCCCACTCCCCCACGCGTCTCCCCCCACGTGTCTCGCCACGTGTCCCCACTGTTCCCCCTGGGCCCTCCCCGCGTGTCCCACCGCGTGTCCCTGTGTCTTCTCCGTGTGTCTGTCCATGTCTCGCCACGTGTCCCCACTGTTTCCCCCTGGGTCTCCCCGCGTATCCCAGTGCCATTACGAACCTGACAGAGGTCCGATTTCGATTCCCGCTCACCTGGTGCGGGATGTGAGCATCAGCGCTGGGGAGACAAAGACAGCCGTCCGGGCATGCGTGGTGCAGGCCACACCATCCACTGGGGTGCCCTGCCGGCCTTCATATGTGCCTCTAGCAGCACTAGCAGCACTTGCCCCGATGGGCTGTTGAAGGCTACGTAGGTGATCTTTGCCGTGTGCGTGTCTGTGCATGTGTGTGTCTCTGCGTGTGTGTTTTTGCGTACGTGTGTATGCTGGTGCGTGTGTGTGCCTGCTGGTGCGTGTGCATTCGTGCGTGCTGCTGGTGCGTGGTGGTGCGAGCGAGCAGGAGTGGATCCAGCAGAACGGCGTGCTGTCCATCGTGCTGCGGGACAGCCTGCACCAGCCGCAGTACGTGGAGAAGCTGGAGAAGATCCTGCGCTTCGTCATCAAGGAGAAGGCGCTCACCCTGCAGGACCTCGACAATATCTGGGCCGCACAGGCACGGAGACCCGCGGGGGACACGGGGATGTGGGGATGCGCAGCTGACACCGGGACGCGCGGGGGGACACGCGGGGACACTTGGCGGGATGAGTGGGGGGACGCTTGGCGGGACACGCGGAGACGCGTGGGGAGACGACACGCAGGGAAATACGGTGTAGGGGGGGGGTGCGGGGAGATACGGGGACATACGAGGGTATGCAGGGAGACACGGGTAGACACGGAAAGGCAGCGCTATCCCCATGAATCTGTTGTGGTTACAGGACGTCTCTGTCCCCGTGTCACCATGTCTCTGTCTCCATGTCCCTGTGTGTCTGTCCCCTTGTGTCTGTCCCCTTGTGTCTGTCCCCTTGTGTCTGTCCCCTTGTGTCTGTCCCCTTGTGTCTGTCCCCTTGTGTCTGTCCCCTTGTGTCTGTCCCCTTGTGTCTCCCCCTTGTGTCTCCCCGCGTGTTCAGGCCGGCAAGCACGAGGCGATTGTGAAGAATGTCCACGACCTCCTCGCCAAACTCGCCTGGGACTTCTCCCCCGAGCAGCTCGACCACCTCTTTGACTGCTTTAAGGTGGGTGGCTTCGTAGGGGGGGGTGAGAGGGTGGGTGGGTGGGTGGTAGAGGGGGGTGAGTGGGTGGGAGCGGGTGAGCGACCGAGCACGCTCGCTTGTGCGCTCCCATCATCCCACCTCACCACTCCCCCCGCTCACCCTCCGCTCGCCCTCACCAGGCGAGCTGGACCAACGCTAGCAAGAAGCAGCGCGAGAAGCTGCTGGAGCTGATCCGGCGGCTGGCGGAGGACGACAAGGACGGGGTGATGGCCCACAAGGTGCTGAGCCTGCTGTGGAACCTGGCACACAGCGACGACGTCCCCGTCGACATCATGGACCAGGCGCTGAGCGCGCACATCAAGATCCTGGACTACAGCTGCTCGCAGGCACGCACCACTTAACGCACCGCACACGGGCACACGCGCAAGTGGTGGTGGTGACCTGTGTGGTAGTGGTGACCCGTGTGTGGTGGTGGTGACCTTGTGGTGGTGGTGGTGACCTTGTGCTAGTGATGGTGGTGGTGTTGACGGTGTGCTAGTGGTGGTGACTGTGGTGGTGGTGACCTTGTGCTAGTGACGGTAGTGGTGTTGACGGTGTGCTAGTGATGGTGGTGGTGGTGATCGTGTGGTGGTGGTGACCGTGTGGTGGTGGTGACCGTGTGGTGGTGGTGACCGTGTGGTGGTGGTGACCTTGCGCTAGTGATGGTAGTGGTGTTGACGGTGTGCTAGTGATGGTAGTGGTGACCGTGTGGTGGTGGTGACCTTGTGCTAGTGATGGTAGTGGTGTTGACGGTGTGCTAGTGATGGTGGTGGTGACCGTGTGGTGGTGGTGACCTTGTGCTAGTGATGGTAGTGGTGTTGACGGTGTGCTAGTGGTGGTGGTGGTGACCGTGTGGTGGTGGTGTTGTTGTTGTGACGCAGGACCGTGACTCCCAGAAGATGCAGTGGATCGACCGCTTCATCGAGGAGCTGCGTAACGACAAGTGGGTCATCCCCGCACTCAAGCAGATCAAGGAGATCTGCAGCCTGTTCGGAGAAGCCCCACAGAACGTCAGGTGACCCGCCTGCCCGCCCGCCCACCACCACTCACCACCGCTCACCACCACTCCCCTTCCACCATCCTGCCATGGCTACGTACTATACTATCCACTACACTCTTAGACACCGCACTATACACTCCACTGTAATACACTACACATTACACTACACTACCATACACTACGCTGTGTACTGTGTGAAAGAAGTTAAACGTAAATCTTTGACTTAAAGCTTTCGTGACTGCAATAATTCATATTCTTGGGTCTTTCGGTAAAGTCACTCAGATAGGTTCAAAGAAAATAACAAAAAAACTACGACGTTTCCATCGCAACACAAGCGGTCGTCTTCAGGAGGAAAAAAGGAGGGTGAAAGCTGCTTAGGCAAACAGCCTGCAAACAGCCTGCCTCAGCAGCTTTCCTGATGACGATTGCTTGTGTTGCGATCGAAACGTCGTAGTTTTTGGTTATGCTTTGTTATTTGCTTTGAACCTATCTACGTGACTTTACCGAAAGACCCAAGAATAAGTTAAACGTACGTAAATACATACGTGCTTAATCGTTTGGCGAACCGGCAGCCAACTCCGCGCGCATCTCTCTCTCTCGCGCGCGTGCCACCAGCCAAATGCAGCGTAACCCCCACGTGTTCTACCGGCACGACCTCATCAACCAACTGCAGCAGAACCACATGCTGGTGACGCTGGTGGCGGAGAACCTCGCCGCCTACATGGATGTCATGAAGCAGTATGCCAAGGGTAAGGACACGCTCACTCGCGCACACAGTCGGTCACACGCTCGCTCAATCACCCGCGCACTTGCTCACGCGCGTGCTCACACGCACACTCGGTCACGCTCGCTTGCGCTCGCACGCACTCGTGTGCTAACACGCTTATTCACACTCGCGCTGACACTCAGGCTCGCTCAATCTCACTCACATTTACTCACGCTCACACTCGCTATCACACTTGCTCTCACGCTTACTCACACTCGCTCTCATTAACTCACTCATGCTCGCTCGGTCTCACTCACTCATTCTCCCACTCGCTCGCTAGCTTTTCCTACCTCGCTCTCCCTCTCTTCCTCTCACCGCCACGGTGCACTCTCTTACCACCATGTCTTGTGCGCGTATGTCCGTGTGGGGAGCGGTAGTGTAGCGGTTAGTGCGCTGTGCTACGAACCTGGAGACCCAGGTTTGATTCCCGCTCGCGGCAAACACCATTGACGATTATCTTAACCGGTCATGGGCATCCCCTAGGTCGACTCGGCCTCAAATGAGTACCTGGTGTGGTGTGTAAACATCACCACTAGGGAGACAAAGGTGGCCGGACGTGTGTGGTGCTGGCCACCCACCCCCTTGTGTGCTGTGCCGGCCTTCATTGCTGCTACTCGCTAACAGCACTTCCCCCAAACAGTCTGTCAAGGCAATACGGGGGTCTTTCTGTGTGTGTGTGTACGTGCGTGTGCTCATGTGTGTGCTTGTGTTTGCATACGCATGTGTGTGCGCGTGTACGTGCGTGTACTCGTGTGTGTGTGTGTGTGTGCTTGCGTGTGCATACGTACGTGCGTGTACTCATGTGTGTGCTTGCGTGTGCATACGCATGTGTGTGCGTGTACGTGCGTGTACTCGTTTGTGTGTGTCTGTGCGTGTACTCGTGTCTGTGTGCTTGCGTGTGCATACGTATGTGTGTGTGTGCTTGCGTGTACTCATGTGTGTGCTTGCGTGTGCAGAGCATCCGGAGTACGACCCGCTGAGTGTGCGTCCCGGCAGCCGATACAGCCACGTGCAGGAGGTGCAGGAGCGGCTCGCCTTCCTCAGGTGCTCACCCCGCCTCCTAACCCCCCTCCTCCCCTCCCCCTTCAACCCTGCCCAAGCCTTCTTGGACCTTTGCTGGCCTTCGTGTGCAACACCGAGCCGCCTCAAGCCTTGAGGGCCCTTTCACACCGGCCTTTTTTTCCCTTCTCAACCCCTCTCTGAGCTCCTTTGTGGGCCTTCACGGGCCCTTTGTCTGCCATCTTGGGCCTTCATTGGCCTCAGGCCCTTGTCGGGTGCTGTGTGGGCCTTTGCTGGGCCTTCGTTGGTCCTTTGTTAGGCCTTTGTGGCCTTTTGCTCGCCTTCTCTGGACCATCGCTGCACTTCTTTGGCTTTCCTTTTCCTTGGCTGGCCTCGGGCCCTTCTCTCTCAGGCCCTTAGCTCTTTACGGGCCTTTGCGGACCTTCTTGCGCGTGACTAAGCCACTTGAAACCTTCAATCGCCCGCCGTGTGTCTCCAGAACCCTCGTGCTGTTGCCGTCAGCTTTACCTGACGTCCACTTGTCGTCTCTCTTCCACCTCGCTCTCCCTCTCTCCTGGTTTCTCCCCCCCCCCCCACTCTCCCTGCACCTTGTTGCTTCCCCTACCGTTACCCCCCCCCCCACACCGTCGCCCTCCACCCCTCAGGTTCCTGCTGAAGGACGGGCAGCTGTGGCTTTGCTCTCCGCAAGCGAAGCAGATCTGGCGCTGCCTGGCCGAGAGCGCTGTCTACCTGTGCGACCGGGAGGCCTGCTTTAGGTGGTTCTCCAAGCTGATGGGCGACGAGCCCGACCTGGACCCCGACATCAACAAGGAGTTCTTCGAGAGCAACGTCCTGCAGCTGGACCCCTCGCTGCTCACCGAGAACGGCATGAAGTGCTTCGAGAGGTTCTTCAAGGGTGAGGGGCCCGCTCACCGACGCACCCGCTCATGCGCTCATCCACGCACCCGCTCACCGACTCGCCCACTCACCGACTTGCTTGTGGTGTTCGTTTTGAGAATTGTGGTTGTAATGTGGTTGTGGCGGTTGTTGCAGCGGTGAACTCTCGGGAGGGGAAACTGGTTGCTAAGCGACGCGCGTACATGATGGATGACCTGGAGCTCATCGGCCTTGACTACCTGTGGAGGGTGCGTGTTGCCACGGCAACAACACATGGCAACAACACATGGCAACAACACATGGCAACAATACACGGCAACATCCGACAACGCAGGACAATGCACGGCAACAACACGGCAACACACGACAACAATACAAAGCAGCAACATGACAGCAGCATTGCAACACCTGGCAACACGCAGCAACGCATGGTAACGTGACAAAGCATGGCATCCCACAGCAAAAATATGGCAGCACATGACAACACGGCAACAACATGACAACAGCATGGAAACACGGGGCAACACACGGCAACAACACGGCAACAACACGGCAACACACGGCAACACACGGCAATCCCGTGACCCCAGGTCGATTGCCGCTCACGACCAACACCAGTGACGATTTTTCGAACTGATCCTGGGCCTCCCCTAGGTCGACTCGGCCTCATATTAGTAGCTGTTCGAGTGTGTAGTAAACATCAGCACTGGGGAGACAAAGGCGGCCGTGCATGGTGCTAGCCACCCACCCCCTCGTGTTCCACAGTGCCGGCCTTAATAGGTGTTACTCGACTTAAAACTTTCGTGACTGCAGGAATTAATTTTCTTTTGTTCTTTTGGTAAAGTCACGTAGATGGAAAAATAAAAAAATAAAGTGAATAAAAATCATAAAAATAAACAACAAAACATACTAATGTAGACTGTAGCCTGGTTCTTAATCGGAGTGAGTGTACTCGCAGTCTATAATGTAGACTGTAGCCTGTGTCTTCACCTCGGTGAGCGTACACGGTAGGACCAATATTTCTGCCATGGCTGATCATTATTTTAATGCGGCTGGTTCACACGAAATTAATTTCTCTAAGACGATGGTACTTTGCAAGCCTACTGGCTATCAACAAAGATTTGTTCACGAAGCCATCCATATATACAGACAATTTCAAGGATGGTTATAAACTCAGCAATCATTGGAAACATGTCGTCAACCACTTTGGGTCATGACTTGATTTGTATTTTCTTTTCAACCTCCACCGTCAGCAGTGTGGGTATGTGGAGCAAGGTGCAGTGATTGCCTGGCGGCCCTTTTGATTGGTGTAGACCGACTGCACTGACATTGCTTTCTCCTACATTAACATCATGCTGCTGACACACCTGGGCTACGCCCATCTCTAAACCTTTATAAACAGTTTGCCTTGAGAGGCTAACCCCCCCCCTTTTCCTGATGATGACCGCTTGTCTTGTGATGGATGTGGTTTTTTGTTTTTATTAAACTTTTATTATATTTAAATTACTGAAAGAACCAAGAATAAGTCTATATTATAGACTGCCAGTACGCTCACTCAGGTTAAGAACCAGGCTACAGTCTACATTCGTGGTTTTTTGTTTATTTTATTTTTATTCACTTAATTTTTTATTAGAATGTTTCCGTTCTACATGACTTTACCAAAATGACTAAAGAATCGGTGTTATTCGCTCGTAGCACTTGCCCCAAAAGTCTGTTAAAGGCTACCCAGGAGGGACCTTTGTATTTGTGTTCATGTTGATAGACTAGCTGATGTGTCTGCATGTGGTGTGCTGGTCACCCACCCCCTCATGTGCCACAGTGCCTTCTTTCGTAGGCACTTCTCGCTACTAACGGCACTTGCCCCAACAGTCTGTTAAAGGCTACCCCGGGGACCTTTGTCTGTGTGTGGTCATAGCTGGTGATCCACGGCAGCGACGACATCGCAAACCGTGCCATCGACCTCCTGAAGGAGATCTACACCAACCTGGGGCCCCGGCTTCAGACGAGCCAGGCAGGAGACTCGCAGAGTCGCACAGAGACTCGCACAAACTCGCAGAGTCGCACAGAGACTCGCACAAACTCGCAGAGTCGCACAAACTCACCGAGTCACACAGACTCACAGACTTACCGAGTCACAGACTCACTGAGACTCACAGAGTCGCACAGAGACTCGCACAAACTCGCAGAGTCGCACAAACTCACTGAGACTCACAGACTCATGGAGACTCGCAGAGTCACACAGAGTCACACAGAGTCACACAGAGTCACACAGAGTCACACAGAGTCACAAAGACTCACTGAGACTCACAGAGTCACACAGACTCACATAGTCACACAGAATCACTGAGACTCACCGAGTCGCACAGACTCACAGACTCACGCAAACTCACCGAGTCACACAGACTCACAGACTTACCGAGTCACAGACTCACTGAAACTCACAGAGTCGCACAGAGACTCGCACAAACTCGCAGAGTCGCACAGACCCACTGAGACTCACAGACTCATGGAGACTCGCAGAGTCACACAGAGTCACACAGAGTCACACAGAGTCACACAGACTCACAAAGACTCAGACTCACAGAGTCACACAGACTCACATAGTCACACAGAATCACTGAGACTCACCGAGTCGCACAGACTCGCGCAAACTCACCGAGTCACACAGACTCACAGACTTACCGAGTCACACAGACTCACCGAGACTCACAGAGTCACACAGAATCACTGAGACTCACCGAGTCGCACAGACTCACTGAGACTCGCTGAGACTCACCGAGTCGCACAGACTCACTGAGACTCACAGTCACACACAATCACTGAGACTCGCAGAGTCACACAGACTCATGGAGACTCACAGAGTCGCACACTCACAGACTCACCGAGTCGCACAGACTCGCTGAGACTCGCAGAGTCACACAGAATCACTGAGACTCACAGAGTTACACAGACTCACAGACTCGCGCAACTCACCGAGTCACACAGACTCACCGAGTCGCACAGACTCACAGAGACTCTCCGAGGCGCACAGACTCGCTGAGACTCGCAGAGTCACACAGAATTACTGAGATTCACCGAGACTCACCGAGTCGCACAGACTCACCGAGTTACACAGACTCACTGAGACTCACCGAGTCACACAGACTCACCGAAGCGCACAGACTCACTGAGACTCACTGAGACTCACCGAGGAGCACAGACTCACTGAGACTCGCTGAGACTCGCAGTCGCACAGAATCACTGAGATTCACCGAGTCGCACAGAATCACTGAGATTCACCGAGTCGCACAGACTCGCTGAGACTCGCAGAGTCACACAGAATCACTGAGATTCACCGAGTCGCACAGATTCTCAGAGAATCACGGAACCACACTGAGACGGCCATACTGCACCAATGTCTGTCTCATTCCGACGATCTCCGATGACCTCTTATGATCCCCGTCGGTAGTGGTGACGGTGGCGGTGCGATGACGGTGCGGTGACGGTGGTGGGGCGGTGTCTGTGACGGTGGCGGCGGCGGCCACACACGTGAGCAGGTGGAGATCCACGAGGACTTTGTGCAGTCGTGCTTCGACCGGCTGCGTGCGTCGTACGACACGCTGTGCGTGCTGGACGGCGACAAGGACGGCGTGAACGGTGCACGCCAGGAGGCGGTGCGCATGGTGCGCGTGCTCACCGTGCTGCGGGAGTACGTCACCGAGTGCGACGGAGACTACCACGAGGAGAGGACTATCCTGCCCATGGCCCGGTGAGAGACGCCACGCCGCACTATCACGACACGCGTACACGCACGCACTGCCACCACACACGCACTACCGTGACACGCGCGCACACGCACTACCGTGACACACGCACGCATGCATTACCATAACCCACACCACCACCACGACGCTCACATACACACATACAGGCACGGACGCATACATGCGCACACAAGCATGCGCGTGCACAGACACGTACGCACAGAGGCACTAGAACGAGCAGAAGCCCATGGCCCGGTGCCTGCGGTGTGCGTTCCAAGCTTGGCTGACAATCTGTGTGCGGGGCCGTGTGGCGTGGTGCGGTGCGTGTGGTGTGCGGTGCAGGGCGTTCCGAGGGAAGCACGTGTCGCTGGTGGTGCGGTTCCCGAGCCAGGCGAGGCAGGTGGAGGACCTGGACGTGTGGTCCCACACCAACGACTCGGTGGGGTCGGTGCGGCGCTACATCCTGTCGCGCGTCAAGGGCAACAGCGCGCACACCAAGGTACGGTCCAGTGCGGTGTGTGATGTGTGGTGGTGTGTGGTGGTGTGTGTGGAGTGTGTGGAGTGTGCAGTGTGTGGTGATTACTACCTCGCCCGGTACACAGGAGGTTGTGGGTTCGATCCCGACCCTGACGATGCCTGCTGCTGTTATCCCCGTGGTTGCGTGTTTTTTTTCTCCGGGTCCTCCGATTTTTCCCTTCACATTTAGAGTCGATGTCACGCTTTTAGATTATTTGCCTGTTGCTATACATGTCCACGTGATGACGATAAGCCACTTAGTTGAGCTATCATTTGTGATGGCCAGGTCGCTTCTGAAAAAGAGGTGCATAGCTCGGTGGGCCTTACTTGGTAGAATAGAAATAATTCTAGATTTGAAGCTTTCGTGACTGCAAGGATTCATGCTATGTGTTTTTTTGGTAAAGTGACGTAGGTAAAATAAAAATAAAATGAATGAAAACAACTAAATTAAATCACGACGTTTTGGAGGCAACACAAGCTTCCGTCTTCAGGTGGAACAGTCACAACACCATCAATATGTAAACTCCCCCTCCCCCCCTCGCCGGTCTGCACATGTTCACCCCCTCTACACCGTTCATCAAGTCCGCCAATTAAATGCTATTTTTTATGTTAATTCCTTTGTCAAGGCGCCTTAATTCCTCTCACACAAGTTTAAAGGGCGCGGACTGAGCTTGGCTGTGTTCACTCCAGCGCTGTCCTCGAGACAGTCTGGTCCCTTCACCTGATGAAGGCCACTTGTGTTGTGGCCGAAACGTCGTGAATTTTTTATTTTTTATTTTGTGTTGTTTTATACTTTTACGTGACTTTACCGAATAGTATAAAATAGAAATAGTTTAGTTTTTAGTGTGGTGTGGCGTGTGTGTATGTGGGGAGCAGTGGCGCAGCTGTTAGCGTGCTGCCATACGAAATTGTCAGAAACCCGAGTTTGATTCCCTGTCACTTCCACCAACACCATTGATGATTATATTGATGAACTGGTCCTGGGCCTCCTCTAGGTCGACTCGGCTTCAAATTAGTACCTAGTGCGATTAGGGGGGAGACAAAGGCGGCCGGGTGTGGTGCTGTCCACCCACTCCTTCATGTGCCACAGTGCCGGCCTTCATAGGTGCTGCTGCTCCTCGCTTCTATCAGCACTTACCCCAACAATCTGTGAGGCTACACGGGGGACCTTTGTCTGTGTGCAGGTGGAGTTATACATCAATGGGGAGCTGGTGGACCCCAGCGAGGACCGCAAGCTCATTGGCCAGCTCAACCTCAAGGACAAGACGGTAACTAAGGCAACCAGATGGGTAACCATGGGGACCTGGGTAACCATGGTGAGCTGAGTAACCATTGTGAGCTGGGTAACCATGGGGACCTGGGTAACCATGGCAATTGTAGTGGCCAAATTTCAATGGGGTGCAGGCAGTGTGTGTGTGTTGTGTGGCTTTACCCTGTGTAGTTGTGCTGTGTGTACATGTACCGTACGTGTGAATGGTGTGTGTACCGTGTGTGTGGATACCGCATGTCAGCGTGTGTGTACTGTGTGGATACTGCATGTCTGTCTACTGTGTGGCCTGGTCTCAGCTAGCTGTTGAAAGTTGCAAGCGAGAATTTCAACATCGCTTGCAGCTGATGTTGGCAGAGTCCCCCACTCCTCCCGGTGCAGAGGGGAAATGGGCGAGGTTTAGGACTGTGGCTCATGCTGCTGCAATGGCTGCTTTGGGTACATGGTACACACATCCCAAGAGACCCTGGCTGACAGAGGAGGTATTCAGGCTGGCTGAGAAAAAGCGACTGGCTCACTCACCGTCTACAGCATCCCACGTCGGAGAATAAGGAGGCTTACCTTGCAGCCTTCGCTCGGAGAGCCGTGAGGCGCTGCAAGGATGGGTGGTGGCCGTGGGTTGCTGAGGAGATGGAGTCTGCCTCAGTGGCCAACGATCACAAATCACTATTTAACTCCATAAAAAAGTAACCTGCAGCGCCACACCTATTACCATCATTAGGGGAAAAAACGGTGATCCAATCTCCAGAACAGGTTTGCAGATTTACTGAGTGTTTCTGTGAGGTCTTGGGGGAGGGGAAATCCCTCAGCCTGGAAAACATCGTGGGACAAGGTGGGGATGATCCTGCTGAGGCTGCGGTGCCTCAAATATTGGAAGAAGTAGTGAGACCAGGAAAAGCACCGGGCAGAGATAATCTCCCAAGTGAAATGCTGAGAGAGGGTGGCGTTTGTGTACAGACTGCCCTACATTTCATCAAAACAGTCTGGACCACTGGACGGGTTCCGCTGGATGCGAAGGATGCCCTGGTGGTCCCCCTCTTTAAGAAGGGGGACCGCACAGACTGTAACAACTACAGGGGCATCTCACTCCTCAGTGTGCCGGGAAAGGTCCTGGCAAGGATTATTCAACATCGCCTTGCCAGGCACGCTGAGGAGAGGCTTGCGGAGCTCCAAAGTGTTTTCAGGTCAGGGCGGTCCTGCACAGATGCCGTGTTTTCTATCCGTCTGCTACAGCAGACGTGTAGGGAATTCCAACAAGACCTACATCTCTGCTTTATTGACCTGGTCAAGGCCTATGATACCATCAGTAGGCCTGGGTTCTGGGTTGTTCTTTGGACAGTTGGAAGCAGTCGCCCTCCAGCAACAACGGAGGGCAGAGGAACAACGCACACCAACAAGCGGAGCGCCGTGCGGCTAAAACACATTTGGCACAGTAGGGGGCACAGGTGGTGCATCGGCCACTCATCTCAGTCAACCCGTGGCGCCTGGGTCTGCCCCGTGACCTCCTGCCAGCGGGCGTTCGACACTTCACGTGGCCTTAACGTGCACATGGCCTGGCACATGGCATGGCACAAGCGCCGTGGTGACGTCACCGCCACTTAGTGAAAAATGGCAGCTGTTGTTGTGTACCGCGTGTGTGTACTGCGTATGTGTACCGTGTGTGTGTACCGTGCGTGAACCATGTGTGCATGTACCGCTGCCACCTTCGCCACTGCCCCCACCGCCACGGTGAGCCCAGCTGATGACGGCGAAGCTGACGCAGGCGAGTGGCAACATGCCCTCCAGCCCGGACTCCTCCTCCGACTCCTCCACGGGCTCGCCCAGCAACCACGGCAACCGTTTCAGCGACGGACCCAACGTCGAAGCCGAGAAATGCCTGCCGGGCGTGGTGCGTCGCCCTGCCACACTGCCACACCGCCACTACACCAACACCGCACTGCCACCACACCTCCGCCTCGCCACACTACCAGCGCACCACCAACGCACTGCCACATGCACTCCCACCCCACTGGCACCACACCGCAACCACATCGCACCACACCGCCACCCTGCCACACCACCGCACTGCCACATTGCCCACTCAACGGCACTTACCCCGACAGTCTGATGAAGGCCACACGGGGGACCTGCGTCTGTGTGCAGATCATGTCCATGCAGCCGCAGTACGTGAGCTTCCTGTGGCAGATCGCGGACATGGGCAGCTCGCTGTGCATGCCCACGCTGCGCGACGGAGCCCGCACACTCATGAAGCTCATGCCAGCCGGTACGGCGGGAACAGTCCCAACCACGCCAGCACCGGTGCCACCAGCACCTGGCTCACCACCACCGCCACTCGGCTTACCAGCACCGCCACTCAACTCACCACCACCACCACCACTCGGCTCACCGCCACTCAGCTCACCAGCACCACCACCATCACTTGGCTCACCGCCACTCAGCTCACCAGCACCACCACTCGGCTCACCACCACCACCACTTGGCTCACCACCACCACTCGGCTCACCACCACCGCCACTCAGCTCACCAGCACCACCACCACCACTCGGCTCACCACCACCGCCACTCAGCTCACCAGCACCACTCGGCTTACCACCACCGCCACTCAACTCACCAGCACCACCACCACTCGGCTCACCACCACCGCCACTCAGCTTACCAGCAACCATCCCGTTTAGACCCCTCTATCCAGCCGAAAAAAAGCTGTTTAGGCATGCGGTGGCTGAGCATGCGGTCTACATGACCCAGACCACGCAGCCTCGCCTGCCTGAGGAGCTCACCGATGGAACTTTGTCCAGATATTTGAAGGATTTGTGAACTTCTCACACAATCCTGCCTGCAGGTTAAACCCAGGATGGGATCGTAGGCAGGCATGCCTAAATGTTTCTAACCGGCGAAGATGTTCAATTAGGGGGGTCCACGTTTCGCAAGCGTAGAGAAGGGAGGGCATGACCCTGGACGAGAAGACCCGAAGCTTCGTGCAGAGTGACAGACCACCAGGTAGCTTCCACACAGCGTTACGCAGTTGATAAAAAGATGTCACTTGACTGATTCGGAATGAGACCTCTGTTGTCAAACCGGAGCCATTCATGAGCTCTACCACCAATACAAATACCTGCCATTCACCACTAAGTGACGGTGATGTCACCATGGCCCCACCTAGCTCACCAACGCCGCCACCACCACCGCTATTTAGCTCTCCTCTCCTCACCTCCCCACTGCTCCACCCCACCTATCACCCTCCTCCTCCATCTCCCCCACCACGACCAGACAACAAGACTGTGGAGCAGCTGCGTGCCCTGTGCCTGGACCGCGCGAAGCTGGGCGAGGACAGTCGTGGGCCCTCCCTGGAGTCGCTCTTCTTCGCGCCCAGCTGCTCGCGGGTGCTCTACCTGGCGGAGGTGGTCTACGCGTTGCTCATGCCGGCCAACGCCCCCCTCGGTGAGGAGGCCACCGAGTTCCAGTTCAACTTCTGCCGCAGCGGCGGCGTTCCCCTGGCGTTCGCCATGCTGTCGCGCAACAACTTCCTGCCGGGGGCGGACGCGGAGACGCGCCGAGCCGCCTGCCTCACCGCCCTCAAGGTGGCCAAGCTGACGCTGGCGGCCGTCGCCTATGGCCACGTGAGGGCCGTCGCGGAGGCGTGCCAGGCGCAGGAGCGGGCCGCGCCCACGGTATGTGCCGGTGGTGGCGGTGACGAACGCGGCAGCGACAAACCGTTGTGACCACTCGACCATGACCACCGTCATCACCACTGCGCACGTCATAACGCTCACAACCATAACCACCACGGCCACCATCATCACTGCCACAACCACCGCCACGGCGCACGCCATAACGCATACCACCATAGCCACCATGACCACCACCATGGCGCACACCATAACACAACAAAATACACGTCATAGCATACACCACCATAACAACCCACATGATAACAACCACCACCACGGCACACACCATAACAACCCATACCATAACCACCACATAACAACCCACACCATAACACACACCTCTGCCTACACCGCAACCCACACCACTCCCACACCATAACCCGCACCACAACCACAATCACCCCTGGGGGATGTTTGGTAGGGGTTGGGGGGGGGTGAGGGTGTTGGTGTGTGTGGTGATGGTGAGGGTGGTGCAGTGTTGGTGTGCGTGTGGTGATGGTGAGGGTGGTGCGGTGTTGGTGTGCGTGTGGTGATGGTGAGGGTGGTGCGGTGTTGGTGTGTGTGTGTGGTGATGGTGAGGGTGGTGCTGCTGTGAGAGCGAGCTTGATGCGGTTATGGTTCTCAAATCTGTGTGGTTGACGTGCGGTTGTGGTGCGTGTCTGTGGTTCAGATTTCCCCGGCGACGCACAACCAGGCGGTGATCCTGCAGAGTGCACTGCACCACATCCCCAACCCGGGTGCGGAGTGCATGCTGCGTAATGTTGCCATGCGCCTGGGACAGCAGATCACGGACGAGGTGACCCGCAGCACAACAACACGGAAACACCGCAACACCATAACACAGAGGCACAGCACGTGGTAACAAACAACAACACACACCAGCAAAGACAAAGATCCCCCGTATAGCCTTGACAGACTGTAGGGGCAAGTGTTGTTGGTGAGTAGTAGGACCTATGAAAGCCGGCACAGTACACGAGGGGGTGGGTGGCCAGCACCATGCACGCCCGGCCGCCTTTTTCTCGCCAGTGGCGATGTTCACTACATGCTGCACCAGGTACTTATTTGAGACCGAGTCGACCTAGGGGAGGCCCAGGACCAGCTCGGATAATCATCGCTTGTGTTGACCGTAAGCGGGATTCGAACTCGGGTCGCCGTGTTCGTAGCGCAACGCGCTAACCACTACACTACCGCTCCCCACGTGCACGTATGCACACAAAGGCGCGTACATGCAGACGTACACATGCACACACACGCACCCACAGACGCGTACCCACACGTGTGTATGACCGTGGTGTGACCTCGTGCACAGGCGAGTAAGACCATACCCGACTGTTGTGTACCGCATGTGTGTACTGCGTATGTGTACCGTGTGTGCATGTACCGCTGCGTGCACAGGCGAGTAAGAACATACCCGACATCTCGGTGACCCGCGTACACACACATGTACACATACACATATACATGTACACATACACACACACATGTACACACACACACATGTACACATACACACACACGTACACACGCGTACACGTACACACAAGTACGCACACACGTGTACACAACAACAACCGCCATTAGCCACCAAGTGGCGGTGACGTCACCACGTACACATAAACATACACGTCCATGTACACACACACGTACACACACAAGCGTACACACTAACACACGTGTGTGCGTGTACGCCGGTGGTGTGACCCCGCGTGCACAGGCAAGTAAGAACATCCCCGACATCTCGGTGATCCGCGAGATCCAGAAGATCTGCTGGGCGGCAGGGTGCGGCTGCGTGCACCTCGTCTTCTCCAGCAGCGACGAGATCTGCAAGATCTACGAGAAGGTGGTGAATGTGGGGGGGGTGAGGGGTGGGGGCACGCGGGGGATGCAGATTAAACACGAGCTGACTGACGACTCGCGCTGTGGAGTCACTCGATAAAGAGATCCACGTGGCTCGCACCGTGACTCGCCCCGTGGCTCGCACCGTGACTCGCCCCGTGGCTCGCACCGCGTGACTCTCCCCGTGACTCTCCCCGTGACTCGCCCCGTGACTCGCCCCGTGACTCTCCCCGTGACTCTCCCCGTGACTCGCCCCGTGACTCGCCCCGTGACTCGCCCCGTGACTCTCCCCGTGACTCTCCCCGTGACTCTCCCCGTGACTCGCCCCGTGACTCGCCCCGTGGCTCGCACCGCGTGACTCTCCCCGTGACTCTCCCCGTGACTCGCCCCGTGACTCGCCCCGTGACTCGCCCCGTGACTCTCCCCGTGACTCGCCCCGTGACTCGCCCCGTGGCTCGCACCGCGTGACTCTCCCCGTGACTCGCCTCGTGACTCGCCCCGTGACTCGCCCCGTGACTCGCCCCGTGACTCTCCCCGTGACTCGCCTCGTGACTCGCCCCGTGACTCGCCCCGTGACTCGCCCCGTGACTCGCCCCGTGACTCGCCCGTGACTCGCCCCGTGACTCGCCCCGTGACTCGCCCCGTGACTCGCCCCGTGACTCGCCCCGTGGCTCGCACCGCGTGACTCTCCCCGTGACTCGCCCCGTGACTCGCCCCGTGACTCGCCCCGTGACTCGCCCCGTGACTCTCCCCGTGACTCGCCCCGTGACTCGCCCCGTGACTCTCCCCGTGACTCGCCTCGTGACTCGCCCCGTGACTCGCCCCGTGACTCGCCCCGTGACTCGCCCCGTGACTCGCCCCGTGACTCGCCCCGTGGCTCGCCCCGTGGCTCGCACCGCGTGACTCTCCCCGTGACTCTCCCCGTGACTCGCCCCGTGACTCTCCCCGTGACTCGCCCCGTGACTCGCCCCGTGACTCGCCCCGTGACTCGCCCCGTGACTCGCCCCGTGACTCGCCCCGTGACTCGCCCCGTGGCTCGCACCGCGTGACTCTCCCCGTGACTCGCCCCGTGACTCGCCCCGTGACTCGCCCCGTGACTGGCCCCGTGACTCGCCCCGTGGCTCGCCCCGTGGCTCGCACCGCGTGACTCGCCCCGTGGCTCGCCCCGTGACTCGCCCCGTGACTCGCCCCGTGACTCGCCCCGTGACTGGCCCCGTGACTCGCCCCGTGACCCGCCCCGTGACTCGCCCCGTGACTCGCCCGTGACTCGCCCCGTGACTCGCCCCGTGACTCGCCCCGTGACTCGCCCCGTGACTCGCCCCGTGACTCGCCCCGTGACTCGCCCCGTGACTCTCCCCGTGACTCGCCCCGTGACTCGCCCCGTGACTCGCCCCGTGACTCGCCCCGTGACTCGCCCCGTGACTCTCCCCGTGACTCGCCCCGTGACTCGCCCCGTGGCTCGCCCCGTGACTCGCCCCGCTACCCAACAGAACAACGCTGGCAAGGAGCCGGACGCGGAGGATGAGCAGGTGTGCCGCGAGGCACTGGAGGTGATCACGCTCTGCCTGGCGCTCGTGCCCTCCGGCTCGGACGTCCTCAGCAAAGAGCGCGCCTGGCAGACCTTCATCATCGACCTGCTGCTGCACTGCCAGAGCCGGTAACCGTGGGGGGTGGCGGATGGTACCGCTCGTGCCAGGCTAGGTGCACCTCGAGACCATCGGGTCAAGTGTTGGAGGTTTTGTCGCTGCTGCTGCTGGCAGGAGGTCACGGGACAGGCCCAGCAGATGCCATGGGTTGGATGACTGAGATGACCGGGAGATGCACCACCTGTGCCCCCTACTGCGCCAGCTCACTGCGTTTTAGCTACCCGGCGCTCTGTTGTTGTGAGCGTCGCTCCTCTGCCCTCCGTTGCTGGAGGGCGACTGTCCAGCAGCATTACAGTGCGAGGAGCTCACAGGATCTGAGCTCCTCGCACTGCAAAGCAGCCTGGTTAAACCCAGAATCGATCGTCGTCATGCCAGCCTCAATTCTTCAAACCTGCGCAGATGTTCCTCTGATACAAGGCTCCACATTTCGCAAGAATAGAAATAGGGAGGGAATGACTTTGCCCGAGAAGACTCGAAGCTTCATGTGGAGCGACAGACCAAGAAGCTTCCACGCACCAACGTTACACGGCTGCTGAAAAGATAATGCCGCTCGGCTGATTCAGAGTGAGACCTGTGTGTGTGCGTGTGTATGGGGAGTGGTGGCACAATAGTTGGCACTCTAACCACTGCGAACCCGGCAATCTGAGTTCGGTTCCCGCTCTCGACCAATAACAGCGGCAAAGATTTGAACCGGTCCTAGTCCTTCCCGAAGTCGACAGCCTTCTAATGAGTACGTGGTGCAGCGTGTAAATACCGCCGCTCGGGATACCAAGGCGGCACGGGCGTGGTGCTGGCCACCCACCCCTTCGTGTGCCGAGCCGGCCTTC
The DNA here is from genome assembly GCF_048934315.1 of Petromyzon marinus. Lineage (NCBI taxonomy): Eukaryota > Metazoa > Chordata > Hyperoartia > Petromyzontiformes > Petromyzontidae > Petromyzon > Petromyzon marinus. Next base: position 278,421 of record NW_027422605.1, on the reverse strand, counting down.
ATAGGTGCTCGTTCATCGAACTTGCTCCTACAGTGTATTGAGGCTTATGGGGGATCTTTGTCTTTGCGGAGCGGTGGCACAGTGGTTAGCACACTGCGCTGCGAACCCAGCCACCCGAGTTCGATACCCGCTCACAACCAAAACAGTGGGGAATATCTGAACCTGGTCGTGGGCCTTCCCTCGGTCGACTTTGGGCCTCAACGGTGTACCTGGCACGGTGTGTAGGAAAGACAGTACCGACGGAGAGACAATGGCGGCCGGGCGTGCACAGTGCCGCACTTACCCCAACAGTCTGTTAAGGCTACACGGGGGACCTTTGTCTCTGTGCCCATCTCTGTGTGTGGCCTTCATAGGCACTGCTGCTACTCGTTAATAGCCAGCACTTGCCCCGGTAGTTGTGTGAAGGCTACACGGGGGACCTTTGTCTTTGTCAGGCCGATCAGGCAGACTGCTCAGGAGCAGTTCTTCCTGATGGCGACCAAGTGCTGCATGGGAAACCGGCCGATCATCTTCTTCATCACTCTGCTCTTCACAGTGCTGGGGGTGAGCGCGCACACACACTCACAGGTACATACGTGGGTACACACACACACGCGGGTACACACACACACACGCGGGTACACACACACACACACGCGGGTACACACACACACACACGCGGGTACACACACACACGCGGGTACACACACACGCGGGTACACACACACGCACACAGTGCGGCAACTACTTCACGCTGCTCCCTGTGTTATTGCCGTGTGTGTGTTCGTGTCTGTGTGTATTAATGCGGGTGTGTGTGTCTGTGTGTCTTTTTTTAATGCTGTGTGTGTCTGTGTGTGCATTAGACGACGGTGCGTGAGTGCGCGCGTCAATGCGGCGACTACTTCACGCTGCTGTGCCGGCTGCTCAACTACGCGTCGATCAGCAGCATCGCCGTGCAGAACGCAGAGGTGCAGCTCAACAATGAGATCGAGTGGCTCAAGCGCATCCGGGTACGTGATGGTGGTGATAGCGACGGTGGCATTGGTGGTGGTGATGGTGATGGCGGTGATGATGGTGATGGCGGTGATGATGTTGATGGTGCAGGACCAGGTGAAGCTGACGGGTGAGACGGGCGTGGAGGAGCAGCTGCTGGAAGGCCACCTGGGCGTGTCGCGTGAGTTGCTCGCGTTCCAGACGCCCGACAAGAAGTTCCACATCGGCTCTGAAAAGGGGGGAGCCAACCTCATCAAGGTGAGGGGGGGCCGCGCCGCACCGTACACGCAGCACGGCACGCACGGCGCACACCCCACGGCACACGCTGACCCACGCGCACGGCACGCACCGCGCTTTACGCACCGTACACACCGCACGGTATGCACGAATCTGTTAAAGGCTACACGGGGGAACTTTGCCTTTGTGCATGCGGCAGGAGCTGATGGACGACTTTATCCTGCCGGCGTCGCGAGTCTTCCTGCACCACCAGCGGAGCGGCGAGCTCCCTGCGGCCCAGGCCATCCCGGTGTGCGGCTCGGCCTCGTCGCTCACCGCAGCCTTTGACCTGCTGGCAGCCCTGTCGGTCGGCTGTGCCGCCAACCTGCGTCTAACCGCCGACACGCTCACCGAGATGTACTACACCGGTGAGCGGTCGCTCACTCACCACCACGCTCGCCACCACCACGCTCACCACCACCACGTTCACTCCCGACACGCTCACTCACCACGCTCACCACCACCACTCTCACCACCACCACGCTCACCACCACGTTCACTCCCGACACGCTCACCGAGATGTACTACACCGGTGAGCGGTCGCTCACTCACTCACCACCACTCTCACCACCACCACTCTTACCACCACCACGCTCACCACCACCACCACGCTCACCACCACCACCACGCTCACCACCACCACCACGCTCACCACCACCACGCTCACCACCACCACGCTCACCACCACGTTCACTCCCGACACGCTCACCACCACCACGCTCAGCACCACGTTCACTCCCGACACGCTGACCACCACCACTCTCACCACCACGTTCACTCCCGACACGCTCACCACCACCACGCTCACCACCACCACTCTCACCACCACCACGCTCACCACCACGTTCACTCCCGACACGCTCACTCACCACGCTCACCACCACCACGCTCACCACCACCACTCTCACCACCACCACCACGCTCACCACCACCACGCTCACCACCCTCTCGGTGAGCTGCGCCGCCAACCTGCGCCTCACCTCCTTGTACCCTCCCAACCCCCCCGGCAGGCACGGAGCCCCTGACGGAGTGGGAGTACCTCCCCCCCGTGGGGCCGCGTCCCCCCAAGGGCTTCGTGGGGCTTAAGAACGCCGGCGCCACCTGCTACATGAACTCCGTGATCCAGCAGCTCTACATGATCCCCGCTGTGCGCCTCGGACTGCTGGCCGTCAGCACCGCTGGGGCCTCGGCCGGCACCGGCACAGCCGGCAACGCCGCCAGCGACAACGACGAGGAGCTGTCGGGGGACGAGCGCGCTGACGCGGAGGTGGGCGCGTGCCGGCCGAATACTCGCAGACGTGCCCCTAATATACACACACACACACACATGACCCCAACACGCGCACACACGACCACAACACACACACACACGACCCCAACACACACACACATGACCCCAACACACACACACATGACCCCAACACGCAAACACACGACCCCAACACACACACACGACCCCAACACGCACACACATGACCCCAACACGCGCACACACGACCCCAACACACACACACGACCCCAACACATACACACGACCCCAACACACACGACCCCAACATGCGCACACACGACCCCAACACACGTGCGACCCCAACACACACACACGACCCCAACACGCACACACGACCCCAACACACGTGCGACCCCAACACACAAACATACGACCCAAACACTCGCGCACACGACCCCAACACACACACATACGACCCCAACACACACACATACGACCCCAACACGCGCGCGATCCCAACACACACACACACGACCCCAACTCGTACACACACGACCCCAACACGCGCACACACGACCCCTACACACGTGCGATCCCAACACACACACACACGACCCCAACTCGTACACACACGACCCCAACTCGTACACACCCGACCCCAACACACAGACACACGACCCCAACACGCAGACACACGACCCCTCTTCCGTCGTTGTTAGCTTTTCCTCTCTTTCCGCTTCCTTCCATTTTTCTCGAACAACAACACACTTTAATTTTTCCCGTCATTGTTCATCCTCCTGCACAGGTATCCAAATAGTGGTGCCAGTTTCCTTCTCATCCACTGCCTGCATCATCAGGTTGTCATCTTCTCTGTGCTACCTTGTCCTTGCGTCTACCAAATGGGGCATGGGGAGAAGACTTACAACTATAAACTAAACTTTAACAATTTTGATTAAAAGCTTTCGTGACTGCAGGGATTCATATTCTTGGTTCTTTCAGTAAAGTCACGAAGAAGGGAAACAATACAATAATAAAAATATAAAACAATAAAATTCTCACGACGTTTCGACTGCAACACAAGCAATCATCATCAGGTGTGAAAACCACAGCATATTTTTTTTTTTATTGTTTCCCTTCTACGTGACTTTACCGAAAGAACCAAGAATATAAACTTGAACACTTAAACCATTTACATTTTTCCAGGTGTAAGGCCTATGTGCTCTTTTTCAGAAGCGACCTGGCTAATCCACACGAAGTGGCTTGTCATCATCACCTTGTGGAAATGTACAGCAGCAGCCAAATATTCTAAATGCGTCACGTTCATTCTCAATGTGGAGGGAAAAATCGGAGGACCCTGGAGAAAAAAATCCACACGACCACCACGGGGGGAGAGAGAGAGAGAGAGACGCAAGCTCCAAATATACAGCAGCAGAAGCAGGCATTGTCAGGGTCTGGGATCAAACCTGCAACCTTCTGCATCCCCGGCTAGGTAGCTCAAATCTCCTCGCCACCGCGGCACCCCACGTTGGCCACGTGGCAGGGTGTGGCGGGTGTGGTCGTCCCGTTTACCGTCAAATCTCAGAACACGCAAAGCGGTTCGGCTTGAATTTTATTAACGAGGTAGTTGACGTGGTCGCGGTAGTTGACGTGGTCGAGGTACTTGACGTGGTCGCGGTAGTTGACGTGGTCGAGGTAGTTGACGTGGTCGAGGTACTTGACGTGGTCGCGGTACTTGACGTGGTCGCGGTAGTTGACGTGGTCGAGGTAGTTGACGTGGTCGAGGTAGTTGACGTGGTCGAGGTAGTTGACGTGGTCGAGGTAGTTGACGTGGTCGCGGTAGTTGACGTGGTCGAGGTACTCAACGTGGTCGCGGTAGTTGACGTGGTCGCGGTAGTTGACGTGGTCGCGGTAGTTGACGTGGTCGCGGTAGTTGACGTGGTCGAGGTACTCAACGTGGTCGCGGTAGTTGACGTGGTCGCGGTAGTTGACGTGGTCGCGGTAGTCGACGTGGTCGCGGTAGTTGACGTGGTCGCGGTAGTTGACGTGGTCGTGGTGGTTGACGTGGTCGAGGTACTTGACGTGGTCGAGGTAGTTGACGTGGTCGCGGTAGTTGACGTGGTCGCGGTAGTTGACGTGGTCGAGGTAGTTGACGTGGTCGCGGTACTTGACGTGGTCGAGGTAGTTGACGTGGTCGAGGTAGTTGACGTGGTCGCGGTAGTTGACGTGGTCGCGGTAGTTGACGTGGTCGCGGTAGTTGACGTGGTCGCGGTAGTTGACGTGGTCGCGGTAGTTGACGTGGTCGCGGTACTCGACGTGGTCGCGGTACTCGACGTGGTCGCGGTACTCGACGTGGTCGCGGTACTCGACGTGGTCGAGGTAGTTGACGTGGTCGAGGTAGTTGACGTGGTCGAGGTACTTGACGTGGTCGCGGTACTCGACGTGGTCGCGGTAGTTGACGTGGTCGAGGTACTTGACGTGGTCGAGGTAGTTGACGTGGTCGCGGTAGTTGATGTGGTCGCGGTAGTTGACGTGGACGCGGTAGTTGACGTGGACGCGGTAGTTGACGTGGTCGAGGTAGTTGACGTGGTCGAGGTAGTTAACGTGTTCTTTGGTTCTTTCGGTAAAGTCACGTAGAATGAGAATAAAATAATAAATTGATGAAGGCCGCTTGTGTTGTGGCCGAAACGTCGTGAGAATTTTATTGTGTTATTTCATTATTTTATTCTCATTCTACGTGACTTTACCGAAAGAACCAAAGAAGATGAATCCTTGCAGTCACGAAAGCTTTAAATTGAAATGTAGTTGACGTGGTCGAGGTAGTTGACGTGGTCGAGGGAGTTAACATCTCCTCGCCACCGTGGCGCCCCGACTGATTCTTATCCCGTGCTCCTACTGCTCATCGTATTCCTCCTGCAGTATAAATGCCGATTCTGATCCATCCCGTGGCCACCCCGTGCCCCCCCCCACCCTCCCAGAGTAACGTGGACGCTCGCGAAGAGACGCCGTTTGCGGGGGGCTCCGGCGGCGGCGGCGGCGGTGGAGGCGGCGGCGGTGGGGGCGGTGGCGGAGGGGGGGGCGGTGTGGGGGGTGAGGAGCGCCCCCCGTCCGGGGCCCGCACCGGCGAGCGTAAGGAGTACAACATGGGGGTGCTGCGCCAGCTCCAGGTGATCTTCGGGCACCTGGCCGCCTCCAAGCTGCAGTACTACGTCCCCCGCGGGTTCTGGAGGCAGTTCCGGTGAGGCTCGCTCGCTCGCTCGTCCGGCCGTCCGTACGCGCACTCGCTAATCCACTCGCTCACACGCTCACCCACCCACTCACACTACTCACCCACCCGCTCACACGCTCACCCACCCGCTCACACTGCTCACCCACCCGCTCACACGCTCACCCACCCGCTCACACGCTCACCCACCCGCTCACACTGCTCACCCACCCGCTCACACGCTCACCCACCCGCTCACACGCTCACCCACCCGCTCACACGCTCACCCACCCGCTCACACGCTCACCCACCCGCTCACACTGCTCACCCACCCGCTCACACGCTCACCCACCCGCTCACACGCTCACCCACCCGCTCACACGCTCACCCACCCGCTCACACGCTCACCCACCCGCTCACACTGCTCACCCACCCGCTCACACGCTCACCCACCCGCTCACACGCTCACCCACCCGCTCACACGCTCACCCACCCGCTCACACGCTCACCCACCCGCTCACACGCTCACCCACCCGCTCACACGCTCACCCACCCGCTCACACGCTCACCCACCCGCTCACACGCTCACCCATCCGCTCACACGCTCGCCCACCCGCTCACACTCACCGACACGCTCACCCACCCGCTCACACGCTCGCCCACCCGCTCACACGCTCACCCACCCGCTCACACGCTCGCCCACCCGCTCACCCACCCGCTCACACGCTCACCCACACACTCACCCACCCGCTCACACGCTCACCCACCCGCTCATACTCACACGCTCACCCACCTGCTCACACACTCGCCCACCCGCTCATCTACACACACTCACCCACCCATACACACATTCATCCACACACTCATACACTCATCTTCTCGTTGTCCTTTCCCCGTACCTCCTATAAACACGGTTGGCTATGTACATAACATGAGTGGGTCTCTCTGGAGCTGTGTTGGATTCTGTGGGTCTCTATGGTTCTTTACGAGTCTCTGGATCTCTGTTGATCTCTATGGGTCTCTTCCTTCCGATATTAAGAAGTTGAACAAACATCCATTCATTCAATCCCTCTCCCCGCACCCCGCCAGGCTGTGGGGAGAGCCGGTGAACCTGCGTGAGCAGCACGACGCCCTGGAGTTCTTCAACTCGCTGGTGGACAGCCTGGACGAGGCGCTCAAGGCCCTGGGGCACCCCCCGCTGCTCAGCAAGGTGCTGGGCGGCTCCTTCGCAGACCAGAAGATCTGCAAGGGATGCCCACACCGGTAAGCCCCAACGCCTGTGCCAATCCCCCCCCCCCTCCACCGTCACCACTCCCCCGCACTGCTCCACTCTGCTCCACTTTCCTCCCCGCTGCTCCACACTGCTCCCCACTGCTCCCCACTGCTCCACTCTGCTCCACTCTACTCCCTCACTGCTCCACTCTGCTCCACTCTGCTCCCCACTGCTCCACTCTGCTCCACTCTGCTCTCCACTGCTCCACTCTACTCCCCACTGCTCCACTCTGCTCCACTCTGCTCCCCACTGCTCCCCACTGCTCCCCACTGCTCCTCTCTGCTCCACTCTACTCCACTCTGCTCCACTCTGCTCCCCACTGCTCCCCACTGCTCCCCACTGCTCCTCTCTGCTCCACTCTACTCCCCACTGCTCCCCACTGCTCCCCACTGCTCCACTCTGCTCCACTCTGCTCCACTCTGCTCCCCACTGCTCCACTCTGCTCCACTCTGCTCCACTCTGCTCCACTTTCCTCCCCGCTGCTCCACTCTGCTCCACTCTGCTCCCCACTGCTACACCCCCCTTCCCACTGCTCCAGTCTCCTCCCCACTGCTACACCCCCCTTCCCACCCACCTCACCCACCTCCCCACCACCACCGCCACCCACCTTCCCAATCGGCTCTCCCTCCGCTGCCTGCTGGCGATGGTGGCGCACCTAGCCTGGCACAAGCGGCTTTGATGTTGCCACCATAGTGGCGGTGGTGATGATAGTGGTTTCTGGTGGTGATGATGCTGGCGATAAGTCGTGGCTTCGGCTGCTTCGTCGGCAGTTGGACGGGCGCGTGCTCCTTCACCGCCCTGCAGTATTAAGCACGGCCTCCTCGCGCCTTCGAACCTCCTTGTACTCTCGCGGCCTCGTACCCGGTGTGACGAACGGTGCGTGTCGTGTCGGTGGCCCCAGGTACCAGCGCGAGGAGTCCTTCACGACGCTGAACATCGACATCAGGAACCACCAGCACCTACTGGAGTCGCTGGAGCAGTACGTCAAGGGGGACCTGCTGGAGGGAGCCAACGCCTACCACTGCGAGAAGTGCAACAAGAAGGCACGGACGGGCGGGCGGGTGGGCAGACTGGCAAGCAGATGCGGGCAGCAGACGTAGCCGGGCATACATAACATACACATGCATGCGTGCATGGGCTAACCGTTGCTCACTGCTAATAATGATGATCAGACAGGTGCTTCACACATGTAGGAGACACTCCCTCACACACACACACGGATGCACGCGCACGCATTCACACGCACGGACACAGGCGCACGGACGGAAACACTCTGCCTCGTCGCGTGTCTGCATTTTTGTTTTCTTTGAGTTGCACCTCAAGGCCTGCGTAAGGACCCTCTGACCGGACTAAGACAACGTTGTGTCCCCCTGTGCCTGTGTCTCGCCGTGTCCCCGTGTCCTCCTGCTCTGCCTCCCCCACCCACCCCTGCTTCTCTTCCCGTATCCTCCCCACGTCTCCCATCGCTTCTCTCCCATCTCCCCCTGCTTTAGCCGTCTTGTTTGTTGGTGTAACATTCTGTGACCCCCTGTACTGGACATGTGTGAAAAAGAGCTTTATAGCGCATCAAATTCCTCCTCCCGGTATAAATATTCTGATTCTCTCCCGCCGCCCCCACCGACCCCTCCCCCAGGTGGACACGGTGAAGCGGCTGTGCATCAAGAAGCTGCCGCCGGTGCTGGCCATCCAGCTGAAGCGCTTTGACTACGACTGGGAGCGAGAGTGCGCCATCAAGTTCAACGACTACTTCGAGTTCCCGCGGGACTTCGACATGGAGCCCTACACGGTGGCGGGGCTGGCGCGCGTCGACGGCGAGGAGATCCAGCCCGACCGCGAGAGCCCCACCCCGCCCCCGCTGGTGCCAGCGGCCGGCACCGCCGCGGCCGCGCCGGCGTCGTCGCCGCCCTCGGAACTCGCTGCACCGCCCGCCCCCGCCGTTTCCGCTTCCCAGCAGCAGCAGCAGCAGCAGCAGGGCGGCGCCGGCAACGGTGGCATCAGCAGCCGCTACCGGCTGGTGGGCGTGCTGGTGCACAGCGGGCAGGCCAGCGGCGGGCACTACTACTCGTACATCATGCAGCGCGACGGCGGCGGCGGCGCCGGCGCCGGCGGCGGCGGGGCCCCGAGCGGCGCCAACCGCTGGTACAAGTTTGACGACGGCGAGGTGACGGAGTGCAAGATGGACGACGACGAGGAGATGAAGAACCAGTGCTTCGGCGGGGAGTACATGGGCGAGGTGTTCGACCACATGATGAAGCGCATGTCCTTCCGGCGCCAGAAGCGCTGGTGGAACGCCTACATCCTCTTCTACGAGCGCGCCGACGTGACGCACGGGGGGGCCGGCGCCGGCGGCGGAAGCGCCGGCAGCAGCGGGGACTCGGAGCTGGCACGGTTGCTGGCCGGCATGGCGGTGGGGTGGCGCCAGCAGCAGCACCAGCAGGCGGTGGCGATGCCGGCGGCGATCGAGCGAGCGGTGCGCAAGCAGAACGTGCAGTTCCTGCACAACCGCATGCAGTACAGCCCCGAGTTCTTCCACTTCATGAAGAAGCTGCTCACCTGCAACAGTCTCTACCTGAGCCTACCGCCCGGTACGGCACGCACGCGCACACGCGCACACACGTGTGTACACGCATGCATGCGGACGCACACACACACACGTATGCGGACGCACACACACGCACGTATGCGGACGCACACACGCACACACTGGCATGTACACGCACACGCACATGCACGCACGTACGTACACAACGTGCTCACGCACACACAGACAAGGATCCCCGTGTAGCCTTAACAGACTGTTGGGGCAAGTGCTGTTCGCAAGTAGGCCAGCACCACACCCGACCGCCTTTGTCTCCCCAGTGGTGATGTTTACACACTGGACCAGGTACTTATTTGAGGCTGTGTTGACCTAGTGGAAGTCAAAATACCGGGTTCAGATAATCGTCACTTGGCGTTGGAGGCCCAGGACCTGTTGAGATAGTCGTCACTGGTGCTCGCCGTTAGCCGGAATCGAACTCGGGTCACCGGGTTCATAGCCCAGCGCGCTAACAGTGACACAACCGCTCCCCGTACACACATGTGCACACAGACAATGATACGCACACACACGAGTGGGTGGGCGTGTCTGGGGTGTGTGGTGGATGTGTGTGATGCTTGTCTGATGCATGATGCATGTGGTGATTGTGGTTTGTTGGTATTGTGTTGGCTGTGGTTGTGTTTGTTGAGGATGGTGATATTGTGGCAATGGTGGTGGTTGTGGTTGGTGATATTGTGGCAATGGTGGTGGTTTTGGTTAGTGATATTGTGGCAATGGTGGTGGTTGTGGTTGGTGATATTGTGGCAATCGTGGTGGTTGTGGTTGGTGATATTATGGCTATGGTATTGGTGGTGGTTGTGGTTGGTGATATTGTGGTGCTGGTGGTTGTGGTTGGTGATATTGTGGTTGGTGATATTGTGGCTATGGGTGGTGGCGGTTGTGGTTGGTGATATTGTGGTGATGGTTGTGGTTGGTGATATTGTGGCTGTTGTGGTGGTGATTGTGGTGGTGATATTGTGGTGCTGGTGGTTGGTGATATTTTGGCTATGGTGGTGGTTGGTGGCGGTTGTGGTTGGTGTGGTTGTGGTTGGTGATGTGGTGCTGGTGGTTGTGGTTGGTGATATTGTGGCTATGGGTGGTGGCGGTTGTGGTTGGTGATATTGTGATGGTTGTGGTTGGTGATATTGTGGCTATTGTGGTGGTGATTGTGGTTGGTGATATTGTGGTGCTGGTGGTTGGTGATATTTTGGCTATGGTGGTGGTTGGTGGTTGTGGTTGGAGTGGTTGTGGTTGGTGATGTTGTGGTTGGTGGTTGTGGTTGGTGATGTTGTGGTTGGTGGTTGTGGTTGGTGATGTTGTGGCTGTGGTGGCGCTTGTGGTTGATGATATTGTGGTGGCGGTGGCTGCTGTCGTTGTGTAGGCCAGGAGCAGCTGGTCCCCGTGGCGGAGGAGCTGGCGATGATCAGCGTGCAGCTTGCGGCACGCTTCCTTTTCACCACCGCCTTCCACACCAAGAAGGCCGTGCGCGGCCAGGCCAGCGAGTGGTAACCACAACTGCACCGCAACCGCGACCGTTCACGTAACCACAAGCGCACTGCAACCATACCGCAACCCTTCACGTAACCACAACCATACCACAACCGCCATCCGCATTCACTTAACCACCAGCGCACCACAACCGCCACCACCACCACCACCACGGCAATCGCCGCCCGCGTTAACGTACGTGTCTCCCCACACATCTCCCTCACCCCACCCCATCTCCCTACACTTCCCCTCGTCTCCCCACATCTCTCCCCGTGTCTCCTCCTCGCACCTCTCGCCGCGCCTCCTCGCGTATCTCTCGGTGCATCTCTCACCTCTCATCTCTCTCTCTCCCCGCCAATCTCTCCCGCCCCCCGCCGTGGCTGCGCCTCCAGGTACGACGCCCTGTGCCTGCTGCTGAGGCATAGCCGAGCGAGCCGCCACTGGTTCGCCCACCACGCCCTCTTCCAGCAGCCCGGCCGCTTCTCCGAGTACCTCCTCGAGTGCCCCAGCACGGAGGTCCGCAGCGCCTTCGCCAAGCTGCTCGTCTTCCTCGCCCACTTCTCCCTCGCCGACGGGCCCTGCCCGGCGCCGGCGCCTCCTCCGCCTCCTCCGCCGCCTCCTCCTCCGCCTCCCCCGGCGGTGGCGCCGGCGGCGGCGCCGACCCCGCCGCTCGTCGTCGCGGCCTCCTCCGCCGTGGCCGCGACGGCCGCGGCCACGGCGGCGGCGGCGGCGGCGCAGGGTGGAGCGGCCACCAACCAGGTGGGGAGACGCGCGCTCGTGCGTGTGTGTACACGAGTGTGTGTACGTGAGTGTGTACGTGCGCTCGTGCGTGTGTGTACACGAGTGTGTGTACTTGAGTGCGTACGTGCGTGAGTGAGTGTGTGTGTGTGTACGTGAGTGCGTACGTACGTGAGTGCGCGTGTGCGTACGTGAGTGAGTGATCCGATCTCCGACCCCCAGGAAGAGGTTTGCAGATTTGCTGAGCAATTTCTGTGAGGTCTTGGGGGAGGTGAAATTCCTCAGCCTAGAAAACACCGTGGGGCAACGTGGGGATGACCCTGCTGAGGCTGCCGTGCCTCAATTATTGGAAGTAGTCACCCCTCGTGAGTGGCTGGCTGAGGTGCCATCTTTTGAGGAAGTACGGAAGGCAATCCAGAGTCTTGAGGCCAGGAAAAGCACTGGTCAGAGATGATCTCCCAAGAAAACTTCTGAGGGAGGGTGGCGTTTCTGTTGCAGACTGGCCTATAAGACATCATTATTACTGTCTGGATCACTGGATGGGTTCCGCAAGATTGGAAGGATGCCCTGGTGGTTCCCCCTATTTAAAAAGGGGGAGCACACAGACTGTAACAACTACACGGGCATCTCCTTCCTAACTCAGTGTGCCAGGAAAGGTCCTGGCAAGGATTATTCAACATCGCCTTGCCAGGCTCGCTGAGGAGAGGCTTGCGGAGCCCCAAAGTGTTTTCAGGTCACGGCGGTCCTGCACAGATGCCGTGTTTTCTATCCGTCTGCTACAGCAGAGGTGAAAGGAATTCCAACAAGACCTACATCTCTGCTTTATTGACCAGGTCAAGGCCTATGATACCAAGAGTAGGCCTGGGCTCTGGGTTGTACTTCATGCTTTCGGAGTCCCTGACTCTCTGCTCACACTCATTAAGGACCTTTGTGATGGTGAGCAGGCCTGGGTAAAGCCACGTGGCCAGGAGTCGGAGCCATTCCCTGTTCACATTGGGGTGTGACAGGGATGTCTTCTCGCTCCCACATTATTTAACATCTTTTTCGACCACGTTCGAGAAGTGTTCCATGGCTGTACTGGAGGAATTTCTATATGGTACAGATACAATGGGAGGCTGATTGATGTGCGGGTGTGGTCGAAGGATGGCTTCCTATTGATCAACCATGTTATATATGCCGATGATCTGGTGATTGCTGCTCACTGAGGAGTTGGAAGCGCTGCTGCTGAACCTGGAGCTTGCCACCAAGAGGTGGGGCCTTACCATCAGCCCCACCAAAACTAAGCACCTGCTTGGGTATTTTGTACCATCGGACACTCCACGTCTACAACTCCCAATTGGTCATGGGGCAGTTGCGGAGAGAGTGGAGAGTTTCCATACCTGCGCGGTGTGCGTATGACCAACTCCGGTTTGACAGCAGAGGGCTCACTCCCAATCAGTCAATCGGCATTATCTTTTCATCGGCCGCGTAATGCTGTGTAGGCGGCACAGGTGGTGCATCTGCCAATAATCTCAGCCGTCAACCCACGGCACCTGCAGGGTTTGTCCCGTGACCTGCAAGCAGAGAACATTTAACACCTCAAACGGCCTCGGAGTGCACCTGGCCTGGCACAGCCACCGTGGTGACGTCACTGCCACTTAGTGGGGAACGGCGGTGGCTGTTGTTGTTGCCCGGTGTCTACTGGCGGGGGGGTAAGGGTTGGGGCAGCAGGGCCGACTACACTCACCACCGTCTCGCTCACCACCATCTCGCTCACCACCGTCTCACTCACCACCGTCTCACTCACCACCGTCTCACTCACCACCGTCTCACTCACCACCGTCTCACTCACCACCGTCTCACCACCGTCTCACTCACCACCGTCTCGCTCACCACCGTCTCGCTCACCACCGTCTCACTCACCACCGTCTCACTCACCACCATCTCGCTCACCACCGTCTCACTCACCACCGTCTCGCTCACCACCGTCTCGCTCACCACCGTCTCACTCACCACCGTCTCACTCACCACCGTCTCACTCACCACCGTCTCACTCACCACCGTCTCACTCACCACCGTCTCACTCACCACCGTCTCACTCACCACCGTCTCACTCACCACCGTCTCACTCACCACCGTCTCACTCACCACCGTCTCACTCACCACCGTCTCACTCACCACCGTCTCACCACCGTCTCGCTCGCCACTGTCTCACTCACCACCGTCTCACTCACCACCGTCTCACTCACCACCGTCTCACTCACCACCGTCTCACTCACCACCGTCTCACTCACCACCGTCTCGCTCACCACCGTCTCGCTCACCACCGTCTCGCTCACCACCGTCTCGCCACCGTCTCACTCACCACCGTCTCACCACCGTCTCGCTCACCACCGTCTCACTCACCACCGTCTCACTCACCACCGTCTCACTCACCACCGTCTCACTCGCCACCGTCTCACTCACCACCATCTCACTCACCACCGTCTCGCTCACCACCGTCTCACTCACCACCGTCTCACTCACCACCGTCTCGCTCGCCACTGTCTCACCACCGTCTCACTCACCACCGTCTCGCTCGCCACTGTCTCACTCACCACCGTCTCACTCACCACCGTCTCACTCGCCACCGTCTCACTCACCACCGTCTCACTCGCCACCGTCTCACTCACCACCGTCTCACTCACCACCGTCTCGCTCGCCACTGTCTCACTCACCACCGTCTCACTCGCCACTGTCTCACTCACCACCGTCTCACTCACCACCGTCTCACTCACCACCGTCTCACTCACCACCGTCTCGCTCACCACCGTCTCACTCACCACCGTCTCACTCACCACCGTCTCACTCGCCACCGTCTCACCACCGTCTCACTCGCCACCGTCTCACTCACCACCGTCTCACTCACCACCGTCTCACTCACCACCGTCTCACTCACCACCGTCTCGCTCGCCACTGTCTCACTCACCACCGTCTCACTCGCCACCGTCTCACCACCGTCTCACTCGCCACCGTCTCACTCACCACCGTCTCACTCACCACCGTCTCGCTCACCACCGTCTCACTCACCACCGTCTCACTCACCACCGTCTCGCTCACCACCGTCTCACTCACCACCGTCTCGCTCACCACCGTCTCGCTCGCCACCGTCTCACCACCGTCTCGCTCACCACCGTCTCACTCACCACCGTCTCGCTCACCACCGTCTCACTCACCACCGTCTCACTCACCACCGTCTCGCTCACCACCGTCTCACTCACCACCGTCTCGCTCGCCACTGTCTCACTCACCACCGTCTCGCTCGCCACCGTCTCACTCACCACCGTCTCACTCACCACCGTCTCGCTCGCCACTGTCTCACTCACCACCGTCTCACTCACCACCGTCTCGCTCACCACCGTCTCACTCACCACCGTCTCACTCACCACCGTCTCACTCACCACCGTCTCGCTCACCACCGTCTCACCACCGTCTCACTCACCACCGTCTCGCTCGCCACTGTCTCACTCACCACCGTCTCGCTCACCACCGTCTCACTCACCACCGTCTCACTCACCACCGTCTCACTCGCCACCGTCTCACTCACCACCGTCTCACTCACCACCGTCTCACTCACCACCGTCTCACCACCGTCTCACTCACCACCGTCTCGCTCACCACCGTCTCACTCACCACCGTCTCGCTCACCACCGTCTCACTCACCACCGTCTCGCTCGCCACCGTCTCACTCACCACCGTCTCACTCACCACCGTCTCACTCACCACCGTCTCACTCACCACCGTCTCACTCACCACCGTCTCGCTCACCACCGTCTCACCACCGTCTCACTCACCACCGTCTCGCTCGCCACTGTCTCACTCACCACTGTCTCACTCACCACCGTCACGCTCACCACCGTCTCACTCGCCACCGTCTCACTCACCACCGTCTCACTCACCACCGTCTCGCTCACCACCGTCTCACTCACCACCGTCTCGCTCGCCACTGTCTCACTCACCACTGTCTCACTCACCACCGTCTCACTCACCACCGTCTCGCTCACCACCGTCTCACTCACCACCGTCTCACTCACCACCGTCTCACTCACCACCGTCTCACTCACCACCGTCTCACTCACCACCGTCTCACTCACCACCGTCTCACTCACCACTGTCTCGCTCACCACCGTCTCACTCACCACCGTTACGCTCACCACGGTCTCGCTCACCACCGTCTCACTCACCACCGTCTCGCTCACCACTGCCACCCCCCTCCCAACCCCGTGTTGCCCAGCTGTTTGACAACGCGACGCTGAGCGACCATCTGCTCCGTGCCGTCCTCGCGCTGCTGAAGAGAGAAGTCTCCGAGCATGGCCGCCACCTCACCCAGTACTTCCAGCTCTTCCTAATGTACTCCAACCTGGGTGAGTGCGTGCGTGGGTGGGCGGGTGGCGTGGGTGGGCGGGCGGCGTGGGCGGGCGGGCGAGTGCGTGGGCGAGTGGGTAGGTGGGCGGGCGCGTGAGTGGGCGCATGAGTGGCCTCACCACCCCCCACCATTCTTCACCCTACGCACCCCCCAACCCCCCGCTCCGCAGGCTTGGCGGAGAAGACCCAGCTGCTGAAGCTGAACGTCCCGGCGACGTTCATGCTGGTGTCCCTGGACGAGGGTCCCGGCCCCGCCATCAAGTACCAGTACGCGGAGCTGGGCAAGCTCTACGCCGTCGTCTCCCACCTGGTGCGCTGCTGCGACGTCTCCAGCTACAGCCAGTCCTCCGTCAACGGTGAGACGCGGGGGCCTTGCGTGCGTACTCGCGTGCATCTGTGTGTACGTGTGTGCGTACACACAGACCCTCTCACCGCTGTGACGTCCTCACCGCCGTGACCCCCTCACCGCAGTGACCCCCTCACCCTCACCGCAGTGACGCCCTCACCGCCGTGACCCCCTCACCGCAGTGACCCCCTCACCCTCACCGCAGTGACCCCCTCACCCTCACCGCAGTGACCCCCTCACCCTCACCGCAGTGACCCCCTCACCCTCACCGCAGTGACCCCCTCACCCTCACCGCCGTGACCCCCTCACCCTCACCGCAGTGACCCCCTCACCCTCACCGCAGTGACCCCCTCGCCCTCACTGCAGTGACCCCCTCACCCTCACCGCCGTGACCCCCTCACCCTCACCGCAGTGACCCCCTCGCCCTCACCGCAGTGACCCCCTCACCCTCACCGCAGTGACCCCCTCACCCTCACCGCAGTGACCCCCTCACCCTCACCGCAGTGACCCCCTCACCCTCACCGCAGTGACCCCCTCACCCTCACCGCAGTGACCCCCTCGCCCTCACCGCCGTGACCCCCTCACCGCCGTGACCCCCTCACCCTCACCGCAGTGACCCCCTCACCCTCACCGCAGTGACCCCCTCGCCCTCACCGCCGTGACCCCCTCACCGCCGTGACCCCCTCACCCTCACCGCAGTGACCCCCTCACCCTCACCGCAGTGACCCCCTCGCCCTCACCGCAGTGACCCCCTCACCCTCACCGCAGTGACCCCCTCACCCTCACCGCAGTGACCCCCTCACCCTCACCGCAGTGACCCCCTCACCCTCACCGCAGTGACCCCCTCGCCCTCACCGCAGTGACCCCCTCACCCTCACCGCAGTGACCCCCTCACCCTCACCGCAGTGACCCCCTCACCCTCACCGCAGTGACCCCCTCGCCCTCACCGCAGTGACCCCCTCGCCCTCACCGCAGTGACCCCCTCGCCCTCACCGCAGTGACCCCCTCACCCTCACCGCAGTGACCCCCTCACCCTCACCGCAGTGACCCCCTCACCCTCACCGCCGTGACCCCCTCACCCTCACCGCCGTGACCCCCTCACCCTCACCGCCGTGACCCCCTCACCCTCACCGCCGCAGGGAACGCTCCCCTGCCGAACCCGTACGGAGAGCCCAGCCTGACGGCGCCGATCATGGCGCTGCAGCCGGCGGTGGCGGAGCTGCTGCTGGCGCGGCCCTCCTACGTCAAGAAGCTCATCGAGGACTGCAACAACGCGGAGGAGACGGTGAAGCTGGTGCGCTTCTGCTGCTGGGAGAACCCCAAGTTTTCCTCCACCGTGCTCAGTGAGCTGCTCTGGCAGGTGGGTGTCCCCCTCCTCCAGGTTGTGGCGGTGAAGATGGCTGTGACAGCTGGTGGTGCATCTGCCAGTCATCAAAGTCGATCAACCCATGGCACCTGCTGGCTCTGTTCCGTGACCTCCTCCTTCGGTAGCCTCAAAGTGGTGCACCTGGCCTGGCACGGCGCCATGGTGACGTCACCGTCACGGAGTGGCGCCTTGCGGGTATTGGTGGCTGAGATGGTGACGGTGGCTGTGGAGATGGTTGAGATTGCGGTGGCATGTTGCGTGTGTCCACGCGTTTGCAGGTGGCCTATTCGTACACGTATGAGCTGAGACCCTACCTGGACCTTCTACTCCAGATCTTGCTCATAGAGGACTCCTGGCAGACGCACAGGTGGGACTTGCGTGCGCGCACACACACACACGTACATACACACACACACCCACACACACATACACACACACCCACGTGTCACAGTGCCGGCCTTCATCGGCACTGCTGCTCACTATGAACAGCACTTGTCCCCTAGAGCCCATTGGAGGCTACGTGAGCTAGCAAAATGTATGTACAGTAGAACTCCTCTTGACGAACACCTCTGTTAACGACTCATCGCTGGTTGTTCTCCATAGAGTCCAATGTGTAGTGTACAGTAGTGTATAATAGTGGTGTGTAGTGTATAGTAGTGTAGTTTATAGTAGTGGTGTATAGTGTAGTGTATAGTAGTGTAGTTTATAGTAGTGGTGTGTAGTGTAGTGTTTGTCATGTAGAGTAGTGCCTCCATAGAGTCCAATGTGTAGTGTATAGTAGTGTAGTGTGTAGTGTATAATAGTGTAGGGTGTAGTAGTGTAGAGTGTAGTGTGTAGTAGTGTAGTGTAGTGTGTAGTAGTGTGTAGTGTAGTTTATAGTAGTGTAGTGTAGTGTATAGTGTAGTATATAGTGTAGTGTGTTGTAGTTTATAGTAGTGTAGTGTGTAGTAGTGTAGTGTATAGTAGTGTAGTGAATAGTAGTGTGTTATTTTAGTTTATCAATTTATTATTTTATTCTCATTCTACGTGACTTTACCGAAAGAACCAAAGAAGAGTAGTGTAGGGTGTAGTGTGTAATAGTGTAGTGTATAGTAGTGTAGGGTGTAGTGTATAGTAGTGTAGGGTGTAGTGTGTAATAGTGTAGTGTATAGTAGTGTATAGTGTAGTGGAGTGCCTCCATAGAGCCCAATGTGTTCGCTTACCGACCATTCCCCTGTTAACGACGGGCTGCTGTAGGGACTAAATATTAATTAATTCATTGATTAACAATGTTTATTTTAATAGTATGTGTTTATAATGTTTTTAGTATTAATACCCATTGTTTTAATATTAACCCTTTACGGTGTATGCCGTACACTCGCTTAACGACCAAATCACTTAACGACCGGTTGCGTGGAAGCAATTACTGTCAAAACGGGTTCTACTGGATGCATGTTGAACTTCTTTTAGCACCGTGCTAATCGGAGGTGCAAAATTATTATTTGTCTTTTGACGTTTGCTCCAGGATCCACAACGCACTCAAAGGCATCCCCGACGACCGGGACGGGCTCTTCGACACAATCCAGCGCTCCAAGAACCACTACCAGAAGCGCGCCTACCAGTGCATCAAGTGCATGGTGGCCCTGTTGAGCTCCTGCCCTGTGGCCTTCCAGATCCTGCAGGTGATGGGCACCACGGCAGCCCCAGCACGGCCACTCACTCCCTAGCAGGGCCACTCACTCCCTAGCAGGGCCACTCACTCCCCAGCACGGCCACTCACTCCCCAGCACGGCCACTCACTCCCCAGCAGGGCCACTCACTCCCCTAGCACGGTCACTCACTCCCCAGCACGGCCACTCACTCCCCAGCACGGCCACTCACTCCCCAGCAGGGCCACTCACTCCCCAGCACGGCCACTCACTCCCCAGCAGGGCCACTCACTCCCCAGCACGGCCACTCACTCCCTAGCACGGCCACTCACTCCCTAGCACGGCCACTCACTCCCTAGCACGGCCACTCACTCCCCAGCACGGCCACTCACTCCCTAGCACGGCCACTCACACCACTCCCCACCACCCACCGTGTGGCGCAGGCAAACGGGGACCTCAAGCGCAAGTGGGCGTACGCCGTGGAGTGGCTGGGCGACGAGCTGGAGCGCCGGCCGTACGCCACCAACCCCCAGTACAGCTACAACAACTGGAGCCCTCCCGTGCAGAGCAACGAGACCTCCAACGGCTACTTCCTGGAGCGCTCGCACAGCGCGCGCCTCACCCTGGCCAAGGCCTGCGAGCTGTGCCCCGAAGAAGTGAGCTGCTACCCACCGCCGGCGCCAGCACCTCCCGCTGGCACCTACTGCCCACCGCCGGCGCTGGCGCTCACCCCTGGCGCTGGCGCTGCCCACCGCTGGTGCTGGCCACCGCTCATGCTGCCCACCCGCCGCTGGCGCTGTCCACCCACCACACTGGCGCTGCCCACCCGCTAGCGCTTCCCACTAACACCACCCCCCCCCCCCCCCCGCCGCCGGTTAGACTCGGGGTCAGGGTTAGATTCGGGGTCAGGGTTGGACTCGGGGTCAGGGTTAGATTCGGGGTCAGAGTTAGACTCGGGGTCAGGGTTGGACTCGGGGTCAGGGTTGGACTTGGGGTCAGGGTTGGACTCGGGGTCAGAGTTAGACTCGGGGTCAGGGTTAGACTCGGTCAGGGTTAGACTCGGGGTCAGGGTTGGACTTGGGGTCAGGGTTGGACTCGGGGTCAGGGTTAGACTCGGGGTCAGGGTTAGACTCGGGGTCAGGGTTGGACTTGGGGTCAGGGTTGGACTCGGGGTCAGAGTTAGACTCGGGGTCAGGTTAGACTCGGGGTCAGGGTTAGACTCGGGGTCAGGGTTAGACTCGGGGTCAGGGTTAGACTCAGGGTCAGGGTTAGACTCAGGGTCAGGGTTAGACTCAGGGTCAGGGTTGGACTCGGGGTCAGGGTTGAACTCGGGGTCAGGGTTAGACTCGGCGTCAGGGTTGGACTCGGGGTCAGGGTTGAACTCGGGGTCAGGGTTAGACTCCGTGCGTGACGCTGTGCTCCCCCCCGTTTCTGTGCGAGTGTGCACAGGAGGCCGAGGAGCAGGAGACTGCCGAGGACCACGACTCCTCCCCTCCAGAAGAGGCCCCCCTCTACCCCTCCGGCACGGCCCCCCACTACCAGGTGACTCATTCGTGCGCGCGCGCGCGTGTGTGTGTGTGCATGTGAGCGTGCGTGCGTGCGCGTCGACTGGTGCGCTGTGTAAAAACATCGCCACTGGGGAGCCAAAAGCAGTCTGGCGTGGTCCTGGCCACCAACCTCCTCGTGTGCTCGTTACGGCCTTCATAGGTGCTCGCTGACAGCACTTGCCCCAACAGACTGTTCAGACTATAGGGGGGATCTCTGTCTTTGTGCGAGTGCCTTGTGTGTGTGGAGCGGTTTTAGTAGTGGAGCAACGCTCACAACAACGAGCGGTGCACCAGGCGGCTACAACTCAGCGAGGTGGCACCTTTGGGGGCACAGCTGTTCCATCGGCCAGTCAGTCAACCCATGGCATCACCGCGGTCTGTCCCGTGACCTGCCAGCGGGCGTTCGACACTTCACGTTGCCTTAAAGTGCACCTTGCCTGGCACAGCCACCGTGGCGACGTCACCGCCAATTAGTGGCGAATGGCGGTTGTTGTTGTTGCGTGTCTGTGTGTAGTGGGAGCGGCGGTGTAGCGGTTAGCGCCGCGCTGCGCTACCAACCCGGCGACCCGAGTTTGATCCCCGCTCACGACCACCAACACCACCAGTGACGGTTATCTGAACCGGTCCTGGGCCTCCCCTAGGTCGACTCGGCCTCAGAAAAGTACCTGGTGCGGTGTGTGTAGTATACATCGCCACTAGGGGGAGACAAAGGCGGCCGGGTCGGCGAGGTGCTGGCCACCCCCCACCCCCTCGTGCAGCGTGCCGGCCTTCATAGGTGCTCGCTAACAGCACTTGGCCAGGAAACTTGTTAAAGCTACACAGGTTGGGGGGGGGGTACCTTTGTCTTTGTGTGACTACGTTGTGTGTGTTGTCGGAAGTTCATCACCTCGTGGTGCCCATTCTCTCCCGACAGAACAACCAGGTGCAGGGCGGTGGCGGTGGTGGCGGCGGTGGTGCTACCACTCCCTACACCGGCCCCGCCGCCAACCACATGAACAACCCCCGTGCTGCCCAGCAACCGTCGTCGCCACAGCAACCGTCGTCGCCACAGCAACCGCCGTCGGCCCAGCAACCGCCCGCATCCACCCCCACCAGCACCGGCACCGCCCCGACGCCACACTCTCCGCCGCCGCCGCCGCCGCCGCAGCAGCAACTGCCACAACCGCAATCGTCGTCCCAGCAACCGCAACAAGCGGCACAGCAGCAACCGGCACAGCAACAACAACCGGCGCAGCAGCAGCAACCGCAGCAGCAACCGCAGCAGCAGCGAGCGGCGGTGACGACGGCGACAACGGCGGCGCAGGAAGACTGGGAGGCGGAGGAGGACAGTTCCACGCAGCGACACAAGGACTAGGCGGCACGGCACGCGTGGCGCGGTGCGGCCAGGCAGGAACCGCCCCCCGCTCGCACCGCTCCCTCGCCCGCCCGCTCGTCCGCTCGTCCGCCCGCCCGCTCTTACGCTCGCCCGCTCGGATCGTTAGCGCAGGGTGAACCCACTGCAGCGCCCCTCCCTTCCCCCCCCACCTCTGCCTGTCGCTCGCCGTGTCCCACCCCGCGTGTTGGTTTTGTTGTTGGGCGGTTTATCGGCAACGGCGGTGGAGGCAGGCAGCCGTGTGATTGGCTGCCTCCCCATCCCCCCCGCTCCCCCCCCACCCCAGCTACGGGTTACGTGACCGCGATCGCCGACCAATCGTTGGGTGGATTCTCGGTGGCGGTGGTCGTGGCCCAGTTTTTTTCCCACCGCCGCGGTTGAAATCGACCGGAGGAGGTGGCTGCATGGTGGGTGCCCCCCTCCCTCCCCCACTCCCCTGCCCCCCCCCCCCGCTCCCCCCCCACGGCACGGCGTGTGTCGGCACGGTGGCGCGGTGGCGGGACGGACGACGTTTGGCTGGGAAGTTTTGGTTGTTGTGTGTTTGCGTGCGTGGGTGGGTGGGTGGGGTGTGTTGCTGGGGGGGGCCGGCATGAATTTGGGGGGGGGGGGCGACTCCGCTAATGTCAAGGAGATGAGCGGAGAGGGATCCCAACGCTCTCTCTCACGTCGCCATCGTCGTTGTTTATAATTCGCCGTTTATTTTTTTGCCGTCGTCACCGTTGTTCATCCCCCCTCTCCAACCACCACCATCGCTGTCCTCCACCTTCCCCACCGTGCAGGCTGGGCGGTGATTCTCTGTGTACAGCGCCCCCCCCCCCCCCCCCCGTGTGCCGGATGTATATAGTGTACCCTACGTTCGCGTGTTTGGCTCGCCCCTCGGCTGGAGACGCCCGCACCACCCACCCACCCCCCGTCTCACCGATATTCATCTCCATCATCGGAGACCTCAACCTCAAATCCGCTCCCCGCCAAGCTCAACCTCCTCCTCCTCAAGGTCCTTGCCTCCATCCGTCTCTCCCAAGTCCCCCCCCCCCCCCCCCCCCCACGTGATGCACCGCCTCCGCCACAGTTCGGCACTCGCGCCCCTCCCGCTGTGTCTCCCAGAGCTCACGAACGCGCGACCGCTGTCACATCGGCGGTGTTTACTACAGCCTCACGTTACATGTCATCTGGGCGGACGGACAGACGCGTGGATGGGTCTGGTTGACGGGCGGGCGGGCGGGCCGGGCGGATGGAGAGAGGAGGAGACGGGCGGAGAGAGAGGCGAGGGTTGAGGCGTGGGCGGCTCGGAGCGAGCTGTGGCCCTCGAGGGAGTTATGGGGCGAGGGTGATGCGGGCGAGATGGAGGGGTTCACGGTGAGATGGGATATCGAGGGTGAGGAAGACGTGGGGGGTGGGGTGAGCGGACAGGGTGAGGCGCTGCGCCACGAACCCCGCGGAGAACCCGAGTTTGATTCCCGCTCGCCGCCACCATCACCGGCGACGGTGATTGCCCGAATCGGTGCTGGCCCTCTCCTAGGTCGACTCGGCCTCCTCAAACGAGTACCCGTGCGCGGTGTGTGGTAAACATCGCCACTGGGGAGACAAAGGCGGCCGGGCGTGGTGCTGGCCACCCACCCCCTCGTCTGCCACAGTGCCGGCCTTCACAAGTGCTCGCAAACGGCGCTTGCCCTTACAGTCTGTTACAGGCTGCAGGGGTGGGATCTTTGAGGGAGCTTGAGGTTAGTTGAAGATACGTGGGGTGGGTCCAAGATGGGCTGAGAAGGAAGGGGGGGAGTGAGACACTCGATGTCGTCGGGGCGAGGTGGAGGTCGGGGCGTGTGAGATGGGGAGCCAGAGTGGGTTAAGCGGGGTCCGAGGAGGAGGGTGTGGAGGAGTGGGGGGGGGCAGTGCTCGTGGTGATGCGGGGGGGTGGGGGGCTGCTCGGCCAATTAAATGCGTTGCATGATTTTTTCGGGAAAAAATGCGGAGGCATTTTAAGTAAGTAAAAAAAAAAGTGCGCTTATTAATTATAATTACTATCGATATTATCGTTATTATTATTACCGTGTTGGTGTGGGGGAGCGGGGGGGGGGCGCGCACGGGCGGAGGCAGCCGAGCGACGCGGGCGCCACGTGAGCGGAGTCGCAGCAAGCGGCAAACAAACTCCGACAACAAAACCAACCACCGCCGCCACCACCGCAGCGCCAACAACACCATCACCACCACCGCCAGCCAGCCAGCCACGCACCACCGCGTCTCGTATGTTTGCACATATTATGCCGAGAGTTAATATTTCGTTTGGCGTATTGGCCGCATAAAAAAAAGAGACATGTTTTGAGACCGAGGGGTAAAAAAAAAGAAAAAAAAGAGTGATTTAAACGTTCGCGTGTCGTTCTGCCCCCCTCCTTCGTGACTGCCCCCCCCACTGCCACATCCGAAGCAGCTGCCACCATCACCCTTCACATCGGGCCTCTCCAACAACACACTTGGCCACGATCGAGTCATAGTAGTAATGACAAGGTTCGATTATCACAACACTCGCTACTTTACAGGACGTCTGATAGAAACATGACCAACCTTGCAGCGTGCACAACATTCTCTGGCACGTGTGGTGACGGTGACGGCTGCTGCAAGATCCGACGCCGTGTCCGTCCAGTGCTCGCTAAGCTGCCATTGGCTTCCGGTTGCCGAACAAAAACATTACAAGGTCGCACTCATTACACACAAAGTGCTTGCCACAAATGAATCGCAAATACGTCGCTGATCTCGACATGGAGCATGAACCTTCATCACGCGACACTCCGGTGGTCATCACGGCAGCCTAACCGGTGAACAAAAACGGGCACCGCATCGCGCTTTCAGATGCGCTTCTGCGGCCGTCTGGAATGCTCTTCCGATACTAGGAAACCTGTGGAGCGATGCACTTTAAAATAATTTAAATTGAAAACTTATTTATTTAGAACAAGTTTTCGTTTAGTTGTCCTTCCACCGCACCTCCGATTAGCACGGTTGGCTAAGTATGGTGCGAAAGAAGTTCAACATCCATTAAATCTGTTAAATCCATAGGTGGTCACCAACACACTTCAGCTGATCACCAATCGGACATGCATCCGTG
The DNA here is from genome assembly GCF_048934315.1 of Petromyzon marinus. Lineage (NCBI taxonomy): Eukaryota > Metazoa > Chordata > Hyperoartia > Petromyzontiformes > Petromyzontidae > Petromyzon > Petromyzon marinus. The sequence continues at coordinate 252,927 of NW_027422605.1, read as the reverse complement.
TGTGCCAGGCACGAGGTTTGTAGGCCTTTCATTAAATCTGGTTTAAACAAAACTACTTTTTATTTTACCAGATAGGGCCCACTGAGCTCTGTCACACCTGACCGACAAATGATAGCTCAACGAAGTGGCTTATCTTCTGTAAATTTACAGCAGCCAAATACTTTAAACGTATTTCATAGGTGGTGACCAACACGCTCCAGCTGATCATTCGAATCTTCATCACGTGTACCAGGCACAAGGTTATACTAATTATGTTATACTACGAATGGAAAGCCTCGGTAACCTCGAAGATTGCACGCAAGCAGCACGCGTGTGGTTGGCACGAAATGAAATGCTGCTTAATCCAGGGAAAAAAATCGGAGGCTCTGCCGCTTGGCACTCGGGATCAGGCGAAAAGATTTGTGGGAGGATCAGGCGTGGCGGCCGCGGACTCCAGGATTCCGTTTTCTACTCTAGAGCCTCCATTCTCGACCATAATTCGTTTGACCGCCACCTACAAAATATAGTCTGCAGTTTCCATATCATGGCTCTCGAACACATTTAACCATTTGGGTCGTGACGGCAAACATGGTGGCGTGTAGTAGCGTAGTATATCGACAAGGATCGATTATGACAACACGCTCCAGGACGTCTGGAAAGCAACATGACCAAGCGGCAGCGTGCACGACATTTCTCTCCGGCACGTGTGGTGACGTCCGCTGTTCGCCGAGCCGCTTTGGATTCCGGTTGCCGGAGGAGCTCGTTGGAAGGTCGCGCTCGTTACGCCCGCAAAGTGCTTGCCGCAAAGTAACCACAATACCTCGCTGATCTCGTCACGGAGCATGAACCACCATCGTAAGGCAAACTGCGGTCATCCTCAACGGCTTGTGGCGAACCATCGCACAAAGACGGCGGTCACTGCATCGCATGGCGCTTTCGGATGCGCATCTGCGGCCATCTGGAATGTTCTTTCAATAGGTGACCACTGGAGCGATGCACTTTTGAATCGGCTCGATCGAAAACCAATTTCTCTAGAGCTGCTTAATGTGTTTAGATGTCCTTCCCCCGCACCTCCAAATCGCACGGTTGGCTACGTACGTAATAAAGGTTTTTGGGTTAGATCGCGTTATTTATAAATGTGTCGTAACCCTCCACCACCCGACACGGCCAATCAGCAAAAAAAGTGTCACGTTGACAAAAGACAAATAGTTCACTACTTCAGCCCACCGGTGTGTTGAAGAGTGAATCCACAACATTTACAGTTTTGAGTACGACGTTTCGCTGGTAATTACATCCAGCATCATCGGGCAATTCGCCAGAATGGTAAAGCCCTCGCTTGCTCCCGGTTTTAAATAGAGCAGCAGGGTGACGTCATCATTTAACTCATCAGGTGCATTCTGGCGAATTGCCCGATGATGCTGGATGTGATTACCAGCGAAACGTCGTACTCAAACTGTAAATGTTGTGGATTCACTCTTCAACACACCGGTGGGCTAAAGTAGTGAATTATTTGTCTTTTGTCAACGTGACACTTTTTTTGCTGATTGGCCGTGTCGGGTGGTGGAGGGTTGCGACACATTTATATATAACGCGATCTAACCCAAAAACCTTTATTATGAATAATATTGGTCGCGAAAGCCTACGTGTTAAACTGGCTATGTACGGTGCGAAAGAAATTTAACAAACAAATCTGGTTTCTGGAGCTCGTCACCCAAATGCTGATCATCATCAGGAACTCCATCCCGAGTGCCAGGTACTCGATTGTCGTACTTACGTGATATCTGGTTTACATATAGGAGTGGCGTTTAGAGTGGAGTGTTTGGAACTTCGTTCGCACCGTACGTAGCCAACCGTGCTAATTGGAGGTCCGGGGGAAGGACCACAAACTAAACATGAAAATCAGTTCTACAGAAATCTGGCTGAGTTAATATCAGAAGGAAGAGCACCATAGAGACCCACAGATACCCATACTCATGTTTGTATGTCGAACTATTTTAGCACCTTACGTAGCCAACCGTGCTAATCTTTAGTGGGGGGGGGGGGGGGGGTGAAGGACAACGAACGAAACGCAAATCCGTTCTCAGCGGCTTCTCGACGCCCACCCACGGATGGAACAGATGGATATTAGTCCACACTCTGCTGTAAGAGGGAGAGATTGAACAGATGGAGATTAGTCCACCTTACTATAGGAGGGAGAGATGGAACAGATGGAGATTAGTCCACACTCTGCTGTAGGAGGGAGAGATTGAACAGATGGAGATTAGTCCACACCTTACTATAGTAGGGAGAGATGGAACAGATGGAGATTAGTCCACTACTATAGGAGGGAGAGATGGAACAGATGGAGATTAGTCCACACTGCTGTAGGAGGGAGAGTTGGTACAGATGGAGATTAGTTCACTACTATAGGAGGGAGAGATGGAACAGATGGAGATTAGTCCACTACTATAGGAGGGAGAGATGGAACAGATGGAGATTAGTCCACACACTGCTGTAGGAGGGAGAGATGGAACAGATGGAGATTAGTCCACACTGCTGTAGGAGGGAGAGATGGAACAGATGGAGATTAGTCCACCGTCTGCAGGGAGCCGGTGGAGTGTGCTGTCCAGGTGAGGGGGGAGCAGCTGCCCTTAGCGGAGGAGTCTTAAGAACCTCGGGGTGGGGGGGGGGGTCTCTTAGCGAGTGATGGTGGTGAGTGGCAGCGAGAGAACAGCCGCTGGATCGGTGCGGCGTACGGAGTGATGCGGGGCCTGTCCCCTTCCATGGTAGTAAAGCAGGAGCTGCCTTCTTGAACAAACCTCAAGGTTGACAGGTTGATCAACGTTCCCGCCCTCGCCTATGGTCATGAGCTTTGGTTAATTAATGAACGAAAGGGTGAGATCGCGGGTGCAAGGGGTCGAATGAGGTTTCTCCGCAAGGATTGCCGGGCTCGCCACTCTCCGGGATCGGGCGAGGCGCTCGGTAATCCGGGAGAGTGTCCCGAGTCGAGCCGCTGGTCCTCCAGATCGCGAGGAGCCAGTTGAGGTGGTTCGAGAACCTGGTAAGGATGCCCCCCCGGTAGACTCCCCCTGGAATTCCAGCGGGCAGCAGCGCGTCCCACTGGGCGAAGACCCCGGGGCCGGCCCAGGACTGGCGGGACGATGTCTCTCGGCCGGCCTGGGAACACCCTGAGACTTCCCCCCAAGGGAAAGGGAGGTCTGGACCGCCCTACTCGGCATGCTGCTGCTGCTGCTGCAACCCTCATCAGGACGAGCGGACTGCGAAACGAGCGAACATTGCTCCAGTCGCGCCTTCTGCTTGGGGACTGGCCCCAGGGGATGAAGCCGGTCTCTTCGACGGTTGGGGGTTTGTAGGGAGAGGCTCCATCCATAATCCTTGGTTCTTTCGGTAACGTCACGTAGGTAGAAAAATAAAACAAATGTTTCTAGCTACTGCGTGACTTTACCGAAAGAACCAAAGAGTATGGATTCCTGCAATCACGAAAGCTTCAAATCAAGATTAGAGGTGCCATCCCTTTGCCGGTCCCTCTCCATAGAAAATCTCCACTGGGGAAATCCGACCTTCAAAGTAGGGGCGGGGGGGTAAGGTGAGCGAGCTGGAGGGAGGCCGGCCCAGAGACTGGGCGATCCTCTGTCCTAGGAGCAGGGCCGGATGAAGGTTCTTGTCAGCTGGTACTGCTGCCCCGTGTCACTACCCCCGCCGCCGTCACTCTGCTTGTCTAACGCGCCACTTCGTCCAGCCGCTGGACAGATGTCTCCGATCAAGCACAGGACAAGACAAAGGCCTCGTCTTCCCCCGGTCGAGTGCCAGGGGGAGTCTACGGGGGATGGGGGTGACGGGGGGGGGCATCCTCACCGGGTGCCCTCGCCACCTCAACCGGGCACCGTAAATGGACACAAACCTGGCGGGGCCAATCGGTTAATGTGCGGCACCTCCAGGGCCAACGGGAGAAGAGCAACCGCTGGTGGCGACCCATAGACTCATCACACAGACCCATAGACTCATCACACAGACCCATAGACTCATCACACGCAGACCCATAGACTCACCACAAGAGACCCATAGACTCATCACACGCAGACCCATAGACTCATCACACGCAGACCCATAGACTCATCACATAGACTCACCACAAGAGACCCATAGACTCGCCATACAGAGACCCATAGACTCATCACAGACCCATAGACTCGTCACACAGAGACCCATAAACTCGTCACACGCAGACCCATAAAGTCGTCACACGCAGACCCATAAAGTCGTCACACGCAGACCCATAGACTCGTCACACGCAGACCCAGAGACTCATCACACAGACCCATTAACTCGTCACACGCAGACCCATAGACTCATCACACACAGACCCATAGACTCACCACAAGAGACCCATAGACTCATCACAGACTCACCACAAGAGACCCATAGACTCATCACACAGACTCATTACAAGAGACCCATAGACTCATCACAAGAGACCCATAGACTCATCACACAGACCCATAGACTCGCCATACAGAGACTCATCATACAAACCCATAGACTCGTCACACGCAGACCCATAGACTCATCACACGCAGACCCATAGACTCATCACACAGACCCATAGACTCGTCACACGCAGACCCATAGACTCACCATACAGACCCATAGACTCATCACACAGACCCATAGACTCACCACAAGAGACCCATAGACTCGTCACACGCAGACCCATAGACTCATCACACAGACCCATAGACTCATCACACAGACCCATAGACTCATCACACGCAGACCCATAGACTCATCACATAGACTCACCACAAGAGACCCATAGACTCGCCATACAGAGACCCATAGACTCATCACAGACCCATAGACTCGTCACACAGAGACCCATAAACTCGTCACACGCAGACCCATAGACTCGTCACACGCAGACCCAGAGACTCATCACACAGACCCATTAACTCGTCACACGCAGACCCATAGACTCATCACACACAGACCCATAGACTCACCACAAGAGACCCATAGACTCATCACAGACTCACCACAAGAGACCCATAGACTCATCACAGACTCATAGACTCATTACAAGAGACCCATAGACTCATCACAAGAGACCCATAGACTCATCACACAGACCCATAGACTCGCCATACAGAGACTTATCATACAAACCCATAGACTCGTCACACGCAGACCCATAGACTCATCACACGCAGACCCATAGACTCATCACACAGACCCATAGACTCACCACAAGAGACCCATAGACTCATCACACAGACCCATAGACTCGTCACACGCAGACCCATAGACTCATCACACAGACCCATAGACTCACCACAAGAGACCCATAGACTCGTCACACGCAGACCCATAGACTCATCACACGCAGACCCATAGACTCACCATACAGACCCATAGACTCATCACACAGACCCATAGACTCACCACAAGAGACCCATAGACTCGTCACACGCAGACCCATAGACTCACCACACAGACCCATAGACTCACCACACAGACCCATAGACTCATCACACAGACCCATAGACTCATCACACAGACCCATAGAATCGTCACACGCAGACCCATAGACTCACCACACAGACCCATAGACTCATCACAAGAGACCCATAGACTCATCACAAGAGACCCATAGACTCATCACACAGACCCATAGACTCACCACAAGAGACCTATAGACTCATCACACAGACCCATAGACTCATCACAAGAGACCCATAGACTCACCACACAGACCCATAGATTCACCACAAGAGACCCATAGACTCATCACAGACCCATAGACTCATCACGCAGACCCATAGACTCATCACACAGACCCATAGACTCGTCACACGCAGACCCATAGACTCATAACACAGACCCATAGACTCGTCACACAGACCCATAGACTCACCACAAGAGACCCATAGACTCACCACAAGAGACCCATAGACTCGTCACACGCAGACCCATAGACTCACCACACAGAGACCCATAGACTCATCACACAGACCCATAGACTCACCACAAGAGACCCATAGACTCATCACACAGACCCATAGACTCGTCACACGCAGACCCATAGACTCACCACACAGACCCATAGACTCATCACACAGACCCATAGACTCATCACACAGACCCATAGACTCATCACACAGACCCATAGACTCATCACACAGACCCATAGACTCACCACAAGAGACCCATAGACTTACCACACAGACCCATAGACTCACCACAAGAGACCCATAGACTCATCACACAGACCCATAAACTCGTCACACGCAGACCCATAGACTCACCACACAGACCCATAGACTCACCACAAGAGACCCACAGACTCGCCATACAGAGACCCATAGACCCATCACACAGACCCATAGACTCACCACAAGAGACCCACAGACTCGCCATACAGAGACCCATAGACTCATCACACAGACCCATAGACTCGTCACACGCAGACCCATAGACTCGTCACGCAGACCCATAGACTCATCACACAGACCCATAGACTCATCACACAGACCCATAGACTCACCACAAGAGACCCATAGACTCGCCATACAGAGACCCATAGACTCGTCACACGCAGACCCATAGACTCGTCACACACAGGCCCATAGACTCGTCACACACAGACCCATAGACTCACCACAAGAGACCCATAGACTCACCCATACCTGTCAACCCATACGGTTTAACCCGTATTATTGGACAGGGAAATGAGTTTGCAGGTCCAAACAGCGTACAGCCGTTTCAGTAGGGTAACAATATTAAAAAAAAAATGTCTATTGGTGTTTCTAACTTTGTGATGGGACTTTGTAGGATGAACGTTGAGATTTATAAATGGTCTGAAATAAGGTAGGGCACTGATAAGGCGTTCACAGACATGCAAACCTTAAATATCCACCTCGCCTGGTAAGCAGGAGGACTATGGGTTCGATCCCGACCCTGATGCCTGCCGTCTATTTGGAGTTTGTGTTTCTCCCTCCCTACCACCATCATCACGGTGGCTATGAGATGTTGACTACCCCGCCTGGTACGCAGGAGGTCGTGGGTTCGATCCCGACCCTGACGACGCCTGCTGCTGTATTTGGAGTCTGCGTCTCTCATCATCACGGTGGCTATGAGATGTTGACTACCTCGCCTGGTGTACAGGAGGTCGTGGGTTCGATCCCGACCCTGACGACGCCTGCTGCTGCTGCTGTATATTTGGAGTCTGCGTCTCTCTCATCATCACGGTGGCTAGGAGATGTTGACTACCTCGCCTGGTGTACAGGAGGTCGTGGGTTCGATCCCGACCCTGACGACGCCTGCTGCTGTATATTTGGAGTCTGCGTCTCTCTCTCTCATCATCATCACGGTGGCTATGAGATGTTGACTCCCTCGCCTGGTGTACAGGAGATCGTGGGTTCGATCCCGACCCTGACGACGCCTGCTGTATATTTGGAGTCTGCGTCTCTCTCCCCGTGGTGGTCGCTGCGTGGACTTTCCCCTCCACAATCGACATCAGCAGCACGTGCTGAGAGTAATTGTGGCTGCTGCTCGACATGACCACGTGGTGGTGATGACGATGATGAAGCCGTCACGTGGTGGTGGTGATGACGAAGACGAAGCTGAGTTGAGCTGCTATCATTGGTGATGGCCAGGGGGTAGCTTTTGAACAAGAGCGACTGCACAGCAGATCGGTGGGGACTTACAGCTGATGACAATAAACAGTTTATAGTTTAAACAGCTTGCGAGAGCGGCTTTGGGTGGTGGACTACAAGAGCTTAAATTGAATTAGGTCAAAGGTGGGAACCAAACCTCCCAGGCGACTTGTGAATGGCGTAATAACAATCGCACGCCGATTAATCATCGCTTAATTATACGCCAAAAATAAAACTGATTCAAGGTTTAAATCCTGAAGGTGGGAACCAAGCAAGCAAGGCTCGTGCAGGATGTAGGCCGCAGCCTGCACGCTCCGCACGCCCTCTCTCCATCCCGACGACTCCTCCTCCCCACCCTCTCTCTCCCCACCCTCTCTCACGTCTCTCCCCACCCTTTCCCCCCACCCTCTCTCACGTCTCTCCCCACCCTTTCCCCCCACCCTCTCTCTCCCCACCCTCTCTCTCCTCACCCTCTCCCCCCACCCTCTCTCTCCCCACCCTCTCCCCCCACCCTCTCTCTCCCCACCCTCTCTCACGTCTCTGCCCACCCTCTCTCTGCCCACCCTCTCCCCCCACCCTCTCTCACATCTCTCCCCACCCTCCCTGCCCACTCGCCCTCCCCACACTCTCCCCACCCTCCACCCTCCCCACCCTCTCTCCTCCCATCCTCTCCCTCCCCACCCTCTCCCTCCCCCCAGCCTCTCTCCTCCCATCTCTCCCTCCCCACCCTCTCTCCTCCCCACACTCTCCCCACCCTCCACCCTCCCCCCACTCTCCCCACCCTCCCCCCAGCCTCTCTCCTCCCATCTCTCCCTCCCCACCCTCTCTCCTCCCCACACTCTCCCCACCCTCCACCCTCCCCCCACTCTCCCCACCCTCTCTCTCTCTCCTCCCATCTCCGTCCATCTCCCCCCACCCGTGCGGGAGAGCCAGCGAGGTGGTGGTGGTGGCGATGAAGAAGACGACGACGATGATGGTGGTGGCGGCGGCGGCGGCTCGCGGTTGACAATCGCCCGAGCGTCGCGATCAATCCATCTGTGCGGCGGCACCAGCGGTGGTTGTGGCAGCGGGAAGAAGCGAAGAGATTTACCACCTCCCTCTCCTTGGGGAAAATTCCATTCCATCTTGCGACCACTACCACCAACAATCACCGAGGCAATTAACGCTTGCCAATTAACAATCGGGAAGGACAATTGTATAACAATCGTTCCTGTAGCGTGGTTGTGTGTGGTGGTGGTGGGGGGAGGAGGAGGTGGTGGATAAGATTTGAAATTGGCGAGAGATGAGGCATCATCATCAGCAGCATCACCACGTCCCATTATCTGCGGATTAACCTGGACTCTGCCTTAAGACTCCGGGGGGTCACGGGGAGGAGGAATGAACGAAGCGTTTAAGGAAGGAAGAGGAGTTTAAGGAAGGTTCAAGCGACGTTCGGACCGAACATTAATTTTGTATGATTCTCTCTCTGGTGGGAGGCGATTTACAAGAAGCCCGATCCGAGCAGCTGGCACGGAGGACGGAGGAGGCCGGCCGAAGACAAACACATGCTATTTTTTTGGTGCTAACGAACAAAACATTGGTTGTGAGATTTGAAAAAGGAACACTAAATATTGAAATGATTTTTTAATGGGGGAGGGAAAGTGCGATTGAATTGATTTGTTGAATTCCTACACCGGCAGGTAAGAAGACATCGGCCGCTTGTCACCATCACCACTACCATCATAATTGTCATCACCTGCACCACCATCACCGCAATAAACATCAGCACCAACAACAACCACCATCGCCTGCACCACAACCATTATCACCTGCACCATCACATGCACTACAACCACAACACCACCACCTTACACCACAACCACAATCCCTGCCGTGCATAAAATGAAAGGCAACGCCTTCAACCGATGGCAAATCAAAAAGGGAATCATTTAACCACCATCACCACAACCACCATCACTTGCACCACAACCACCATCACTTGCACCACAACCACAATCACCTGCACCACAACCATCACCTGCACCATTACCAACACCACAACCATTACCACCACCATTAACCACGACTTTAACCATCAGCCAGGCGGGTTCCCATTGATTTTCACCGCAGCTTTAAACCACAACCACCATCACCACCACCACAACCACCACCATCACCACCACAACCACCATCACAACCACCACCACAACCACCATCACCACAACCACCATCACCACCACCACGATCATGAGCAGCATCAGCCGTCACGTCTCGCGTTAACCTGCACCGCAGCCACCACCATCAGCAGTGGTATCAGCAGCAACATCATCAGCAGTAGCATCAGCAACATCATCATCGGCAGCAGTAACATCAGCATCATCAGTAGTAGCATCAGCAGCATAATCAGCATCAGCAGCAGTAACATCATCAGCATCATCAGCAGCAGTAACATCATCAGCAGTATCAGCAGCAGCAGCATCAACATCAGCAGCTGTAGCATCAGCAGCTGTAACATCAGCAGCATCAGCAGCTATAACATCAGCAGCATCAGCAGCTGTAACATCAGCAGCAACAGCAGCGGTATCCGCATCAGCAGCTGTCACGTCTCGAGTTAATCTGCACCGCAGCCAACGCCACCACCACCACCACCATAATCGCCAACACAACCACCCACCATCACCGCAACCACCATCACCGCAACCACCATAACCACCATCATCAGCAACCATCATCACTACAACCACCATCATCAGCAACCACTATCACCACAACCACCATCATCAGCAACCACCACCATCACCGCAACCACCATAACCACCATCATCAGCAAGCACCACAACCACCATCACCACAACCACCACCATAACCACCATCACCACAACCACCATCACCACAACCACCACCATCACCACAACCATCACCACAACCACCATCACCACCACAACCACCACCATCGGTGTCGGCTCGACGTTCATGCGACTTGGCCTGGTGACCCAACAGAGGCAGGCGACGCAGCGGCAGCAGCAAGAGGGAGGTGAAGAAGGAGAAAGAGGAGGCGGCTGGTTGTTGTTGTTGTTGTCGTCTTGCGGGGTCTGCGATGGCGGACGACGACGTGCTGTTCGAGGACGTCTACGAGCTGTGCGAGATCATCGGCAAGTGAGTGCGCCCACGGCGGGCGGAGCGGGCAGGCAAGCCCGCAGGCCTCGCTCGGGCCTAGGCGAGCCCCGCGCGTCTTCGGGGCGGTCGCTGCCGCGATGGTGGTGGTGGTGGTTGTTGTGGTGGTTCTGGTTGTTGTTGTGGTGGTGGTTGTTGTGGTGGTGGTTGTTGTGGTGGTTGTTGTTGTGGTTTTGGTTGTTGTGGTTGAACCGCGCCTCGTCAAAGTCTCCCTCCGACTGTCTCTCGGGTGGCTCTCGTAGTCGTGGGGACAAGGGCGTCTGTGTCTGTCTGTGTGTCTGTGTGTGTGTCTGTCTGTGGCTGTCTGTGTGTCTGTCTGTGTGTGTGTCTGTGTGTGTCTGTCTGTGTGTGTCTGTCTGTCTGTGTGTCTGTGTGTCTGTCTGTGTGTGTCTGTCTGTGTGTGTGTCTGTGTCTGTGTGTGTCTGTGTGTCTGTCTGTGTGTGTGTCTGTGTGTGTGTCTGTCTGTGAGTGTGTCTGTGTGTGTGTGTCTGTCTGTCTGTCTGTGTGTGTCTGTGTGTGTGTCTGTCTGTGAGTGTCTGTGAGTGTCTGTGTGTGTGTGTCTGTCTGTGTGTGTGTCTGTGTGTGTGTGTGTCTGTGTGTGTGTGTCTGTGTGTGTGTGTCTGTGTGTGTGTCTGTGTGTGTCTGTGTGTGTCTGTCTGTCTGTGTGTGTGTCTGTCTGTGTGTGTGTCTGTCTGTGTGTGTGTCTGTCTGTGTGTGTGTCTGTCTGTCTGTGTGTGTCTGTCTGTGTGTGTCTGTGTCTGTCTGTCTGTGTGTGTCTGCGTGTGTCTGTCTGTGTGTCTGTCTGTGTGTGTGTCTGTCTGTGAGTGTCTGTGTGTGTGTCTGTCTGTGTCTGTCTGTCTGTGTGTGTCTGTCTGTCTGTGTATGTCTGTGTGTGTCTGTCTGTGTGTGTGTGTCTGTCTGTGTGTCTGTCTGTCTGTGTGTGTCTGTCTGTGTGTGTCTGTGTGTCTGTGTGTGTGTCTGTGTGTGTCTGTCTGTGTCTGCTGTGTGTGTCTGTGTGTGTGTCTGTGTGTGTGTCTTTCTGTGTGTGTGTCTTTCTGTGTGTGTGTCTGTCTGTGTGTGTCTGTCTGTGTGTGTCTGTCTGTGTGTGTGTCTGTCTGTGTGTGTCTGTCTGTGTGTGTCTGTCTGTGTGTGTGTCTGTCTGTGTGTGTGTCTGTGTCTGTCTGTGTGTGTCTGTGTCTGTCTGTGTGTGTCTGTCTGTGTCTGTCTGTGTTTGTCTGTGTCTGTCTGTGTTTGTCTGTGTCTGTCTGTGTGTGTGTGTGTCTCTGTCTGTGTCTGTGTCTGTGTGTCTGTCTGTGGCTGTCTTTGTGTGTGTCTGTCTGTGTCTGTCTGTGTGTGTGTGTCTGTCTGTTTGTGTGTGTCTGTCTGTTTGTGTGTGTGTCTGTCGGTGTGTGTCTGTCTGTGTGTGTCTGTGTCTGTCTGTCTGTGTGTGTCTGCGTGTGTCTGTCTGTGTGTCTGTCTGTGTGTGTGTCTGTCTGTGAGTGTCTGTGTGTGTGTGTCTGTCTGTTTGTGTGTGTCTGTCTGTTTGTGTGTGTGTCTGTCGGTGTGTGTCTGTCGGTGTGTGTCTGTCGGTGTGTGTGTCTGTGTGTGTGTCTGTGTGTCTGTCTGTGTGTGTGTCTGTCTGTGTGTGTGTCTGTCTGTGTGTGTGTCTGCGTCTGTCTGTCTGTGTGTCTGTGTGTGTGTCTGTCTCTGTGTGTCTGTCTTTGTGTGTCTGTCTGTGTGTGTGTCTGTGTGTGTCTTTGTGTCTGTCTGTGTGTGTGTCTGTGTGTCTGTGTGTGTCTGTCTGTGTGTGTGTCTGTGTGTGTCTGTGTGTGTCTGTCTGTGTGTGTCTGTCTGTGTGTGTGTGTCTGTCTGTGTCTGTCTGTCTGTGTGTGTGTCTGTCTGTGTCTGTCTGTGTGTGTGTGTCTGTCTGTGTCTGTCTGTCTGTGTCTGTGTGTGTGTGTGTGTGTCTGTCTGTGTCTGTGTGTGTGTGTCTGTCTGTGTCTGTCTGTGTCTGTCTGTGTGTGTGTCTGTCTGTGTGTGTGTGTCTGTCTATCTGTGTGTCTGTGTGTGTGTCTGTATGTGTGTGTGTCTGTGTGTGTCTGTCTGTGTGTGTGTCTGTGTGTGTGTGTCTGTCTGTCTGTGTGTTTGTGTCTGTGTGTCTGTGTGTGTCTGTCTGTGTGTATCTGTGTGTCTGTGTGTGTGTCTGTGTGTCTGTGTGTGTGTGTCTGTGTGTGTCTGTGTGTGTCTGTGTGTCTGTCTGTGTGTGTGTCTGTGTCTGTGTGTGTCTGTCTGTGTCTCTCTGTGTGTGTCTGTCTGTGTGTGTCTGTCTGTGTGTGTTTGTCTGTGTGTGTGTCTGTCTGTGCGTGTGTCTGTCTGTGCGTGTGTCTGTCTGTGTGTGTGTCTGTCTGTGTGTGTGTGTCTGTCTGTGTGTGTGTGTCTGTCTGTGTCTGTCTGTGTGTGTGTGTGTCTGTGTCTGTCTGTGTCTGTCTGTGTGTGTGTCTGTCTGTGTGTGTGTCTGTGTGTGTGTCTGTCTATCTGTGTGTCTGTGTGTGTGTCTGTCTGTGTGTGTGTCTGTGTGTGTCTGTGTGTCTGTGTGTGTGTCTGTGTGTGTGTGTCTGTCTGTGTGTGTGTGTGTCTGTCTGTGTGTGTCTGTCTGTGTGTGTGTCTGTCTGTGTGTCTGTCTGTGTGTGTGTGTGTCTGTCTGTGTGTGTCTGTGTGTGTGTCTGTCTGTCTGTGTGTGTGTGTGTGTCTGTGTGTGTGTGTGCGTCTGTCTGTGTGTGTGTGTGCGCGTCTGTCTGTGTGTGTGTGCGTCTGTCTGTGTGTGTGTCTGTCTGTGTGTGTGTCTGTCTGTGTGTGTCTGTGTGTGTCTGTCTGTGTGTGTGCGTGCGTCTGTCTGTGTGTGTGTCTGTCTGTGTGTGTGCGTGCGTCTGTCTGTGTGTGTCTCTCTGTGTGTGTGCGTCTGTCTGTGTGTGTCTGTCTGTGTGTGTGCGTCTGTCTGTGTGTGTCTGTCTGTGTGTGTCTGTCTGTGTGTGTCTGTCTGTCTGTCTGTGTCTGTCTGTCTGTGTGTGTCTGTGTGTTTGTGTGTGTCTGTGTGTGTGTGTCTGTCTGTGTGTGTGTGTCTGCCAGGAACAGGTTTGCAGATTTGCTGAGCATTTCTGAGGTCCTGGGGGAGGGAAAATCCCTCAGCCAGGAAAACATCGTGGCACAAAGTGAGGATGTCCCTGCTGTGGCTGCGGTGCCTCAAATATTGGAAGAAGTCACCCCCTGTGAGTGGCTGGCTGAGGTGCCATCTGTTGAGGAAGTACTGAAGGCGATCCGGAGTCTTGAGACCAGGAAAGGCAGCGGGCAGAGATGATCTCCCAAGCGAAATGCTGAGGGAGGGTGGCGTTTGTGCACAGACTGCCCTATATAACATCATAACAACAGTCTGGACCACTGGACGGGTTCCGAAGAAGGGGGACCGCACAGACTGTAACAACTACAGGAGCATCTCACTCCTCAGTGTGCTGAGAAAGGTCCTGGCAAGGATTATTCAACATCGCCTTGCCAGGCACACTGAGGAGAGTCTTGCGGAGCCCAAATGCGGTTTCAGGAAAGGGCGGTCCTGCACCGATGCCATATTTTCTGTCCGTCTGCTACAGCAGAGGTGTAGGGAATTCCAACAAGACCTACATCTCTGCTTTATTGACCTGGTCAAGGCCTATGATACCATCAGCAGGCCTGGGCTCTGGGTTGTTCTTCGTGCTTTTGGAGTACCTGACCCTCTGCTCACGATCATTAAGGACCTTCATGATGGTGAGCGGGCCCGGGTAAAACTACGTGGCCGGGAGTCAGAGCCATTCCCTGTACACCTTGGGGTGCGACAGGGATGTCCTCTGGCTCACACATTATTTAACATCTATTTTGACCACGTAGTTCGTGAAGCCTTCAATAGCTGTACCGGGGGAATTTCCATTTGGTACAGATATAATGGGAGGCTGATCGATGCCCGGGTGCGGTCAAGGGATGGCTCCCTATTGCTCAACCACATGTATGCTGATGATTTGGTAATAGCTGCTCATTCAGAGGAGGAGTTGGAGACGCTGCTGCTGAGACTGGAGTGTGCCACTAAGAGGTGGGGCCTTACCATCAGCCCCACCAAAACTAAGCACCTCCCTGGGTATTTTGTACCATCGGACACTCCACCCCCACAACTCCCAATTGGTGATGGGGCAGTTGTGGAGAGAGTGGAGAGTTTCCCATACCTGGGCAGTGTGCTTATGACCGGCTCCAGTTTAACAGCAGAGGTCTCACTCCGAATCAGCCGAGCGGAAATATCTTTTCATCGGTTGCGTAAAGCTGTGTGGAAGCTACCTGGTCTGTCGCTCCGCACTAAGCTTCAGGTCTTCTCGGCCACGGTCATTCCCTCCCTTCTCTACGCAAGTGAAACGTGGACCCCCCTAATGGAACATCTTCGCCGGTTAGAAACATTTAGGCTGGCCTGCTTACGATCCATCCTGGGTTTAACCAGACTGGATTGTGTGAGGAGCTCACAAATCCTTGAAAGATCTGGGCAAGGTCCCATCGGTGAGCTCCTCCGGCGGGCAAGGCTGCGATGGCTGGGTCATGTAGCCTGCATGCCCAGCCACCGCATGCCGAAACAGCTTTTGTTCGGCCGGATTGAGGGGGCTAAACGGGCGCGGCACGGGCTAGAGAAGAGATGGAGTAATGTGGCGCAGGAGGACATGGAGCTGAGTGGACTTGCCGATGACTGGTACCAGCGGTGTCAAGATCGGCCTCTGTGGAGGAGGCTCGTGAAGGACGCTACTGGGCAGTTGGAGGCAGTCGCCCTCCAACAACAACGGAGGGCGGAGGAGCGACGCTCACAACAACGAGCGGAGCGCCGGGTGGCTAAAGCACAGCAGGTTGGCACAGTAGGGGGCACAGGTGGTGCATCAGCCAGTCATCTCAGTCAGTCGACCCGTGGCACCTGGGTCTGCCCGTGACCTCCTGCCAGCGGGCGTTCGACACTTCACGTGGCCTCAGGGTGCACATAGCCTGGCACAAGCGTCGTGGTGACGTCACCGCCACTTAGTGGCGAATGGCGGTTGTTGTTGTCTGTGTGTGTCTGTCTGTGTGTGTCTGTGTGTCTGTCTGTGTGTGTGTGTGTCGGTGTGTGTGTCTGAGTGTGTCTCTGTGTGTGTGTCTCAGTGTATGTCTGTGCGTATGTCTGAGTGTGTCTCTGTGTTTATGTCTGTGTGTGTCTGTGTGTATGTCTGTGTGTATGTCTGTGTGTGTCTCAGTCTGGACCACTGGACGGGTTCCGCAGGATTGGAAGGATGCCCTGGTGGTCCCCCTCTTTAAGAAGGGGGACCGCACAGACTAACAACTACAGGGGCATCTCACTCCTCAGTGTGCCGAGAAAGGTCCTGGCAAGGATTATTCAACATCGCCTTTCCAGGCACACTGAGGAGAGGGGAGCCCAAATGCGGTTTCAGGAAAGGGCGGTCCTGCACAGATGCCATATTTTCTGTCCGTCTGCTACAGCAGAGGTGTAGGGAATTCCAACAAGACCTACATCTCTGCTTTATTGACCTGGTCAAGGCCTATGATACCATCAGTAGGCCTGGGCTCTGGGTTCTGGGTTGTTCTTCGTGCTTTTGGAGTCCCTGACCCTCTGCTCACGATCATTAAGGACCTTCATAATGGTGAGCGGGCCCGGGTAAAACTACGTGGCCGGGAGTCAGAGCCATTCCCTGTACACCTTGGGGTGCGACAGGGATGTCCTCTGGCTCCCACATTATTTAACATCTATTTTGACCACGTAATTCGTGTAGCCTTCAATAGCTGTATCGGGGGAATCTCCATATGGTACAAATATAATGGGAGGCTGATCGATGCCCGGGTGCGGTCAAGGGATGGCTCCCTTTTGCTCAACCACGTTATGTATGCCGATGATTTGGAAATAGCTGCTCATTCAGAGGAGGAATTGGAGACGCTGCTGCTGAGACTGGAGCGTGCCACTAAGAGATGGGGCCTTACCATTAGCCCCACCAAAACTAAGCACCTGCCTGGGTATTTTGTACCATTGGACACTCCACCCCCACAACTCCTAATCGGTGATGGGGCAGTTGTGGAGTGGAGAGTTTCCCATACCTGGGCAGTGTGCTTATGACCGGCTCCAGTTTAACAGCAGATGTCTCACTCCGAATCTGTCGAGCGGCAATATCTTTTCATCGGTTGCGTAACGCTGTGTGGAAGCTACCTGGTCTGTCGCTCCGCACTAAGCTTCAGGTCTTCTCGGCCACGGTCATTCCCTCCCTTCTCTACGCTTGCAAAACGTGGACCGCCCTAATGGAACATCTTCGCCGGTTAGAAACATTTAAGCTGGCCTGCCTACGATCCATCCTGGGTTTAACCAGGCTGGATTTGTGAGGAGCTCACAAATCCTTGAAAGATCTGGGCACGGTCCCATCGGTGAGCTCCTCCGGCAGGCAAGGCTGCGTTGGCTGGGTCATGTAGCCCACATGCCATCCACCGCATGCCGAAACAGCTTTTGTTCGGCCGGATCGAGGGGGCTAAACGGGCGCGGCACGGGCTAGAAAGAGATGGAGTGATGTGGTACAGGAGGACGTGGAGCTGAGTGGACTTGCCGATGACTGGTACCAGCGGTGTCAAGATCGGCTTCTGTGGAGGAGGCTCGTGAAGGATGCTACTGGGCAGTTGGAGGTAGTCGCCCTCAACAACAACGGAGGGGGGAGGAGCGACGCTCACAACAACGAGCTTAGCGCCGGGTGGCTAAAGCACAGCAGGTTGGCACAGTATTGGGCACAGGTGATGCATCAGCCAGTCATCTCAGTCAGTCGACCCGTGGCACCTGGGTCTGCCCCGTGACCTCCTGCCAGCGGGCGTTCGACACTTCACGTGGCCTCAGGGTGCACATAGCCTGGCACAAGCATCGGGGTGACGTCACCGCCACTTAGTGGTGAATGGCGGTTGTTGTTGTTGTGTCTCTGTGTGTGTGTCTCTGTGTGTGTCTCTGTGTATGTGTCTCTGTGTGTATGTCTCCATTTGTGTCTCTGTATGTATGTCTGTGTGTGTATGTCTGTGTGTGTCTGTGTGTGTGTGTGTCTGTGTGTGTGTGTGTGTATGTCTGTGTGTGTATGTGTGTGTCTGTGTGTGTCTGTGTGTGTCTGTGTGTGTATGTGTATGTCTGTGTGTGTGTGTGTCTGTGTGTGTGTGTCTGTGTGTGTCTGTATGTGTGTCTGTATGTGTGTCTGTATGTGTGTATGTGTGTCTGTGTGTCTGTGTGTGTCTGTGTGTGTGTCTGTGTGTGTGTCTGTGTGTATGTCTGTGTGTGTCTGTGTGTGTGTATGTGTATGTCTGTGTGTGTGTCTGTGTGTGTGTGTGTGTCTGTGTGTGTCTGTATGTGTGTCGAGACACACGGGGCACTGTGCCCCCCGTCTGCTCCCCGTGAATCTGTCTCGACGTCTCATTACAACAACAGCAACAGCAACAAGAGCAAAGAGCTTCATAGCTTATCAGATTCCTCCGTAGTGAACAAGGCCCCGTGTGGTGTTGTCATCATCGCCACTGGAGGGAAGACAAAGGCGGCCGTGCGTGGTTGCTGGCCACGCCCCCTCGTGTCTTACTACTGACGGCACTTGCCCCTACAGTCTGTCGAGGGCTACCCGGGGGATCTTTGTCTGTGGCTGGTTGTGGTTTATCGTTAAGGTTAAAGTCTCCGTCCTTGACGCTGATGTCGCCTGTACGTTTGGTGGTTGTGCGGTCGGTTGTGGTTATCGGTGGTAGTGTGGTGGTGGTAGTGTGGTGGTGGTAGTGTGGTGGTGGTAGTGTGGTGGTAGTGTGGTGGTAGTGTGGTGGTGGTAGTGTAGTGGTAGTGTGGTGGTGATAGTGTGGTGGTAGTGTGGTGGTGGTAGTGTAGTGGTAGTGTAGTGGTAGTGTGGTGGTGGTCGTGTGGTGGTAGTGTGGTGGTGATAGTGTGGTAGTAGTGTGGTGGTGGTAGTGTGGTGGTGATAGTGTCGTAGTGTAGTGGTAGTGTGGTGGTGATAGTGTGGTAGTGTAGTGTGGTAGTGTGGTGATAGTGTGGTGGTGATAGTGTGGTAGTGTAGTGGTAGTGTGGTGGTGATAGTGTGGTAGTTGTGGTAGCATGGTGGTAGTGTAGTGGTAGCGTGGTGGTGGTAGTGTAGTGGTAGTGTAGTGGTAGTGTGGTGGTAGTGTGATGGTAGCGTGGTGGTAGTGTGGTGGTAGTATAGTAGTGTAGTGGTAGTGTGGTGGTAGTAGTGTGGTGGTAGTATAGTGGTAGTGTGGTGGTAGTGTGGTAGTGTAGTGGTAGTGTGGTGGTGGTAGTGTAGTGGTAGTGTAGTGGTAGTGTGTTGGTAGTGTGGTGGTGATAGTGTGGTAGTAGTGTGGTGGCGGTAGTGTGGTGGTGGTAGTGTGGTGGTAGCATGGTGGTAGTGTGGTGGTGGTAGTGTGGTGGTAGTGTGGTGGTGGTAGTGTGATGGTAGCGTGGTGGTAGTGTGGTGGTAGTATAGTAGTGTAGTGGTAGTGTGGTGGTGGTTGTGTGGTGGTAGTATAGTGGTAGTGTGGTGGTAGTGTAGTGGTAGTGTGGTTGTGGTAGTGTAGTGGTAGGGTGGTAGTGTGGTGGTGATAGTGTGGTGGTGATAGTGTGGTGGTGATAGTGTGGTGGTGGTAGTGTGGTGGTGGTAGTGTGGTGGTAGTGTAGTGGTAGTGTGGTAGTGTGGTGGTTGTGGTAGTGTGGTGGTAGTAGTGTGGTGGTGGTAGTGTAGTGGTGGTAGTGTAGTGGTAGTGTGGTGGTGGTAGTGTGGTGTTAGTGTAGTGATAGCGTGGTGGTAGTGTGGTAGTGTGGTGGTGGTGGTGGTAGTATACTGGTAGTGTAGTGGTAGTGTGGTGGTGGTAGTGTGGTGGTGGTAGTGTGGTGGTAGTGTGGTGGTAGTGTGGTGGTGGTAGTGTAGTGGTAGTGTGGTGGTGATAGTGTGGTGGTAGTGTAGTGGTAGTGTGGTGGTGGTAGTGTAGTGGTAGTGTGGTGGTGGTAGTGTGGTGGTGGTAGTGTGGTGGTAGTGTGGTGGTGGTCGTGTGGTGGTAGTGTGGTGGTGATAGTGTGGTAGTAGTGTGGTGGTGGTAGTGTGGTGGTGATAGTGTCGTAGTGTAGTGGTAGTGTGGTGGTGATAGTGTGGTAGTGTAGTGGTAGTGTGGTAGTGTGGTGATAGTGTGGTGGTGATAGTGTGGTAGTGTAGTGGTAGTGTGGTGGTGATAGTGTGGTAGTTGTGGTAGCATGGTGGTAGTGTAGTGGTAGCGTGGTGGTGGTAGTGTGGTGGTAGTGTAGTGGTAGTGTAGTGGTAGTGTGGTGGTAGTGTGATGGTAGCGTGGTGGTAGTGTGGTGGTAGTATAGTAGTGTAGTGGTAGTGTGGTGGTAGTAGTGTGGTGGTAGTATAGTGGTAGTGTGGTGGTAGTGTGGTAGTGTAGTGGTAGTGTGGTGGTGGTAGTGTAGTGGTAGTGTAGTGGTAGTGTGGTGGTAGTGTGGTGGTGATAGTGTGGTAGTAGTGTGGTAGCGGTAGTGTGGTGGTGGTAGTGTGGTGGTAGCATGGTGGTAGTGTGGTGGTAGCGTGGTGGTGGTAGTGTGGTGGTAGTGTGGTGGTGGTAGTGTGATGGTAGCATGGTGGTAGTGTGGTGGTAGTATAGTAGTGTAGTGGTAGTGTGGTGGTAGTATAGTGGTAGTGTGGTGGTAGTGTAGTGGTAGTGTGGTTGTGGTAGTGTAGTGGTAGGGTGGTAGTGTGGTGGTAGTGTGGTGGTGATAGTGTGGTAGTGATAGTGTGGTGGTGGTAGTGTGGTGGTGGTAGTGTGGTGGTAGTGTAGTGGTATTGTGGTAGTGTGGTGGTTGTGGTAGTGTGGTGGTAGTGTGGTGGTAGTAGTGTGGTGGTGGTAGTGTAGTGGTGGTAGTGTAGTGGTAGTGTGGTGGTGGTAGTGTGGTGTTAGTGTAGTGATAGCGTGGTGGTAGTGTGGTAGTGTGGTGGTGGTGGTGGTAGTATACTGGTAGTGTAGTGGTAGTGTGGTGGTGGTAGTGTGGTAGTAGTGTGGTGGTGGTGGTAGTGTAGTGGTAGTGTGGTGATAGTGTGGTGGTGGTAGTGTGGTGGTAGTGTGGTGGTGATAGTGTGGTGGTGGTAGTGTAGTGTGTAGTATAGTGGTAGTGTGGTGGTGGTAGTGTACTGGTAGTGTGGTGGTGGTAGTGTGGTGGTAGTGTGGTGGTAGTGGTAGTGTTGTGGTAGTGTGGTGATAGTGTGGTGGTAGTGTGGTAGTGTGGTGGTAGTGTGGTGGTGATAGTGTGGTAGTAGTGTGGTGGTGGTGGTAGTGTGGTGGTGATAGTGTGGTCGTAGTGTGGTGGTAGTGTAGTGGTAGCGTGGTGGTGATAGTGTGGTGGTTGTGGTAGTGTGGTGGTAGTGTGGTGGTGGTAGTGTAGTGGTAGTGTGGTGGTGGTAGTGTGGTGGTAGTGTGGTGGTAGCGTGGTGGTAGTATAGTAGTGTAGTTGTAGTGTGGTGGTGGTAGTGTAGTGGTGGTGTGGTGGTAGTGTGGTGGTGGTGGTGGTAGTGTAGTGGCAGTGTGGTGGTGGTAGTGTGGTGGTGGTAGTGTTGTATTGTGGTGGTAGTGTAGTGGTAGCGTGGTGGTAGTGTGGTGGTAGTGTGGTGGTGATAGTGTGGTAGTGTAGTGGTAGTGTGGTGGTGGTAGTCTGGTAGCGTGGTGGTAGTGTAGTGGTAGCGTGGTGGTGATAGTGTGGTAGTGTGGTGGTAGTGTGGTGGTAGTGTGGTAGTGTGGTGGAAGCGTGGTGGTAGCGTGGTGGTAGTATAGTAGTGTAGTGGTAGTGTGGTGGTGTTAGTGTAGTGGTAGTGTGGTGGTGGTAGTGTGGTGGTGGTCGTGTGGTAGTGTGGTGGTAGTGTAGTGGTAGCGTGGTAGTGTAGTGGTAGTGTAGTAGTGTGGTCGTGTAGTGGTAGTGTGGTGGTAGTGTGGTGGTAGTGTAGTGGTAGTGTGGTGGTGATAGTGTGGTAGTGTGGTTGTGGTAGTGTAGTGGTAGTGTGGTGGTGGTAGTGTGGTGGTTGTGTAGTGGGAGCGTTGTGGTAGTGTGGTGGGAGTATAGTGGTAGTTTGGTGGTAGTGTAGTAGTCTAGTGGTAGTGTAGTAGTGTGGTCGTGTAGTGGTAGTGTGGTGGTGGTGGTAGTGTAGTGGTAGTGTAGTGGGAGTGTAGTGGTGGTAGTGTGGTGGTAGTGTGGTAGTAGTGTGGTGGTGATAGTGTGGTAGTGTGGTGGTAGTGTAGTGGTAGTGTAGTGGTAGTGTAGTGTGGTGGTGGTAGTGTGGTGGTAGTGTGGTGGTGGTAGTGTAGTGGTAGTTTTGTGGTAGTGTAGTAATGTAGTGGTAGTGTGGTGGTAGTGTGGTGGTAGTGTGGTGGTAGTGTAGTGGTAGCGTGGTAGTGTGGTGGTAGTGTAGTGGTAGTGTAGTGGTAGTGTGGTGGTAGTATAGTAGTGTGGTGGTAGTGTAGTGGTAGTGTGGTGGTAGTGTGGTGGTAGTGTGGTGGTGTCGTGGTAGTATGGTAGTGTGGTGGTAGTGTAGTGGTAGTGTGGTGGTAGTTTGGTAGTGTGTTGGTAGTGTAGTAGTGTAGTGGTAGTGTGGTAGTGTGGTGGTAGTGTAGTGGTAGTGTGGTGGTGGTAGTGTGGTGGTAGTGTGGTAGTGTAGTGGTAGTGTAGTGGTAGTGTAGTGGTATTGTGGTAGTGTAATGGTAGTGTGGTGGTGGTGGTAGCGTGGTGGTAGTGTAGTGGTAGTGTGGTAGTATAGTAGTGTAGTGGTAGTGTGGTAGTTCATAGACTATCATCACTGGGGAGACAAAGGCGGCTGGGCGTGGTGCTGGCCACCCACCCCTCTCACAGCGCTCCACGGTGGCGCCCTTCAGAGCCGCTGCTGCTGCTCCTCGCTCCGAACAGCCCTTGCCCCTGCAGCCTGGTGAAGGCTACCCGGGGGATCTTTGTCTTTGGTTTTTTGGTGAGCGTGGGGAGCGGTGGCGCAGCGATTGGCACGCTGCCACCAACGTCGCTGGAGGGAAACGCGTCTGAGACGGGCCCTGTGCCTCCCCTAGGTCGACTCGGCATCAAATGAGAGCACCTTCATACACGCAGCAGTAGATAGACACTTGCTGATGATGCTGCTGATGATGCTGCTGCTATCGTCGCTGATGATGATGCTGCTGATGATGCTGATGTTGCACGTGCATGGTGCTGGCCACCTAGCACCATGCACGTGTCTCTGTGAGTGTCTCTGTGAGTGTCTCTGTGCGTGTCTCTGTGCGTGTCTCTGTGTGTGTCTCTGTGGTTGTCTCTGTGAGTGTCTCTGTGTGTGTCTCTGTGAGTGTCTCTGCGTGTCTCTGGTTGTCTCTGTGAGTGTCTCTGTGGTTCTCTGTGAGTGTCTCTGTGTGTGTCTCTGTGAGTGTCTCTGTGCGTGTCTCTGTGAGTGTCTCTGTGCGTGTCTCTGGTTGTCTCTGTGAGTGTCTCTGTGCGTGTCTCTGTGAGTGTCTCTGTGCGTGGCTCTGGTTGTCTCTGTGAGTGTCTCTGTGTGTGTCTCTGTGGTTGTCTCTGTGAGTGTCTCTGTGAGTGTCTCTGTGGTTGTCTCTGTGTGTGTCTCTGTGTGTGTCTCTGTGTGTGTCTATGTGAGTGTCTCTGTGGTTGTCTCTGTGAGTGTCTCTGTGGTTGTCTCTGTGTGTGTCTCTGTGTGTATCTCTGTGATGTCTCTGTGAGTGTCTCTGTGAGTGTCTCTGTGCGTGTCTCTGGTTGTCTCTGTGAGTGTCTCTGTGTGTGTCTCTTTGATGTCTCTGTGAGTGTCTCTGGTTGTCTCTGTGAGTGTCTCTGTGTGTGTCTCTGTGGTTGTCTCTGTGGTTCTCTCTGTGTGTGTCTCTGTGGTTGTCTCTGTGAGTGTCTCTGTGGTTGTCTCTGTGCGTGTCTCTGTGGTTGTCTCTGTGTGTGTCTCTGTGTGATGTCTCTGTGTGTGTCTCTGTGAGTGTCTCTGTGAGTGTCTCTGTGATGTCTCTGTGAGTGTCTCTGTGCGTGTCTCTGGCTGTCTCTGTGAGTGTCTCTGTGAGTGTCTCTGTGTGTGTCTCTGTGGTTGTCTCTGTGTGTGTCTCTAGTTGTCTCTGTGAGTGTCTCTGTGCGTGTCTCTGGTTGTCTCTGTGAGTGTCTCTGTGTGTGTCTCTGTGATGTCTCTGTGAGTGTCTCTGGTTGTCTCTGTGAGTGTCTCTGTGGTTGTCTCTGTGGTTGTCTGTGGTTGTCTCTGTGAGTGTCTCTGTGGTTGTCTCTGTGCGTGTCTCTGTGGTTGTCTCTGTGCGTGTCTCTGTGGTTGTCTCTGTGTGTGTCTCTGTGTGATGTCTCTGTGTGTGTCTCTGTGAGTGTCTCTGTGAGTGTCTCTGTGAGTGTCTCTGTGTGTGTCTCTGTGATGTCTCTGTGGTTGTCTCTGTGAGTGTGTCTGTGCGTGTCTCTGGTTGTCTCTGTGAGTGTCTCTGTGTTTGTCTCTGTGAGTGTCTCTGAGAGTGTCTCTGTGAGTGTCTCTGTGATGTCTCTGTGTGTGTATCTGTGGTTGTCTCTGTGTGTGTCTCTGTGAGTGTCTAAATGAGTGTCTCTGTGTGATGTCTCTGAGAGTGTCTCTGTGTGTGTTTCTGTGAGTGTCTCTGTGAGTGTCTCTGTGGTTCGCTGTGCGTGTCTCTGTGAGTGTCTCTGTGGTTGTTTCTGTGCGTGTCTCTGTGAGTGTCTCTGTGGTTGTCTCTGTGAGTCTCTGTGGTTGTCTCTGTGAGTGTCTCTGTGAGTGTCTCTGTGTGTGTCTCTGAGTGTCTCTGTGCGTGTCTCTGTGCGTGTCTCTGTGCGTGTCTCTGTGTGTGTCTCTGTGGTTGTCTCCGTGGTTGTCTCTGTGGTTGTCTCTGTGCGTGTCTCTGTGGTTGTCTCTGTGCGTGTCTCTGTGGTCTCCGTGGTTGTCTCCCTGCGTGTCTCTGTGGTTGTCTCTATGGTTGTCTCTGTGGTTGTCTCCGTGCGTGTCTCCGTGCGTATGTCTGTGGTCTCCGTGCTTGTCTCCACGCGTGTCTCTGTGGTTGTCTCTATGGATGTCTCTGTGGTTGTCTCCGTGCGTGTCTCCTGTCCTTGACGTATCTCGTCCACGACCTACGAGCTAAACTCTTGCAAATTAAAACTTTTGTTTGCGACAAAGTCTCCACTACGCGTGGCCACTCCACATCTCTGCAATGACCTCCACGCCTCTGCCCGACCTCAGCCCTGTGCCACGTGCGACGCGGGGCCTGAACGGGGCACCACGGTGGCTCTGAGATGTTAACTACCTCGCCCGGTGTGCAGGCGGTCGTGGGTTCGATCCTGGACCCTGACAATGCTTGCTGCTGTCTATTTGGAGTCTGCGTCTCTCTTTCTCCCCGTGGTTGCTTGGGTTTTTCTCCGGGTTCTCTGGTTTTCCCCCCCTCCACATTTAGATTCGACATGTTAAAGCAATACAGGGGGATCCTCTTCTTAGAGTGGGTGAATGACTGAGTGGGCGAATGAGTGGTTGAGTGAGATGGTGGGTGGGCAAGTTGGTGAGCGACCGAGAGGATGAGGGGGTGGGTGAGTAAGATGGTGGGTGAGCGAGTGTGCGAGTGGGATGGTGAGTGGGTTAGTGAGTGGGCGAGTGGGATGGTGAGTGGGTGGGTGAGTAAATGAATGAGTGAGCAGGATGGTGAGTGGGTGAGCAGGATGGTGAGTGGGTGAGTGATCGAGTGAGTGGGAGAGTGAGTGAATGAATAGTGAGCAGGATGGTGAGTGGGCAAGTAGGTAAAGAGTGAGTGAGATGTGGTGTGTGAGATGGTGGTGAGTGAGATGGTGGGTGAGTGGGTGAGTGAGATGGTGGGTGAGTGAGTGGGTCAGTGAGATGATGGGTGAGTGAGTGGGTGAGATGATGGGTGGGTGAGTGACATGATGAGTGAGTGGGTGAGTGAGATGATGGGTGGGTGGGTGAGTGACATGATGAGTGAGTGGGTGAGTGACATGATGAGTGAGTGGGTGAGTGAGATGGTGGGTGACATGATGAGTGAGTGAGTGAGATGGTGAGTGGGTGGGTGAGTGAGATGATGGGTGGGTCAGTGGGTGAGTGAGATGATGAGTGGGTGAGTGAGATGGTGGGTGGGTGAGTGAGTGAGATGGTGGATGGGTGAGTGACATGATGAGTGAGTGAGTGAGATGGTGGGTGGGTGAGTGAGATGGTGGGTGGGTGAGTGAGTGGGTGAGTGACATGATGAGTGGGTGAAGGAGATGGTGGGTGGGTGAGTGACATGATGAGTGAGTGAGTGAGATGGTGGGTGAGCGAGATGGTGAGTGAGTGAGTGGGTGAGTGAGATGGTGGGTGGCTAAATAGATGAGTGAGTTCAAGGTTCTGTGTGACCAGGGTCGAGGAATCTCATTGGCAAGAGTGCGGGAGTGAGTAAAACTTTCAACTATTTTTATTTTGCACGGTGTAACGCCCCACTGACCTGGCCATCTCAAATGATGGCTCAACAGAGTGGCTGATCATCACCACGTGGAAATATAGCAGACAAACAATCTCAGCGCATGTTTCCACAGATCGTATAGACCAGGGGTGGAGAATGTCCGGCCCGCGGGCTGTGTGAGGCCCGCGAAATAATTTGATGTGGCCCAGCCAAGGTAACCGCAGGTGAGACTCGAAATTCAATAAATTTAGGAGCAAACCTGGAAAAGCAGTTGCGAGTAGCAACATCATTAATACCAGCTAACATCATCGATACCAGCTAACATCATCGCTACCAGCTAACATCATCGCTACCAGCTAACATCATCGATACCAGCTAACATCATCGCTACCAGCTAACATCATCGCTACCAGCTAACATCATCGCTACCAGCTAACATCATCGCTACCAGCTAACATCATCGATACCAGCTAACATCGATACCAGCTAACATCGTCACACGCCTCGCCAAAGAGAAGCAGTTCCAGCCATCGCATTAGCGGCGAGTTAATGAAATGTTTGACCAAGTATAATGGGCTAATTTTTAAGTTGATACTTTTGTATGGCCCGCGAATGATGTTTAATAAATATCTAAATGGCCCTTGGCAGAAAAAAGCTTCCCCACCCCTGGTCTAGACCCCATAAAAACCCTTACTCAGAGACCAATACTCAGAGACCCATACTCAGAGACCCATACTCAGAGACCCACACTCAGAGACCCACACTCAGAGACCCACACTCAGAGATCCACACTCAGAGACCCACACTCAGAGATCCACACTCAGAGATCCACACTCAGAGACCCATACTCAGAGACCCATACTCAGAGACCCACACTCAGAGACCCACAGAGATCAATACTCAGAGGCCAATACTCAGAGACCCATACTCAGAGACCCATACTCAGAGACCCATACTCAGAGACCCATACTCAGAGACCCATACTCAGAGACCCATACTCAGAGACCCATACTCAGAGACCCATACTCAGAGACCCATACTCAGAGACCCATACTCAGACCCACAGAGACCAATATTCAGAGACCCATACTCAGAGACCCATACTCAGAGACCCATACTCAGAGACCCACAGAGACCAATACTCAGAGACCAATACTCAGAGACCCATACTCAGAGACCAATACTCAGAGACCAATACTCAGAGACCAATACTCGCTGCTAACAGCACTTGCCCCTACAGCCTGTTGCAGGCTACACGGGGGATCTTTGTCTGTGTATAGGTGCTGCTACTAGCTACTGACAGCACTTGCCCCTACAGCCTGTTACAGGCTACACGGGGGATCTTTGTCTGTGTATAGGTGCTGCTACTAGCTACTGACAGTACTTGCCCCTACAGCCTCTTAGAGGCTACACGGGGGATCTTTGTCTTAGTGGTGAGGGTGGTTGTGGTGGCGGTGGTGGTAGTTGTAGTGTTGGTGATAGTTGTGGTGGTGGTGGGTGTAGTGGTGGTGATGGTGGTGGTTGTGGTGGTAGTGATGGCTGGTGGTGGTTGTGGTGTTGGTGATAGTTGTGGCTGTGGTGATGGTGGTGGGTGTGGTGGTGGTGGGTGTGGTGGTGGTGATGGTGGTGGTTGTGGTGGTAGTGATGGCTGGTGGTGGTTGTGGCAGCGGTGATGGTAGTTGTATTGTTGGTGATAGTTGTGGTAGTTGTGGTGGTGGTGATAGTGGTGGTGATGGTGGTGGTTGTGGTGTTGGTGATAGTTTTGGTGGTGGTGATGGTGGTGGTTGTGGCGGCGGTGGTGGTAGTTGTATTGTTGGTGATAGTTGTGGTAGTTGTGGTGGTGGTGGTTGTGGTGTTGGTGATATTTGTGGTAGTTGTGGTGGTGGTGATGGTTGTGGTGATGGTGGTGGCTGTTGTAATGGTAGTGGTTGTGGTGATGGTGGTGGTTGTGGTGATGGTGGTGGCTGTGGTGATGGTGGTGATTGTGGTTGTTGTGATGGTGGTGGTTGTGGTGGTGGTTGTGGTGATGGTGGTGGTTGTGGTGGTTGTGGTGTTGGTGATTGTTGTGGTGGTGGTGGCTGTGGTGATGGTGGTGGTTGTGGTGGTGGTTGTGGTGGTGATGGTGGTGGTGATGGGTGGTGGTTGTGGTGGTGGTTGTGGTGGTGGTGGTTGTGGTGATGGTGGTTGTTGTGGTGGTGGTGATGGGTGGTGGTTGTGGTGATGGTGGTGGTTTGTGGTGGTGGTTGTGGTGGTGGTGATGGGTGGTGGTTGTGGTGGTGGTTGTAGTGATGGTGATGGTGGTGATGGTGGTGGTTGTGGTTGTGGTGGTGATGGGTGGTGGTGGTTGTGGTGATGGTTGTGGTGGTGGTTGTGGTGGTGGTTGTGGTTGTGGTGGTGGTTGTGGTGGTGGTTGTGGTGGTGGTGGTGGTTGTGGTGATGGTGGTGGTTGTGGTGATGGTGGTGGTTGTGGTGGTGGTGGTGGTGATGGGTGGTGGTTGTGGTGATGGTGGTTGTGGTTGTGGTGATGGTGGTTGTGGTGGTGGTGATGATGGGTGGTGGTTGTGGTGGTGATGGTGGTGGTTATGGTGGTGGTTGTGGTGGTGGTTGTGGTGGTTGCTCGTGAGACTGCACAAGTTTGGACCAGACCCTCATTGGCGCTGCTGCTGCTGCTGCTACTCACAGCACTTACACCGACAGCCTGGCATAGGCTACCGGGGGACCTTTTGTCTGTGCTGTTTGGGGAGGGGGGTGGGGGGGAGGGGATTGGGGGGAGTTCAAAGTGCACAGGTGGCAGTGTGGCACTGCTGATGAGGACGCCGAGAGGCGAAAACCGCTCCAGAAGGGGGACTGCACAGAATGTAACAACTACAGGGGCATCTCACTCCTTAGTGTGAGGCTGAGAAAGGTCCTGGCAAGGATTATTCAACATCGCCTTGCCAGGCACGCTGAGAGGCTTGCGGAGCCCCAATGCGGTTTCAGACCAGGGCGGTCCAACACAGATGCCATATTTTCCGTCCGTCTGCTACAGCAGAGGTGTAGGGAATTCCTGCAAGACCTACATCTCTGCTTTATTGACCTGGTCAAGGCCGATGATACCATCAGTAGGCCTGGGCTCTGGGTTGTTTTTCGTACTTTCGGAGTCCCTGACCCTCTGCTCACGATCCTTAAGGACCTTCATGATGGCGAGCGGGCCTGGGTAGAACCACGTGGCCGGGAGTCGGAGCCATTCCCTGTTCACTTTGGGGTGCGACAGGGACGTCCTCTGGCTCCCACATTATTTAACATCTATTTTGACCACGTAAGCCTTCAATAGCTGAACCGGGGGAATCTCCATATGGTACAGATACAATGGGAGGCTGATCGATGCCCGGGTGCGGTCAAGGGATGGCTCCCTATTGCTCAACCACGTTATGTATGCCGATGATTTGGTAATAGCTGCTCACTCAGAGGAGGAGTTGGAGGTGCCGCTGCTGAGACTGGAGCGTGCCACTAAGAGATGAGGCCTTACCATCAGCCCCACCAAAACTAAGCACCTGCCTGGGTATTTTGTACCATCGGACACTCCACCCCCACAACTCTCAATTGGTGATGGGGCAGTTGTGGAGAGAGTGGAGAGTTTCCCATACCTGGGCAGTGTGCTCATGACCGGCTCCGGTTCAACAGCAGAGGTCTCACTCCGAATCAGTCGAGCGGCAATATCTTTTCATCGGTTGCGTAACGCTGTGTGGAAGCTACCTGGGCTGTCGCTCCGCACTAAGCTTCAGGTCTTCTCGACCACGGTCATTCCCTCCCTTCTCTACACTTGTGAAACGTGGACCCCCCTGCTGCTGCTGTTAAATGCTGCTGCTGCTGTGAACTGCTGCTGCTACTGCTGCTGTTAACTGCTGCCACTGCTGCTGATATTGCTGCTATTGCTGCTGCTGCTGTTAACTGCTGCTGCTACTACTGCTGCTACTACTGCTGCTGCTGCTACTGCTACTGCTGCTATTACTGCTACTACTGCTACTACTGCTGCTGTTAACTGCTGTTAACTGCTCGTACTGCTACTACTGCTGCTGCTACTACTGCTGTTGCTGCTGCTGCTGCTACTACTGCTGCTACTACTGCTGTTGCTGCTGCTGCTGCTGCTGCTACTACTGCTGCTACTGCTGCTGCTGCTACTACTGCTGCTGCTACTGCTGCTACTGCTGCTGCTACTGCTGCTACTACTACTGCTGCTGCTGCTGCTACTACTACTACTGCTGCTGCTACTGCTGCTACTGCTGCTACTACTGCTGCTGCTGCTCCAGCATCGCGCTCTCTCCGCTCTCTCCGCTCACCTTCACGCGCCCTTGGGTGAGCACTGTGGGTCCCATTCCGCTGCTACTGCTGCTGATACTGCTGCTGCTGCTGATACTGCTGCTGCTGATATTGCTGCTGATACTGCTGCTGCTGATACTGCTGCTGCTGATACTGCTGCTACTATGACTACCACTGCTGCTACTATTACTACTTCCACCGCTGCTACTGCTGATATTACGGCTTCTACTGCTGCTGCTGATACCACTGCTGCTGATACCACTGCTACCACTGCTGCTGATACCACTGCTACCACTGCTGCTGATACCACTGCTACCACTGCTGCTGATACTACTACTACTAGTGATACAGTGAGGGAAAAAAGTATTTGATCCCCTGCTGATTTTGTACATTTGCCCACTGACAAATAAATGATCAGTCTATAATTTTAATGGTAGGTTTGTTTGAACAGTGAGAGACAGAATAACAACAAAATCCAGAAAAACGCATGTCAAAACTGTTATAAATTGATTTGCATTTTAATGAGGGAAATAAGTATTTGACCCCCTCTCAATCAGAAAGATTTCTGGCTCCCAGGTTTATTTTATACAGGTAACGAGCTGAGATTAGGAGCACACTCTTAAGGGAGTGCTCCTAATCTCAGCTTGTTACCTGTATAAAAGACAGCTATCCACAGAAGCAATCAATCAATCAGATTCCAAACTCTCCACCATGGCCAAAACCAAAGAGCTCTTCAAGGATGTCAGGGACAAGATTGTAAACCTACACAAGGCTGGAATGGGCTACAAGACCATTGCCAAGCAGCTTGGTGAGAAGGTGACAACAGTTGGTGCGATTATTCGTAAATGGAAGAAACACAAAAGAACTGTCAATCGCTCTCAGCCTGGGGCTCCATGCAAGATCTCACCTCGTGGAGTTGCAATGATCATGAGAACGGTGAGGAATCAGCCCAGAACTACACGGGAGGATCTTGTCAATGATCTCAAGGCAGCTGGGACCATGGTCACCAATAAAACAATTGGTAACACACTACGCTGTGAAGGACTGAAATCCTGCAGTGCCCGCAAGGTCCCCCTGCTCAAGAAAGTACATATACATGCCCGTCTGAAGTTTGCAAATGAACATCTGAATGATTCAGAGGACAACTGGGTGAAAGTGTTGTGGTCAGATGAGACCAAAATGGAGCTCTTTGGAATCAACTCAACGCGCCGTGTTTGGAGGAGGAGGAATGCTGCCTATGACCCCAAGAACACCATCCCCACCGTCAAACATGGAGGTGGAAACATTATGCTTTGGGGGTGTTTTTCTGTTAAGGGGACAGAACAATCGCATCAAAGGGACGATGGACGGGGCCATGTACCGTCAAATCTTGGGTGAGAACCTCCTTCCCTCAGCCAGGGCATGTAAAATGGGTCGTGGATGGGTATTCCAGCATGACAATGACCCAAAACACATGGCCAAGGCAACAAAGGAGTGGCTCAAGAAGAAGCACATTAAGGTCCTGGAGTGGCCTAGCCAGTCTCCAGACCTTAATCCCATAGAAAATCTGTGGAAGGAGCTGAAGGTTCGAGTTGCCAAACGTCAGCCTCGACACATTAATGACTTGGAGAAGATCTGCAAAGAGAAGTGGGACAAATCCCTCCTGAGATGTGTGCAAACCTGGTGGCCAACTACAAGAAACGTCTGACCTCTGTGATTGCCAACAAGGGTTTTACCACCAAGTACTAAGTCATGTTTTGCAGAGGGGTCAAATACTTATTTCCCTCATTAAAATGCAATTCATTTTCATTACATTTTTGACATGCGTTTTTCTGGAGTTTTTTGTTGTTATTCTGTCTCTCGCTGTTCAAATAAACCTACCATTAAAATTATAGACTGATCATTTCTTTGTCAGTGGGCAAACGTACAAAATCAGCAGGGGATCAAATACTTTTTTCCCTCACTGTACTACTAGTGATACTACTGCTGAAAGTAATGCTACTATTACTACTACTACCACTGCTGCTACTACTACCACTGCTGCTACTACTGCCACTGCTGCTACTACTACCACTGCTGTTACTACTACCACTATTACTACTATTACCACCGCTGCTACTACTACCACCGCTACTACTACTGCCACCGCTGCTACTACTGCCACCGCTGCTACTACTACCACTATTACTACTACTACCACTATTACTACTACTACCACTGCTGCTACTACTACCACTACTGCTACTACTACCACCGCTGCTACTACTGCCACTGCTGCTACTACTACCACTGCTGCTACTACTACCACTGCTGCTACTACTACCACTGCTGCTACTACTGCCACCGCTGCTACTACTGCCACCGCTGCTACTGCTGCCACCGCTGCTACTACTGCCACTGCTACTACTACTACCACCGCTGCTACTACTACCACTGCTGCTGCTACTACTGCCACTGCTGCTACAACTACCACTGCTGCTACTACTACCACTGCTGCTACTACTACCACTGCTGCTACTACTACCACTGCTGCTACTACTACCACCGCTGCTACTACTACCACCGCTGCTACTACTACCACTGCTGCTACTACTACCACTGCTGCTACTACTAATACTGCTGCTACTACTACCACTACTGCTACTACTACCACTGCTACTACTACCACCGCTGCTACTACTGCCACTGCTGCTACTACTACCACTGCTGCTACTACTACCACTGCTGCTACTACTACCACTGCTGCTACTACTACCACTGCTGCTACTACTGCCACCGCTGCTACTACTGCCACCGCTGCTACTGCTGCCACCGCTGCTACTACTGCCTCTGCTACTACTACTACCACCGCTGCTACTACTACCACCACTGCTACTACTGCCACTGCTGCTACTACTACCACTGCTGCTACTACTAATACTGCTGCTACTACTACCACTACTGCTACTACTACCACTGCTACTACTACTACCGCTGCTACTACTACCACTGCTGCTACTACTACCACTATGACTACTACTGCCACTACTGCTACTACTGCCACTGCTGCTACTACTACCACCGCTGCTACTACTACCACCGCTGCTACTACTACCACCGCTGCTACTACTGCCACCGCTGCTACTACTGCCACCGCTGCTACTGCTGCCACCGCTGCTACTACTGCCTCTGCTACTACTACTACCACCGCTGCTACTACTACCACCACTGCTACTACTGCCACTGCTGCTACTACTACCACTGCTGCTACTACTAATACTGCTGCTACTACTACCACTACTGCTACTACTACCACTGCTACTACTACTACCGCTGCTACTACTACCACTGCTGCTACTACTACCACTATGACTACTACTGCCACTACTGCTACTACTGCCACTGCTGCTACTACTACCACCGCTGCTACTACTACCACCGCTGCTACTACTACCACCGCTGCTACTACTACCACTGCTGCTACTACTACCACTTCTGCTGTCGCCAGCTGTGTAGGAGCGAGCCAGACCCCCCAGACCCCCCCAGACCCCCCCCCAGACTCGGTTGTGCCAGGGGGTGGGTGGAGGGGAGTGGACGGGAGGGGCTCGTTATGGTTATGGGGGGGGGGGGGGTTGGTGAGGGTACGAATTAAGGGGGGGGGGGGGGTGGTGAGGGTACTAATTAAGGGGGGGGGGTGGTGAGGGTACTAATTAAGGGGGGGGGGTGGTGAGGGTACTAATTAAGGCGTTAGATGCTCACCTTTGGCCGTTGTTTAAGTGGCGTTGCATAGACTCACTCATAGAGACCCACAGACTCACCACACAGAGACCCACAGACTCACCACACAGAAACCCACAGACTCACCACACAGAGACCCATTGACTCACCACACAGAGACCCATAGACTCACCACACAGAGACCCATAGACTCATCACACAGAAACCCATAGACTCATCACACAGAAACCCATAGACTCACCACACAGAGACTTACCACACAGAGACCCATAGACTCACCACACAGAGACCCACAGACTCATCACACAGAGACCCACAGACTCACCACACAGAGACCCATAGACTCACCACACAGAGAGCCATAGACTCACCACACAGAGAGCCATAGACTCACCACACAGAGACCCACAGACTCACCACACAGAGACCCACAGACTCACCACACAGAGACCCACAGACTCACCACACAGAGACCCATAGACTCACCACACAGAGACCCATAGACTCATCACACAGACACCCATAGACTCATCACACAGACACCCACAGACTCATCACACAGAGACCCATAGACTCACCACACAGAGACCCATAGACTCATCACACAGACACCCACAGACTCATCACACAGAGACCCATAGACTCAACACACAGAGACCCATAGACTCAACACACAGAGACCCATAGACTCAACACACAGAGACCCATAGACTCACTCATAGAGACCCACAGACTCGCCACACAAAACCCATAGACTCACTCATAGAGACCCACAGACTCACTCATAGAGACCCACAGACTCACCACACAGAGACCCGTAGACTCACTACACAGAGACCCATAGACTCACCGCACATAGACCCACACACTCATCACACTGAGACCCATAGACTCACCACATAGAGACCCATAGACTCACCACACAGAGACCCATAGACTCACCACACAGAGACACGTAGACTCACCACACAAAGACCCATAGACTTAACACACATAGACCCATAGACTCACCACACAGACGCATAGACTCACCACACAGAGACCCATAGACTCAACACACAGAGACCCATAGACTCACCACACAGAGACGCATAGACTCACCACACATAGACACATAGACTGACCACACAGAGATCCATAGACTCACCACACAGAGACCCACAGACTCATCACACAGAGACCCATAGACTCACCACACAGAGACCCACAGACTCATCACACAGAGACCCATAGACTCACCACACAGAGACTCATAGACTCACCACACAGAGACCCATATACTCACCACACAGAGACCCACAGACTCACCACACAGAGAGCCACAGACTCACCACGCAGAGACCCGTAGACTCGCCACATAGAGACCCACAGACTCACCACACAGAGACCCATAGACTCACCATCAGAGACCCATAGACTCACCACACAGAAACCCATAGACTCACCACACAGAGAGCCACAGACTCACCACACAGAGACCCATAGACTCACCACACAGAGACCCATAGACTCACCACACAGAGACACGTAGACTCACCACACAAAGACCCATAGACTTAACACACATAGACCCATAGACTCACCACACAGACGCATAGACTCACCACACAGAGACCCATAGACTCAACACACAGAGACCCATAGACTCACCACACAGAGACGCATAGACTCACCACACATAGACACATAGACTGACCACACAGAGAGCCATAGACTCACCACACAGAGACCCACAGACTCATCACACAGCGACCCATAGACTCACCACACAGAGACCCACAGACTCATCACACAGAGACCCATAGACTCACCACACAGAGACTCATAGACTCACCACACAGAGACCCATAGACTCACCACACAGAGACCCACAGACTCACCACACAGAGAGCCACAGACTCACCACGCAGAGACCCGTAGACTCACCACATAGAGACCCACAGACTCACCACACAGAGACCCATAGACTCACCATCAGAGACCCATAGACTCACCACACAGAAACCCATAGACTCACCACACAGAGAGCCACAGACTCACCACACAGAGACCCATAGACTCACCACACAGAGACCCATAGACTCACCATACAGAGACACGTAGACTCACCACACAGAGACGCATAGACTCACCACACAGAGAGCCACAGACTCACCACGCAGAGACCCGTAGACTCACCACATAGAGACCCACAGACTCACCACACATAGACACGTAGACTCACCACACAGAGACGCATAGACTCACCACATAGAGACCCACAGACTCACACAGAGACCCGTAGACTCACCACACAGTGTGAATGCGATGATGGGGACCATTTGAGTGAGGGAGTGAGTGCAAGTAAGCACTCACTCTGGCTGTCTGAGCCCCAGGCGTTAACACTGAACCCTGTGGGAGCCCCCCCCCCCCCCCCCCCCAGTGATTAACAATAAACCCTGTGGGGGGAGCCCCCCAGTGATTAACACTGAACCCTGTGGGGGGAGCCCCCCAGTGATTAACACTGAACCCTGTGGGGGGAGCCCCCCAGTGATTAACACTGAACCCTTTGGGGGGAGCCCCCCAGTGATTAACACTGAACCCTGTGGGGGGAGCCCCCCAGTGATTAACACTGAACCCTGTGGGGGAGCCTCGGTCTGGCTCCGTGTGCCCCAGGCACTAGTGGTCGGCACTGTCACCGCTCTGCGTGGACATCTCGGAATTATAATTCTGCTAAACGCACCGCTCGGTCGGACCTCTGTGGGTGGTGGGGGTGGTCGGGGAGTGGGGGGTGGTGGTGGGTGGTGGTGGGTGGTGGTGGGGGGTGGTGGGGAGTGGGGGGTGGGGGGAGTGGAGGGCAGGGATCTTTGTGTGTAGGTGCTGCTGCTACTCGCTACTAACAGCACTTGCCCCTACAGCCTGTTAGAGGCTACACGGGGGATCTTTGTCTGTGTATAGGTGCTGCTGCTACTCGCTACTAACAGCACTTGCCCCTGCAGCCTGTTAGAGGCTACACGGGGGATCTTTGTCTGTGTATAGGTGCTGCTGCTACTCGCTACTAACAGCACTTGCCCCTGCAGCCTGTTAGAGGCTACACGGGGGATCTTTGTCTGTGTATAGGCTCTGCTACTCGCTCCGTGAATGATCGATTCCTGCAATGTTTCGGCCACATTGCCCCTGTGAGCAGTGCGCTTCTGCGGGTTCCCTCCTACGTGGACAAGCGCATCACTCGAGGGAGCCAGGATCAGACGTAGCTCTGTGCTATCCACTTCCGCGGGATCCGTTCTGTAACACAGGGAGGGTTGTGCGGTCCAACGCTCTCTCACTGTGGAGCCTTCAAGGCATGGGGGTGGGGGGCACGAGGGGCGAGTCTGCCCCCCCCCTCGTGCCCCCCCCTCCTCGTGCCCCCCCCCCCCCCTCGTGTCCGGCCGCAGGGCGATGTTGCGGTGACAATAAACGACCTTTTAATTCTCGGGGAATTTGTCCCGCGATGATTACAAACATCGCTTTAATTACTCCCCAACCCTCCCCTCCCTCCCCGCTCCCCCCTCCCTCCCTCCCTCCCCTCCTCCCACAGTCCCGCCCCCCCCCCCCCCCCCCCCCGCTCCCCCCCCCGCCCCCCCCCATTCCCCCCCCTGCTCCCCCCCCGCTCCCACCCCCGCTCCCCCCCCCGCTCCCTCCCCGCTCCCCCCCCCCGCTCCCCCCCGCTCCCCCCCCGCTCCCCCCCCCGCTCCCCCCTACCCCCCACTCCACGCCCCCGCGTACAAAACGATCTCCGTGCGGCGGTTACCGGCGCCTCTCTTTGCCTTTCCCGCGTGGATGCCGCTGCTGTGATGAGGAGTAATGGTGCGTGGAGGTGGTGGCTGATGTTCACGATGAGCCGGGTGATTGGCGGAGTCCCGGGATTGGCGGAGTGGTGCATCATCGCTGCTATGATGACACCTCTTTCGTATAGATCTCTCTGAGCCCATGGGTCTCTGTGGGTAACTGTGTAAGTCTATGGGTCTCTGTGTGAGTCTATGCGTTTCTGTGTGAGTCTATGGGTCTCTGTGTGAGTCTATGGGTTTCTGTGTGATGAGTCTTTGGATATCTGTGTGATGAGTCCATGGGTCTCTGTGTGAGTCTATGGGTAACTGTGTGAGTCTATGGGTCTCTGTGTGAGTCTATGGGTCTCTGAGTCTAGGGGTCTCTGTGTGAGTTTGATGGGTCTGTGTGAGTCTGAGTCTATGGGTTTCTGTGTGAGTCTATGGGTTTCTGTGTGATGAGTCTGTGGATATCTGTGTGATGAGTCTATGGGTAACTGTATAAGTCTATGGGTAACTGTGTGAGTCTATGGGTCTCTGAGTCTAGGGGTCTCTCTGTGAGTTTGATGGGTCTGTGTGAGTCTATGGGTTTCTGTGTGATGAGTCTGTGGATATCTGTGTGATGAGTCTGTGGATATCTGTGTGATGAGTCTATGGGTAACTATGTAAGTCTATGGGTAACTGTGTGAGTCTATGGGCCTCTGTGTGAGTCTATGGGTCTCTGAGTCTAGGGGTCTCTCTGTGAGTTTGATGGGTTTGTGTGAGTCTGAGTCTATGGGTCTCTGTGTGAGTCAATGGGTCTCTGTGTGATGAGTCTGTGGATATCTGTGTGATTAGTCCATGGGTCTCTGTGAGTCTATGGGTCTCTGTGTGATGAGTCTGTGGATGTCTGTGTGATGAGTCTATGGGTAACTGTGTAAGTCTATGGGTCTCTGAGTCTAGGGGGCTCTCTGTGAGTTTGATGGGTCTGTGTGAGTGTGAGTCTATGGGTTTCTGTGTGAGTCTATGGGTCTCTGTGTGAGTCTATGGGTTTCTGTGTGATGAGTCTTTGGATATCTGTGTGATGAGTCCATGGGTCTCTGTGTGAGTCTATGGGTAACTGTGTGAGTCTATGGGTCTCTGTGTGAGTCTATGGGTCTCTGAGTCTAGGGGTCTCTGTGTGAGTTTGATGGGTCTGTGTGAATGTGAGTCTATGGGTCTCTGTGTGAGTCTATGGGTTTCTGTGTGATGAGTCTTTGGATATCTGTGTGATGAGTCCATGGGTCTCTGTGTGAGTCTATGGGTAACTGTGTGAGTCTATGGGTCTCTGTGTGAGTCTAGGGGTCTCTGAGTCTAGGGGTCTCTCTGTGAGTTTGATGGGTCTGTGTGAGTCTGAGTCTATGGGTTTCTGTGTGAGTCTATGGGTTTCTGTGTGGTGAGTCTGTGGATATCTGTGTGATGAGTCTATGGGTAACTGTATAAGTATATGGGTAACTGTGTGAGTCTATGGGTCTCTGAGTCTAGGGGTCTCTCTGTGAGTTTGATGGGTCTGTGTGAGTCTATGGGTTTCTGTGTGATGAGTCTGTGGATATCTGTGTGATGAGTCTGTGGATATCTGTGTGATGAGTCTATGGGTAACTATGTAAGTCTATGGGTAACTGTGTGAGTCTATGGGCCTCTGTGTGAGTCTATGGGTCTCTGAGTCTAGGGGTCTCTCTGTGAGTTTGATGGGTTTGTGTGAGTCTGAGTCTATGGGTCTCTGTGTGAGTCAATGGGTCTCTGTGTGATGAGTCTGTGGATATCTGTGTGATTAGTCCATGGGTCTCTGTGAGTCTATGGGTCTCTGTGTGATGAGTCTGTGGATGTATGTGTGATGAGTCTATGGGTAACTGTGTAAGTCTATGGGTCTCTGAGTCTAGGGGTCTCTCTGTGAGTTTGATGGGTCTGTGTGAGTGTGAGTCTATGGGTTTCTGTGTGAGTCTATGGGTCTCTGTGTGAGTCTATGGGTTTCTGTGTGATGAGTCTTTGGATATCTGTGTGATGAGTCCATGGGTCTCTGTGTGAGTCTATGGGTAACTGTGTGAGTCTATGGGTCTCTGTGTGAGTCTATGGGTCTCTGAGTCTAGGGGTCTCTGTGTGAGTTTGATGGGTCTGTGTGAATGTGAGTCTATGGGTCTCTGTGTGAGTCTATGGGTTTCTGTGTGATGAGTCTTTGGATATCTGTGTGATGAGTCCATGGGTCTCTGTGTGAGTCTATGGGTAACTGTGTGAGTCTATGGGTCTCTGTGTGAGTCTAGGGGTCTCTGAGTCTAGGGGTCTCTCTGTGAGTTTGATGGGTCTGTGTGAGTCTGAGTCCATGGGTCTCTGTGTGAGTCAATGGGTCTCTGAGTCTAGGGGTCTCTCTGTGAGTTTGATGGGTCTGTGTGAGTCTGAGTCTATGGGTCTCTATGTGGTGAGTCTATGGGTCTCAGTGTGATGAGTGTGTGGGTCTATGTGCGGTGAGTCTATGGGTCTCTGTGTGAGTCTATGGGTCTCTGTGTGAGTCTATGGGTCTCTGAGTCTAGGGTCTCTCTGTGAGTTTGATGGGTCTGTGTGAGTCTGAGTCTATGGGTCTCTGTGTGAGTCTATGGGTCTCTGAGTCTAGGGTCTCTCTGTGAGTCTATGGGTCTCTGTGTGAGTCTATGGGTCTCTGTGTGAGTCAATGGGTTTCTGTGTGATGAGTCTGTGGATATCTGTGTGATGAGTCCATGGGTAACTGTGTAAGTCCATGGGTCTCTGTGTGAGTCTATGGGTCTCTGAGTCTAGGGGTCTCTCTGTGAGTTTGATGGGTCTGTGTGAGTCTGAGTCTATGGGTCTCTGTGTGAGTCAATGGGTTTCTGTGTGATGAGTCTGTGGATATCTGTGTGATGAGTCTATGGGTAACTGTGTAAGTCTATGTGTAACTGTGTGAGTCTATGGGTCTCTGTGTCAGTCTATGGGTCTCTGAGTCTAGGGGTCTCTCTGTGAGTTTGATGGGTCTGTGTGAGTGTGAGTCTATGGGTCTCTGTGTGAGTCTATGGGTCTCTGAGTCTAGGGGTCTCTCTGTGAGTTTGATGGGTCTGTGTGAGTCTGAGTCTATGGGTCTCTGTGTGAGTCTATGGGTTTCTGTGTGATGAGTCTGTGGATATCTGTGTGATGAGTCTATGGGTAACTATGTAAGTCTATGGGTAACTGTGTGAGTCTATGGGCCTCTGTGTGAGTCTATGGGTCTCTGAGTCTAGGGGTCTCTCTGTGAGTTTGATGGGTTTGTGTGAGTCTGAGTCTATGGGTCTCTGTGTGAGTCAATGGGTCTCTGTGTGATGAGTCTGTGGATATCTGTGTGATGAGTCCATGGGTCTCTGTGAGTCTATGGGTCTCTGTGTGATGAGTCTGTGGATGTCTGTGTGATGAGTCTATGGGTAACTGTGTAAGTCCATGGGTAACTGTGTGAGTCTATGGGTCTCTGAGTCTAGGGGTCTCTCTGTGAGTTTGATGGGTCTGTGTGAGTGTGAGTCTATGGGTCTCTGAGTCTAGGGTCTCTCTGTGAGTTTGATGGGTCTGTGTGAGTGTGAGTCTATGGGTCTCTGTGTGAGTTAATGGGTTTCTGTGTGATGAGTCTGTGGATATCTGTGTGATGAGTCCATGGGTGTCTGTGTGAGTCTATGGGTCTCTGTGTGAGTCTATGGGTCTCTGTGTGAGTCTATGGGTCTCTGAGTCTAGGGTCTCTCTGTGAGTTTGATGGGTCTGTGTGAGTCTGAGTCTATGGGTCTCTGTGTGAGTCTATGGGTCTCTGAGTCTAGGGGTCTCTCTGTGAGTCTATGGGTCTCTGTGTGAGTCAATGGGTTTCTGTGTGATGAGTCTGTGGATATCTGTGTGATGAGTCCATGGGTAACTGTGTAAGTCCATGGGTCTCTGTGTGAGTCTATGGGTCTCTGAGTCTAGGGGTCTCTCTGTGAGTTTGATGGGTCTGTGTGAGTCTGAGTCTATGGGTCTCTGTGTGAGTCAATGGGTTTCTGTGTGATGAGTCTGTGGATATCTGTGTGATGAGTCTATGGGTAACTGTAAGTCTATGTGTAACTGTGTGAGTCTATGGGTCTCTATGCGAGTCTATGGGTCTCTGAGTCTAGGGGTCTCTCTGTGAGTTTGATGGGTCTGTGTGAGTGTGAGTCTATGGGTCTCTGTGTGAGTCAATGGGTTTCTGAGTGATGAGTCTGTGGATATCTGTGTGATGAGTCCATGGGTCTCTGTGTGAGTCTATGGGTTTCTGTGTGATGAGTCTGTGGATATCTGTGTGATGAGTCCATGGGTCTCTGTGTGAGTCTGGGTCTCTGTGTGAATTCATGGGTTTCTGTGTAATGAGTCTGTGGATATCTGTGTGATGAGTCTATGGGTCCCGCTGTGACGAAAGCCTAACCAGAGTACTGTACAGCACCTACAATTAGCATGGTTGGATGTGTATGGTGCGAAAGAAGTTCAACATGAATATGTACAGCATCTCCAGTACAAGGTGTAACTACTACGGAAGGCATGATCACTGGCTGCTGATGCTGACGTGGAGGAACAGCTGTGGTTTCACGTGGAGGTGTGTATGTATGTATGTTGAACTTCTGTTGTACCGTACGTAGCCAACCGTGGTAATCAGAGTTGCCGGAGAAGGACAACAAGCTAAATGCGAAAAGCAGTGATTAAGAAATGAGTTTCCAAACGAAGTGATGGTGATTTAAAAGTGCGTAGCTCCCAATGGCTCCCTAATTATCGGAAGAGCGTTCCAGACGGCCGCAGTAATGGATCTGAAAGCGCCGCGATGCCGTGGGCAGTGGGGAGGATGAGCGGAGTTTGTGTGACAATTGCAGAGTCGGGAGTAGCGGAGTGGTTGCATCATTGCTGCGGTGGTGATGCCTCCTCCTACCCATCTGTCTGATGACACAACCACACTCGGATGAAAAAGAGCTTCGTAGCTCCTTGGATTCCCCCTCCTCCTCCTCTATCGTGTTGTTACGATCGTTGGAACTCGCTCAGCGTGTCGCTGCATCTGCCGCACTAAAGCCGTCCTACCCGCCGCAGATGCCTTGAATCAACAGGGAAATTCACCCTCTATAGGCCCCACCCCTTCCTGCTTACGCCCCACCCCTTCCTGCTTCGGCCTCTTCCCTTCCCACTTAGGCCACA
This sequence comes from Petromyzon marinus, assembly GCF_048934315.1. Lineage (NCBI taxonomy): Eukaryota > Metazoa > Chordata > Hyperoartia > Petromyzontiformes > Petromyzontidae > Petromyzon > Petromyzon marinus. The sequence continues at coordinate 209,690 of NW_027422605.1, read as the reverse complement.
CCCCCTTCCTCGCTAGGCCCCGCCCGTTCCTCTTTTAGGCCACACCTCTGGACATCTTGTGAAAAAGAGCTTCAAAGCTCATCGGATTCCTCCAGTCCTAAATCAAGATGATGATTCTTCCTGATTAGGCTGCAGCCATTCCTGATTACGGCCCCACGTCTCTTCTGCGCCTTTCCTTTTTATGCCCCGCCCCCTCCTCCGTAGGCCCCGCCCCTTTCTGCATAGGCCCCGCCCCACTTTGGGAGGGGGCTCATGGAAGAGGTCGGGGAGTGTGGGGGGTGGTAGCAGCACAGCAGCAGGGGTAGTGGGGTGGGGGTTGTGGTGGTAGTGGTGGTGGTTGGTGGTGTTGACCGTGGTAGTGGTGGGGTAGTGGTGGTGGTCGTGGTAGCTCTTGCGGTAGTAATGGTGGCGGTGGCAGTGGAAGTTGTGGTAATAATGGAAGTGGTGGCGGTGACGGTGGTGGTGGTAGTGGTGGTGGTGGCGGTAGTAGTAGTGGTGGCAGTGGCGGTAGCCAGTAGTGGCGGTGGTGGTAGTAGTAGTAGTGGCAGTGGTGGTAGTAGTGGTGGCGGTGGTGGTAGTAGTGGTGGTGGCAATGGTGGTAGTTGTAGTGGCGGTGGTGGTGACGGTAGTAGTAGTGGTGGCAGTGGTGGTAGTAGTGGTGGTGGTGGTGGTAGTAGTGGTGGCAGTGGTGGTAGTAGTGGTGGCAGTGGTGGTGGTAGTAGTGGTGGCAGTGGCGGTAGCCAGTAGTGGCGGTGGTGGTAGTAGTAGTAGTGGCAGTGGTGGTAGTAGTGGTGGCGGTGGTGGTAGTAGTGGTGGTAGTAGTGGTGGCAGTGGTGGTAGTAGTGGTGGCGGTGGTGGTAGTAGTGGTGGTGGCAATGGTGGTAGTTGTAGTGGCGGTGGTGGTGACGGTAGTAGTAGTGGTGGCAGTGGTGGTAGTAGTGGTGGTGGTGGTGGTAGTAGTGGTGGCAGTGGTGGTAGTAGTGGTGGCAGTGGTGGTGGTAGTAGTGGTGGCAGTGGTAGTAGTAGTAGTGGTGGCAGTGGTGGTAGTAGTGGTGGCAGTGGTGGTAGTGCTGGTGGCAGTGGTGGTAACAGTGGTGGTAGTAGTGGTGGCAGTGGTGGTGGTAGTAGTGGTGGTAGTAGTAGTGGCGGTGGTAGTAGTAGTGGTGGCAGTGGTGGTAGTAGTGGTGGCGGTAGTAGTGGTGGCAGTGGTGGTAGTAGTGGTGGCAGTGGTGGTGGTAGTAGTGGTGGCAGTGGTGGTGGTAGTAGTGGTGGTAGTAGTGGTGGTAGTAGTGGTGGCGGTGGTGGTTGTAGTGGTGGTAGTAGTGGTGGCAGTGGTGGTAGTAGTGGTGGCAGTGGTGGTGGTAGTAGTGGTGGTAGTAGTGGTGGTAGTAGTGGTGGCAGTGGTGGTAGTAGTGGTGGTAGTAGTAGTGGTGGCAGTGGTGGTGGTGTCCACGTGGTGGCTGGGTGTGTCTGTGTTTGTCTTAATGGGGAGCGATAGTGTAGCGGTTAGCGCGCTGCGCTATGAACCTGGCGACCCGGGTTCGATTCCCGCTCACGGCCAAGACCCGTGACGATTATCTGAACCGGTCCCGGGCCTCCCCTAGGTCGACTCAGCCTCAAATGAGTACCTGGTGCGGTGTGTAGTGAACATCGCCACTAGGGAGACAAAGGCGGTCGGGCGTGGTGCTGGCCACCCACCCCCTCGTGTACCGTTCCGGCCTTCATAGGTGCTCGCTAACAGCACTTGCCCCTACAGTCTGTTAAGGCTATATGGGGGATCTTTGTCTTTAATTACCTGCGGCCCATGAGAAATCAGCTTTGCGAACGTTTGGTCCAAACCCTTGATGTGCGGTATTGCTTCTGCTCGCCCGAACAAAGATCGGGACTCGCTGGGGTTCGAAGGGCGGCGTTGTTGGGTGGGGGGGGTGGGGGGCTGGGTGGGGGGGGTGGTGGGCTGGGTGGGGGGGGTACGGTGGGGGGGGGTGGGATGACAAGCTGTGGGAGTAAGGCTTTCGAAGAATGGGCAAGGGGCTCGTCGCCCAAAACGTTGGCCCACGTTGTGCGAGGTTCAGTTTGGAGCTGTGCTGGAGGGGCAAGTGCTGTCGCTCGCGGGCACCTGTACAAAGACAAATGTACCCCATCTAGCCTTCAACAGGCCTGTAGGAGCAAGTGCTTTTAGTAGCGAATAGCAGCAGCAGCAGCAGCTTATGAAAGCTGTGGCACAGTGGCTGCCATTAAGAGAAAGGTTTAGCGCCTGGCGCATTCCGTTCAGTTCCAGGGACAATTCGTGCACAGGTTTGGGGTTGACCCCGCATTGTGCGTGTGCTGGATGCGCCGTGCAGGACAATGCGTTCATTGCCAGAGTGTGTTTTGTTCGCACGTTTTACCAAAGGTACGTGTGGTTAATGCCTCGTGGCTGTGAGGGGTGTCCCTTTGGTGTCTGAACATCTGAACGCCTCGTGTCTCATTTCCCGGCAAGGTTGAGAAGCCGATGATTATCTTTTTTAATCATAATTTTGACATCGGCAACAAGGGTCTCGTCGATTGGATCAGCCACTCCACGATGGCCAGGAGATGTTGACTACCTCGCCTGGTATGCAGGAGGTCGTGGTTTCGATTCCGACCCTGACGATGCCTGCTGCTGCTGTATATTTGGAGTTTGTCTCTATCTCTCCCCGTGGAGATGTCAACCAAGTAGGTTAATTGAGGGGGTGGGTGAGGGTGAGGGTGAGTGGATGATTGCGTTGGTGGATGGGTAGATCAATGAGTGGGTGGGTGAATAAGTGGGTGGATGAATGAGTGCGTTTGCGGATAGGTGCATAAATAAGTGGGTGGGTGAATGAGTGGATGGATGAATGACTGAGTGGGTGGCTAGGTGCATGAATGAGAGGGTGGGTGAATGAGTGGGTGGGTGGATGAATGAGTGGGTGGATGAATGAGTGGGTGGGTGGATGAATGAGTGGGTGGATGAATGAGTGGGTGAGTGTGTGGGTGAATAGGTGGGTGAGTGGGTGGGTGGATGAATGAGTAGGTGGATGAATAAGTGGGTGAGTGGGTGGGTGAATGGGTGGGTGAGTGGGTGGGTGGGTGGATGAATGAGTGGGTGGATGAGTGAGTGGGTGAGTGGGTGGGTGGGTGGGTGGATGAATGAGTGGGTGGATGAATGAGTGGGTGGATGAATGAGTGGGTGGATGAATGAGTGGGTGGATGAATGAGTGGGTAGATGAATGAGTGGGTGGATGAATGAGTGGGTGGATAAATGAGTGGATGAATGAGTGGATGAATGAGTGGGTGGATGAGTGGGTGGATGAGTGGGTGGATGAGTGGGTGGATAAGTGGGTGGATGAATGAGTGGGTGGATGAGTGAGTAGATTAATGAGTGACTAAGTGAGTGAGTGAGGGACTCCAGTGCAGGCTGTTCTGTCCACACGGAGCGCTACCAACGTCGCAATTTGCCATTCTGTTGCCTGGCCGTTACTCTGGCCTCTTAGCAGTGACTGCGGTCATTACTCCAGCGGGTGGGAGTGCGTGTGTGTACGTGAGTGTGTGTGTGTACGTGAGTGTGTGTGTGTACGTGAGTGTGTGTGTGTGTCTGAGTGTGTGTGTACGTGAGTGTGTGTGTGTACGTGAGTGTGTGTGGGGAGCGATAGTGTAGCGGTTAGCGCGCTGCGCTATGAACCTGGCGACCCGGGTTCCATTCCCGCTCACGGCCAACACCAGTGACGATTATCTGAACCGGTCCCGGGCCTCCCCTAGGTCGACTCAGCCTCAAATGAGTACCTGGTGCGGTGTGTAAACATTGCCACTAGGGAGACAAAGGCGGTCAGGCGTGGTGCTGGCCACCCACCCCCTCGTGTACCGTTCCGGCCTTCATAGGTGCTCGCTAACAGCACTTGCCCCTACAGTCTGTTAAGGCTATATGGGGGATCTTTGTGTGTGTCTGAGTGTATGTGTACGTGAGTGTGTGTGTGTACGTGAGTGTGTGTGTGTACGTGAGTGTGTGTGTCTGATGGGGGGTGTGTCTGAGTGTGTGTGTGTGTCTGAGTGTGTGTGTGTCTGAGTGTGTGTGTGTATGTACGTGAGTGTGTTTACATGTTAGTGTGTGTACGTGAATGTGTGTATGTACGTGAGTGTGTGTCTGAGTGTGTGAGTGTGTGTGTGTCTGAGTGTGTCTCTGAGTGTGTGTGTCTTAGTGAGTGTATGTACGTGAGTGTGTGTATGTACGTGAGTGTGTGTCTGTGTCTGAGTGTGTGTGTCTGAGTGTGTGTCTGAGTGTGTGTGTGTCTCTGTGTGTCTGTGTGTGTCTCTGTGTGCGTCTGTGTCTGAGTGTGTGTGTGTGGGGAGCGGTAGTGTAGCGGTTAGCGCTACGCTGCGCTATGAACCTGGCGACTCGGGTTCGATTCCCGCTCACGGCCAATACCAGTGACGATTATCTGAACCGATCCTGGGCCTCCCCTAGGTCGACTCAGCCTCAAATGAGTACCTGGTGCAGTGTGTAGTAAACTTCGCCGCTGGGGAGACAAAGGCGGCCGGGCGTGGTGCTGGCCACCCACCCCCTCGTGTGCCACAGTGCCGGCCTTCAAAGGCGCTCGCTAACAGCACTTGCCCCTACAGTCTGTTACAGGCTACACGGGGAGTCTTTGTCTTTGTGTGTGGATAATGTTTGTGGCGAATGGTGCAGTGGTTAGCTGGTTGTGGTTGTGCCACGCTGGTTGTGGTAGTGCCACGCCGGTTGTGGTTGTGCCACGCTGGTTGTGGTTCTGCCACGCCGGTTGTGGTTGTGTCACGCTGGTTGTGGTTGTGCCACGCTGGTTGTGGTTGTGCCACGCTGGTTGTGGTAGTGCCACGCTGGTTATGGTAGTGCCACGCTGGTTGTGGTAGTGCCACGCTGGTTGTGGTTGTGCCACGCTGGTTGTGGTTGTGCCACGCTGATTGTTGTTGTTGTGCTCGCCACCGCCTGCAGGGGCCCCTTCAGCGTGGTGCGACGATGCATCAACCGGGAGACGTTGCAGCAGTTCGCCGTCAAGATCGTGGACGTGGCCAAGTTCACATCCAGCCCAGGCCTCAGCACCGAAGGTGGGACGGCTGCCGCTGGGGGTACCCCTAGGCCAGACCACACAGCACCAATCACCACCACCTCTCGTGATAAGCAGGCTCACGCACAGGGACAGCTGCCGCTGGGGGTACCCCTAGGCCAGACCACACAGCACCAATCACCACCACCCCTCGTGATGAGCAGGCTCACGCACACGATAACCACCCTCGCCAACAAAAACACCACCACCACCACAATAACCACCACCACTATAACCACCATCACCACTATAACCACCATCACCACTATAACCACCACCACATTAAGCACCACTATAACCACCACCACTATAACCACCACCAGCACTCTAACCACCACCACCACCACTATAACCACCACTATAACCACCACTATAACCACCACTATAACCACCACCACTATAACCACCACCACTATAACCACCATCACTATAACCACCACCACAACACCCACCACTATGACCACCACCACCACTATAACCACCACCACCACTATAAACACCACCACCACAATAACCACCACCACCACCGCATCATCAACAATCCCATCACGGCGGCGAGCCCTGCTTGGTTGGCACGGCGACAGCTTCCCGGCGTTGCCATGGCAGCCACCACCACCACCACCACTATAACCACCACTATAACCACTGTAACAACAATGACCACCACTATAACCACCACCACTATAACCACCACTATAACCACCACCACTATAACCACCACCACCACTATAACTACCACCACCACATTAAGCACCACTATAACCACCACTATAACTACCACCACTATAACCACCACCACTATAACGACATTAAGCACCACTATAACCACCACCACCACTATAACTACCACCACTATAACCACCACCACTATAACAACCACCACCACCACTATAACCACCACCACTATAACCACCACCACTATAACCACCACCACCACTATAACCACCTCCACAATAATCACCACCACCACTATAACCACCACCACAATAACCACCACCACAATAACCACCACCACAATAACCACCACCACTATAACCACCACCACCACTATAACCACTACCACCACTATAACCACCACCACTATTAACACCACCACAATAACCACCACCACTATAACCACCACCACCACTATAACCACCACCACAATAACCACCACCACTATAACCACCACCACCACCGCTATAACCACCACCACCACTATAACCACCACCACCACAATAACCACCACCACTATAACCACCACCAGCACTATAACCACCACCACTATAACCACCACCACAATAACCACCACCACTACAACCACCACCACTATAACCACCACCACTATAACCACCACCACCACTATAAACACCACCACCACTATAACCACCACCACTATAACCACCACCACTATAACCACCACTATAACCACCACCACTATAACCACCACCACTATAAACACCACCACCACTATAACCACCACCACTATAACCACCACCACTATAACCACCACCACAATAACCACCACCACTATAACCACCACCACTATAACCACCACCACCACCACTATAACCACCACCACCACTATAACCACCACCATCACAATAACCACCACCACCACAATAACCACCACCACAATAACCACCACTACAATAACCACCACCACTATGACCACCACCACAATAACCACCACCACTATAACCACCACCACTATAACCACCACCACCACCACTATAACTACCACCACCACTATAACCACCACCACTATAACCACCACCACCACTATAACCACCACCACAATAACCACCACCACTATAACCACCACCACATTAAGCACCACTATAACCACCACCACTATAACCACCACCAGCACTCTAACCACCACCACCACCACTATAACCACCACTATAACCACCACTATAACCACCACTATAACCACCACCACTATAACCACCACCACTATAACCACCACCACTATAACCACCATCACTATAACCACCACCACAACACCCACCACTATGACCACCACCACCACTATAATCACCACCACAATAACCAACACCACAACACCCACCACTGCCACAATGACACCACCACCACCACTATAACCACCACCTCCACTATAAACACCGCCACCACCACTATAACAACCACCCCCACCACCGCATCATCAACAATCCCATCACGGCGGCGAGCCCTGCTTGGTTGGCACGGCGACAGCTTCCCGGCGTTGCCATGGCAGCCGCCACCACCACCACCACTATAACCACCACTTTAACCACTGTAACAACAATGACCACCGCTATAACCACCACCACTATAACCACCACTATAACCACCACCACTATAACCACCACCACCACTATAACTACCACCACCACATTAAGCACCACTATAACCACCACTATAACTACCACCACTATAACCACCACCACTATAACGACATTAAGCACCACTATAACCACCACCACCACTATAACTACCACCACTATAACCACCACCACTATAACAACCACCACCACCACTATAACCACCACCACTATAACCACCACCACTATAACCACCACCACCACTATAACCACCTCCACAATAACCACCACCACCACTATAACCACCACCACAATAACCACCACCACAATAACCACCACCACAATAACCACCACCACTATAACCACCACCACCACTATAACCACCACCACCACTATAACCACCACCACTATTAACACCACCACAATAACCACCACCACTATAACCACCACCACCACTATAACCACCACCACAATAACCACCACCACTATAACCACCACCACCACCGCTATAACCACCACCACCACTATAACCACCACCACCACAATAACCACCACCACTATAACCACCACCAGCACTATAACCACCACCACTATAACCACCACCACCACAATAACCACCACCACTATAACCACCACCACTATAACCACCACCACTATAACCACCACCACCACTATAAACACCACCACCACTATAACCACCACCACTATAACCACCACCACTATAACCACCACTATAACCACCACCACTATAACCACCACCACTATAAACACCACCACCACTATAACCACCACCACTATAACCACAACCACTATAACCACCACCACCACAATAACCACCACCACTATAACCACCACCACTATAACCACCACCACCACCACTATAACCACCACCACCACTATAACCACCACCATCACAATAACCACCACCACCACAATAACCACCACCACAATAACCACCACTACAATAACCACCACCACTATGACCACCACCACAATAACCACCACCACTATAACCACCACCACTATAACCACCACCACCACCACCACTATAACTACCATCACCACTATAACCACCACCACTATAACCACCACCACCACTATAACCACCACCACAATAACCACCACCACTATAACCACCATTATAACCACCACCACTATAACCACCACCACCACTATAACCACCACCACAATAACCACCACCACTATAACCACCACTATAACCACCACCACTATAACCACCACCACTATAACCACCACCACTATAACCACCACCACCACAATAACTACCACCACCACTATAACCACCACCACCACCACTATAACCACCACCACCACCACTATAACCACCACCGCTATAACCACCACCACAATAACCACCACCACTATAACCACCACCACCACTATAACCAGCACCACCACTATAACCACCACCACCACCACTATAACCACCATCACCACAATAACCACCACCACAATAACCACCACCACCACTATAACCACCACCACTATAACCACCACCACAATAACCACCACCACCACTATAACCACCACCACTATAACCACCACCACCACAATAACCACTACCACCACTATAACCACCACCACTATAACCACCACCACCACTATAACCACCACCACAATAACCACCACCACTATAACCACCACCACAATAACCACCACCACAATACCACCACCACAATAACCACCACCACAATGACCACCACCACTATAACCACCACCACTATAACCACCACCACTATAACCACCACCACCAACACCACTATAACCACCACCACCACCACTATAACCACCACCACTATAACCACCACTATAACCACCACCACCACTATAACCACCACCACAACTATAACCACCACCACTATAAACACCACCACCACTAAAACCACCACCACTATAACCACCACCACCACTATAACCACCACCACTATAACCACCACCACCACTATAATCACCACTATAACCACCACCACAATAACCACCACCACCACCACAATAACCACCACCACTATAACCACCACCACTATAACCACCACAATAACCACCACCACCACAATAACCACCACCACTATAACCACCACCACCACTATAACCACCACCACCACCACAATAACCTCCACCACTATAACCACCACCACTATAACCACCACCACAATAACCACTACCACCACTATAACCACCACCACTATAACCACCACTATAACCACCACCACAATAACCACCATCACCACTATAACCACCACCACCACCCCCACCACCACTATAACCATCACAATAACCATCACCACTATAACCACCACCACAATAACCACCACCACTATAAACACCACCACCTCTATAACCACCACTATAACCACCACCACTATAACCACCACCACCACTATAAACGTCACCACCACAATAACCACCACCACTATAACCACCACCACTATAACCACCACCACCACTATAACCACCACCACCACTATAACCACCACAACAATAACCACCACCACTATAACAACCACCACTATAACCACCACCACTATAACCACCCCCACCACCACTATAACCACCACCACTATAACCACCACCACAATAACCACCACCACTATAAACACCACCACCACTATAAACACCACCACCACTATAACCACCACAACTATAACCACCACCACTATAACCACCACCTCCACTATAAACACCACCACCACCACTATAACAACCACCCCCACCACCGCATCATCAACAATCCCATCACGGCGGCGAGCCCTGCTTGGTTGGCACGGCGACAGCTTCCCGGCGTTGCCATGGCAGCCGCCATCCCCCCCCCCCCACTGATACCCCCCTCGCCCCCCCCCCCCTCATCCCAACCTCCCCCCCCCCCGCACTCACGAATCCATCCCCCATCACCTGGGAGTGACGGGTACCACCCTGGGAGTGACGGGTACCACCCTGGTACCACCCTGGGAGTGACGAGTACCACCCTGGGAGTGACGGGTACCACCCTGGAAGTGACGGGTACCACCCTGGTACCACCCTGGGAGTGACGAGTACCACCCTGGGAGTGACGAGTACCACCCTGGGAGTGACGAGTACCACCCTAGGAGTGACAGGTACCACCCTGGGAGTGACGGGTACCACCCTGCGAGTGACGGGTACCACCCTGGGAGTGACGGGTACCACCCTGGGAGTGACGAGTACCACGCTAGGACTGATGGGTGCCACCTTGGGATTGACGAGTACCACCCTGGGAGTGACGAGTACCACCCTAGGAGTGATGGGTACCACCCTGGGAGTGACGGGTACCACCCTGGGAGTGACGAGTACCACCCTGGGAGTGACGGAGACCACCCTGGGATTGACGGGTACCACCCTGGGAGTGACGAGTACCACCCTGGGAGTGACGAGTACCACCCTGGAGTGACGGGTACCACCCTGGGAGTGACGAGTACCACCCTGGGAGTGACGGGTACCACCCTGGGATTGACGGGTACCACCCTGGGAGTGACGAGTACCACCCTAGGAGTGACGAGTACCACCCTGGCGGTGACGAGTACCCCCCTGGGAGTGACGGGTACCACCCTGGGAGTGACGGGTACCACCCTGGGAGTGACGGGTACCACCCTGGGAGTTACGAGTACCACCCTGGGAGTGACGGGTACCACCCTGGGAGTGACGAGTACCACCCTAGGAGTTACGAGTACCACCCTAGGACTGACGGGTGCCACCCTGGGAGTGACGAGTACCACGCTGGGGGTGACGAGTACCACGCTGGGGGTGACGAGTACCACCCTGGGAGTGACGGGTACCACCCTGGGAGTGACGGGTACCACCCTGGTACCACGCTGGGGGTGACGAGTACCACCCTAGGAGTGACGGGTACCACCCTGGGAGTGACGAGTACCACCCTGGGAGTGACGAGTACCACCCTGGGAGTGACGGGTACCACCCTGGGAGTGACGGGTACCACCCTGGTACCACGCTGGGAGTGACGAGTACCACCCTGGGAGTGACGGGTACCACCCTGGGAGTGACGAGTACCACCGTGGTACCACCCTGGAGTGACGGGTACCACCCTGGGAGTGACGGGTACCACGCTGGGAGTGACGGGTACCACCCTGGGAGTGACGGGTACCACCCTGGGAGTGACGGGTACCACCCTGGGAGTGACGGGTACCACCCTGGGAGTGACGGGTACCACCCTGGGAGTGACGGGTACCACGCTGGGAGTGACGAGTACCACCCTAGGAGTGACGAGTACCAGCATGGGAGTGACGAGTACCACCCTGCGAGTTACGAGTACCACCCCAGGAGTGACGAGTACCACCATGGGAGTGACGTGTACCACCCTAGGAGTGACGAGTACCACCCTGGGAGTGACGAGTACCACCCTGGGAGTGACGATTACCACCCTGGGAGTGACGGGTACCACCCTGGGAGTGACGAGTACCACCCTGGGAGTGACGGGTACCACCCTGGGAGTGACGAGTACCACCCTGGGAGTGACGGGTACCACCCTGGGAGTGACGAGTACCACGCTAGGAGTGATGGGTGCCACCTTGGGATTGACGAGTACCACCCTGGGAGTGACGAGTACCACCCTAGGAGTGATGGGTACCACGCTGGGAGTGACGGGTACCACCCTGGGAGTGACGGGAACCACCCTGGGAGTGACGAGTACCACCCTGGTACCACGCTGGGAGTGACGAGTACCACCCTGGGAGTGACGAGTACCACCCTGGGAGTGACGAGTACCACCCTGGGAGTGACGAGTACCACCCTTGGAGTGACGGGTACCATCCTGGGAGTGACGAGTACCACCCTGGGAGTGACGAGTACCACCCTAGGAGTGACGGGTACCACCCTGGGAGTGACGGGTACCACCCTGGGAGTGACGGGTACCACCTTGGGAGTGACGGGCACCACCCTAGGAGTGACGGGTACCACCCTGGGAGTGACGGGTACCACCCTGGGAGTGACGAGTACCACCCTGGGAGTGACGAGTACCACCCTGGGAGTGACGAGTACCACCCTGGGAGTGACGGGTACCACCCTGGTACCACGTTGGGAGTGACGAGTACCACCCTGGGAGTGACGGGTACCACCTTGGGAGTGACGGGTACCACCCTGGGAGTGACGAGTACCACCCTGGGAGTGACGAGTACCACGCTGGGAGTGACGAGTACCACGCTGGGAGTGACGGGTACCACCCTGGGAGTGATGGAGACCACCCTGGGAGTGACGAGTACCACCCTGGGAGTGACGAGTACCACCCTTGGAGTGACGGGTACCACCCTGGGAGTGACGAGTACCACCCTGGGAGTGACGAGTACCACCCTGGGAGTGACGAGTACCACCCTAGGAGTGACAGGTACCACCCTGGGAGTGACGGGTACCACCCTAGGAGTGACGAGTACCACCCTGGGAGTGACGGGTACCACCCTGGGAGTGACGGGTACCACCCTGGGAGTGACAAGTACCACCCTGGGAGTGACGGGTACCACCCTGGGAGTGACGGGTACCACCCTGGTCCCACCCTGGGAATGACGAGTACCACCCTGGGAGTGACGGGTACCACCCTGGGAGTGACGAGTACCACCCTGGGAGTGATGGGTACCACCCTGGGAGTGACGAGTACCACGCTGGGAGTGACGAGTACCACGCTGGGAGTGACGAGTACCACCCTGGGAGTGACGGGTACCACCCTCGGAGTGACGGAGACCACCCTAGGAGTGACGAGTACCACGCTGGGAGTGACGAGTACCACGCTGGGAGTGACGGGTACCACCCTGGGAGTGACGGGTACCACCCTGGGAGTGACGAGTACCACGCTGGGAGTGACGAGTACCACGCTGGGAGTGACGGGTACCACCCTGGTACCACGTTGGGAGTGACAAGTACCACCCTGGGAGTGACGAGTACCACCCTGGGAGTGACGAATACCACCTTGGGAGTGACGAGTACCACCTTGGGAGTGACGAGTACCACCCTGGGAGTGACGAGTACCACGCTGGGAGTGACGAGTACCACCCTGGGAGTGACGGGTACCACCCTGGTCCCACCCTGGGAGTGACGAGTACCACCCTGGGAGTGACGAGTACCACCCTGGGAGTGACGAGTACCACGCTGGGAGTGACGGGTACCACCCTGGTACCACGCTGGGAGTGACGGGTACCACCCTAGGAGTGACGAGTACCACCCTGGGAGTGACGGGTACCACCCTGGGAGTGACGGGTACCACCCTGGGAGTGACAAGTACCACCCTGGGAGTGACGGGTACCACCCTGGGAGTGACGGGTACCACCCTGGTCCCACCCTGGGAATGACGAGTACCACCCTGGGAGTGACGGGTACCACCCTGGGAGTGACGAGTACCACCCTGGGAGTGATGGGTACCACCCTGGGAGTGACGAGTACCACGCTGGGAGTGACGAGTACCACGCTGGGAGTGACGAGTACCACCCTGGGAGTGACGGGTACCACCCTCGGAGTGACGGAGACCACCCTAGGAGTGACGAGTACCACGCTGGGAGTGACGAGTACCACGCTGGGAGTGACGGGTACCACCCTGGGAGTGACGGGTACCACCCTGGGAGTGACGAGTACCACGCTGGGAGTGACGAGTACCACGCTGGGAGTGACGGGTACCACCCTGGTACCACGTTGGGAGTGACAAGTACCACCCTGGGAGTGACGAGTACCACCCTGGGAGTGACGAATACCACCTTGGGAGTGACGAGTACCACCTTGGGAGTGACGAGTACCACCCTGGGAGTGACGAGTACCACGCTGGGAGTGACGAGTACCACCCTGGGAGTGACGGGTACCACCCTGGTCCCACCCTGGGAGTGACGAGTACCACCCTGGGAGTGACGAGTACCACCCTGGGAGTGACGAGTACCACGCTGGGAGTGACGGGTACCACCCTGGTACCACGCTGGGAGTGACGGGTACCACCCTGGGAGTGACGGGTACCACCCTGGTACCACGCTGGGAGTGACGGGTACCACCCTGGGAGTGACGGGTGCCACCCTGGGAGTGACGAGTACCACCCTGGGAGTGACGGGTACCACCCTGGTACCACCCTGGTGTGACGGGTACCACCCTGGGAGTGACGAGTACCACCCTGGGAGTGACGGGTACCACGCTGGGAGTGACGGGTACCACGCTGGGAGTGACGAGTACCACCCTGGGAGTGACGTGTACCACCCTGGGAGTGACGGGTACCACCCTGGGAGTGACGAGTACCACGCTGGGAGTGACGAGTACCACCCTGGGAGTGACGGGTACCACCCTGGGAGTGACAGGTACCGCCCTGGGAGTGACGAGTACCACGCTGGGAGTGACGAGTACCACCCTGGGAGTGACGAGTACCACGCTGGGAGTGACGAGTACCACGCTGGGAGTGACGAGTACCACCCTAGGAGTGACAGGTACCACCCTGCGAGTGACGAGTACCACCCTCGGAGTGACGAGTACCACCATGGGAGTGACGTGTACCACCCTAGGAGTGACGAGTACCACCCTGGGAGTGACGGGTACCACCTTGGGAGTGACGGGTACCACCCTGGTACCACCTTGGGAGTGACGGGTACCACCCTGGTACCACCCTGGGAGTGACGGGTACCACCCTGGGAGTGACGGGTACCACCTTGAGAGTGACGGGCACCACCCTAGGAGTGACGAGTACCACCCTGGGAGTGACGGGTACCACCCTGGGAGTGACGAGTACCACCCTGGGAGTGACGGGTACCACCCTGGGAGTGACGAGTACCACCCTGGGAGTGACGGGTACCACCCTGCGAGTGACGGGTACCACCCTGGGAGTGACGGGTACCACCCTGGGAGTGACGAGTACCACGCTAGGACTGATGGGTGCCACCTTGGGATTGACGAATACCACCCTAGGATTGACGAGTACCACCCTGGTAGTGACGAGTACCACCCTAGGAGTGACGGGTGCCACGCTGGGAGTGACGGGTACCACGCTGGGAGTGACGGGTACCACGCTGGGAGTGACGAGTACCACCCTGGGAGTGACGAGTACCACGCTGGGAGGGACAGGTACCACGCTGGGAGGGACGGGTACCACCCTGGGAGTGACGAGTACCACCCTGGGAGTGACGAGTACCACGCTGGGAGTGACGAGTACCACCCTAGGAGTGACGAGTACCACCATGGGAGTGACGAGTACCACCCTGCGAGTGACGAGTACCACCCTAGGAGTGACGAGTACCACCCTGGGAGTGACGAGTACCACCCTGCGAGTGACGGGTACCACCCTGGGAGTGACGAGTACCACGCTGGGAGGGACGGGTACCACCCTGGGAGTGACGAGTACCACCCTGGGAGTGACGAGTACCACGCTGGGAGTGACGAGTACCACCCTGCGAGTGACGAGTACCACCCTAGGAGTGACGAGTACCACCATGGGAGTGACGAGTACCACCCTGCGAGTGACGAGTACCACCCTAGGAGTGACGAGTACCACCCTGGGAGTGACGAGTACCACCCTGGGAGTGACGGGTACCACCCTGCGAGTGACGGGTACCACCCTGGGAGTGACGGGTACCACCCTGGGAGTGACGAGTACCACGCTAGGACTGATGGGTGCCACCTTGGGATTGACGAGTACCACCCTGGGAGTGACGAGTACCACCCTAGGAGTGATGGGTACCACCCTGGGAGTGACGGGTACCACCCTGGTACCACGCTGGGAGTGACGAGTACCACCCTGCGAGTGACGGAGACCACCCTGGGATTGACGGGTACCACCCTGGGAGTGACGAGTACCACCCTGGAGTGACGGGTACCACCCTGGGAGTGACGAGTACCACCCTGGGAGTGACGGGTACCACCCTGGGAGTGACGGGTACCACCCTGGGAGTGACGAGTACCACCCTAGGAGTGACGAGTACCACCCTGGCGGTGACGAGTACCCCCCTGGGAGTGACGAGTACCACCCTGGGAGTGACGGGTACCACCCTGGGAGTGACGGGTACCACCCTGGGGGTAAATAAGCTACGCCTTAACTTGTGGGAGCAAAAAGTCTGACGCGTGTTTGAGGTGTCTTAAATCAAACTGTTTCTTTATTATTTGCACAAAAACAATCGTTTTCTAAAGTTATATCTTCGCCTGTTCACGTACTGTGTCACCCTGTTCACGTACTGTGTCACTGTGTCACCCTGTCTCACGTACTGTGTCACCCTGTACTGTGTCACCCTGTCTCACGTACTGTGTCACCCTGTCTCACGTACTGTGTCACCCTGTCTCACGTGCTGTGTCACCCTGTACTGTGTCACCCTGTCTCACGTGCTGTGTCACCCTGTCTCACGTGCTGTGTCACCCTGTCTCACGTGCTGTGTCACCCTGTACTGTGTCACCCTGTCTCACGTACTCTGTCACCCTGTCTCACGTGCTGTGTCACCCTGTACTGTGTCACCCTGTCTCACGTACTCTGTCACCCTGTCTCACGTGCTGTGTCACCCTGTCTCACACACTGTGTCACCCTGTCTCACTCTCACCCTGTCTCACGTACTGTGTCACCCTGTCTCACGTGCTGTGTCACCCTGTCTCACACACTGTGTCACCCTGTCTCACTGTCACCCTGTCTCACGCACTGTGTCACCCTGTCTCACGTACTGTGTCACCCTGTCTCATGTGCTGTGTCACCCTGTCTCACGTACTGTGTCACCCTGTCACACGTACTGTGTCACCCTGTCCCACATACTGTGTCACCCTGTCTCACGTGTTGTGTCACCCTGTCTCACGTGCTGTGTCACCCTGTAACACGTGCTGTATCACCCTGTCTCACGTACTGTGTCACCCTGTCTCACGTACTGTGTCACCCTGTGTCACGTGCTGTGTCACCCTGTGTCACGTGCTGTGTCACCCTGTGTCACCCTGTCTCACGTACTGTGTCACCCTGTCTCACGTGCTGTGTCACCCTGTCTCACCCTGTCTCACCCTGTCTCACGTACTGTGTCACCCTGTGTCACGTGCTGTGTCACCCTGTGTCACGTGCTGTCACCCTGTGTCACCCTGTCTCACGTACTGTGTCACCCTGTGTCACGTAATGTGTCACCCTGTCTCACGTGCTGTGTCACCCTGTCTCACGTGCTGTGTCACGTGCTGTGTCACCCTGTGTCACGTGCTGTGTCACCCTGTGTCACGTGCTGTGTCACCCTGTGTCACGTGCTGTGTCACGTGCTGTAGCCACTCGCTCCCCTTCGGCTATTCTCGTAGCCCCCGTTTATACTGTAAAAAACCGGAAGTGACGTCATGGGTTCAACCAACGGAGCGTCTAGCCACAGGGGAGGGGTTTACACAGTTGGGATATTCCAAATCAAATATAACCAGTCCGTCAACAAATGTATGACGGATGTACATCAAATATATATACAGAAATAATACACTCACTTTACGTTTTATGGCTCTTACATTAGCAGCCCCTAATTGGCTAGGCAGGGAGCATACCAATTACTATTAACTTTAACCTTAAGAGCCACAAACTCTAAATAATAATCTTTACTTATAACAATAATAACGTCTCGTATTTCTGCCACTTATTGGCTTTCTTGAGCCTTCTCTTTATCTTATCCGTATACTTTCATGTTGCTTCTTGTGACAGATAGAGTTTTTAAAAGTTCGCTCTAGTGTGCTGAACTTCGTTTTAACACACGCACACACGACAGACTGAACTGTTGGAGTCTGGCATGGTCTTGATGATTCTTCTGGCTGAAGCGGATTAGGACGATCTCAGCCTGGGTCCATTGTTCCACTGTAAGCAGTTCCTTCTCCAGTGTTGCTTTGAGTTTCTGCATGCACTGCTTGAGAAGTATCTCCTGCCTCTCTGGGGTTACGTTCAGCCTGACTGACT
This sequence comes from Petromyzon marinus, assembly GCF_048934315.1. Taxonomy (NCBI): domain Eukaryota; kingdom Metazoa; phylum Chordata; class Hyperoartia; order Petromyzontiformes; family Petromyzontidae; genus Petromyzon; species Petromyzon marinus. The sequence goes on along the minus strand of NW_027422605.1, from coordinate 191,448 downwards.
GTAGCTGGATACTCTTTCATTTGACTCTTCAAATGCAGCAGAATCGCTTTCAGTTGGAAAAACCATGCCATTGCTCTCTTCAGATGATACCAACTTGAGTAGTGATTGACAAGTCTGTTCACTGGATTAGAGTTATCTTTGATACGGAGGAGACTGACTGTAACCGACTTCTTGATCTCATCATCATCTGAGTTTTGACTCGTTTGAATTGGTCGTTCTGTCCATTCACTGGGAGCCATCCACATGAATTTGGGTTCCTGAATCCATTTTTCACTTTTTATGAAGTTATCAGCTTTCAAACCTCTTGAAGCATGTTCTGCTGGGTTTACAAAGGTATTGATATACCTCCAATAGGTCGGTTCTGTGGCCTCACAGATTGTAGCGATCCTGTTTGCTACAAAGGTCTTGGAACGACTGGTTTCATTGTCTATGTACTTCGGCACTGCAGTGCTCTCCGTCCAAAAGGTAGACTCTTCGAGCAGCACTTGATGTTCTTGTCCGAGCCTCTTATCCACCTTTATGGCTTTTTCTTCCGTGATAGACGGTATGACGACTCTGCTGTTGCTTACCCACTTTGTCAAGTTGAATCCCTCACTAGAACACAAAGTTCGGAGATCTCTTGACAGGGTGACAGCACGGTCTTCAGATGACACAGGCTTCAAGCAGTCGTCATTGTGGAAGTTTCTGCGTACTGCGTCAACCGCCTCTGGTGTTGACTCGGTTCTTCCATCTTCGGGCTGTTCTTCTCAGTGCGTAGGATGCACAGCTGGGTGATGACGTGGCTCCAAACAGGTGGGCAGTCATTCTGTACTCCTCTCTGGTTTGACTCGGGTCGCCATCGGGCCACCACTCGATGTCCGCCATCATACCCCAAAGTTCCTTTCTAAATCTGGTCAACACACCATTGAGAGTGTTGGCGAGATTGGCTCTTTGGTGAAACTGCCCATTCAATGAGGTTCCTTGGTATGTTGCAGTGCAGTCGAAGACTGCACGGATCTTCTTTTCCTTCGCATGGTACACCCCATGATGAGGAATACACCACACTCTTCCGTCTTCTCGTTCCAGCTGCCTTTTAGGCACCTTCACAGCAAAGCCCTTTGCAGTGTCTCTCGTGAAGCCCTTGTGGTCCTCGTGGAAATCTGGGTTCTTGCTCGGCCTTCTCTTGAGATTGCTGATGCGCTGCCTTGCAACCCAGCGGTGGTTCAGCATTTCCATCTTCTCACTTCTCAATGGCAAACCAGTGGTATAGTGTCCATCGACCAGCTCAGCTGACCTTGTCACAGATTGCATGAACTGATGGTCGTCTTGTGACATCTCTGTTTTGTCCTCGTAACTGCGTTCTGAGAAGTCTGTGTTGTATTGTTGGACTAACAGTTCTTCAATGTTTGAGATGGAGATACGGTTTTGCTGTGAAACGTTGCCATTTTCCATTGGCGTCTCCTGTTCTCAAAGGTCCGTTCACTACCCAGCCAGGAGTGGCTTTGATTGCGTAGGGTCCATCACCTTCACTATTTATCACCTTCCATGGTTCCATTGCTTTGTGTGCATTAGTTCCTATCAGCAGGCCCATCTCTGCCTCAATGCATGGGAGGTGCACTTCTGTCCGACAGGGCCATCTCTCGACATCACGCTGTAGTGGTATGTTTCCTTTATTCACTGGAATGTCACTGTGGGTGAAGACCTTTGGCAGGTCAATATAATCTCCCTCCTCAAGTCCACTCACTTCCAGGTCTGACAGGATATAACCGTGTACCGACTTCTCCTGACCCATGGTTCGCCGGAGGATTTCAGTCTTCCTGCCTCTGACGTTGAGTTGTTTCCTCCGGGTTTCAGTACAAAACGTCGCTGAACTCCCTGGATCCATGAATGCGTTTGTCTCCACACTCGTCACACTTCTTTTGGATTTGATTTTCACTGGAACGATGGCGAGAATACAATGTCCGTCTCCAGCGCCGGTGTAGCCACAAGTTTCATGCTTAAGGGACGCGATAGCACTTCTTATACTCCTTGCTGAGGTGCCCTTGTATAAGACATCCAAAGCAAAGCCTTCTTTTCTTCAGAAACTCGATTCTGCCTTTCTGTGGCTGTTCTCTGATCTTAATGCAAGAGTCCAGTGGTTTGATTCTTCTCGCAGAACAAGCAGGCTTGTCTCGACTGGGTCACACCGACTGGGTGTGACTGACTGGGTCACACCGAATGGGTGTGACTGGGTGTGACTGACTGGGTGTGACTGACTGGGTGTGACTGACTGGGTCACACCGACTGGGTGTGACTGACTGGGTCACACTGACTGGGTGTGACTGACTGGGTGTGACTGACTGGGTATGACTGACTGGGTGTGACTGACTGGGTCACACTGACTGGGTGTGACTGACTGGGTGTGACTGACTGGGTCACACCGACTGGGTGTGACTGACTGGGTGTGTGTGTCTGTGTGTGTGTCTCTGTGTGTCTGTGTGTGCGTGTCTGTGTGTGTCTGTGTGTGTGTCTGTGTGTGTCTGTGTGTGTGTCTCTGTGTGTCTGTGTGTGTCTGTGTGTCTGTGTGTGTGTCTCTGTGTGTCTGTGTGTGTGTGTGTCTGTGTGTGTCTGTGTGTGTGTGTCTCTGTGTGTCTGTGCGTGTGTGTCTCTGTATGTCTGTGTGTGTCTGTGTGTTGGTCAAATGAACACAGTTTAGTTGACATGAGCCACGAGGCAGAAGAAGAAGACTGGAGGGAGTGGTGGACGCGGGAAGGGAATGACCTCGAGTTGACCTTTGCCGCCCCCCTCTCTCTGCCCCCACCGTGTCCCCTCCTCCCTCTGCCCCCCTCCCTCTGTCCCTCCCCCCCTCCCTCTGTCCCTCCCCTGTGCCCCCGCCCACCTCGCCCCCCAGACCTGAAACGAGAAGCCAGCATCTGCCACATGCTGAAGCACCCCCACATTGTGGAGCTGCTGGAGACCTACAGCTCCGATGGGATGCTCTACATGGTGTTCGAGTTGTGAGTTGCACGCACGCACAGGCACAGGCACGCATAGGCACGCACGTGGGCACACAGGCACGCACAGGCACAGGCACGCACGCACGCACGGGCACGCACGCACAGGCACGCACAGGCACGCACGCACGCACACAGGGACGGGCACGCACGCACAGGCACGCACGCACACAGGGACGGGCACGCACGCACAGGCACGCACGCACACAGGCACGCACGGGCACGCACACAGGCACGCACGCACACAGGGACGGGCACGCATGCACACAGGGACGGGCACGCACGCACATGCGCTACAAAGCCGGCGACCTGAGTTTGATTCACGGCCACCAACACCAGCGACGGTTATCCAAACCGGTTCCGGGGCTCCCCTAGGTCAACTCGGCCTCAAATTAGTACCCGGTGCGGCGGTGCAGTAAACATCGCCACTGGGGGAGACAAAGGCGGCCGGGCGTGGTGCTGGCCTCCCAGTGGCGGCCTTCATAGGTGCTCGCTATCGGCACTTGCCCCAGCAGTCTGTGTGTGTGGTCTCCACGGGGGATCTTTACGTGTGTGCGTGTGTGTGCGTGTGTGCTTGTGATTGTGTGTGTGATTGTGTGTGTGTGATTGTGTGTGTGTGATTGTGCGTGCGTGTGATTGTGTGTGCTTGTGTGTGCGTGTGATTGTGTGTTTTTTGTGTGATTGTGTGTTTTTTGTGTGATTGTGTGTTTGTGTGTGATTGTGTGTGTGTGATTGTGTGTGTGTGATTGTGTGTGTGTGTGCGTGTGATTGTGTGTGTGTGTGTGATTGTGTGTGTAGCGGTTATGACCTCGAGTTGTTGTAGCGGTTAGCGCACTGCGCTATGAACCTGGCGACCCGGGTTCGTTTCCCGCTCACGGCCAACACCAGTGACGATTATCTGAACCGGTCCTGGGCCTCCCCTAGGTCGACTCAGCCTCAAATGAGTACCTGGTGCGGTGTGTAAACATTGCCACTAGGGAGACAAAGGCGGTCGGGCGTGGTGCTGGCCACCCACCCCCTTGCGTACCGTTCCGGCCTTCATAGGTGCTCGCTAACAGCACTTGCCCCTACAGTCTGTTAAGGCTATATGGGGGATCTTTGATCTTTGTTATTGTGTGTGAGTGTGATTGTGTGTGTGTGATTGTGTGTGTGATTGTGTGTGTGTGTGATTTTGTGTGTGTGATTGTGTGATTGTGTGTGTGTGATTGTGTGTGTGTGATTGTGTGTGATTGTGTGTGTGATTGTGTGTGTGATTGTGTGTGTGTGACTGTGTGTGTGTGATTGTGTGTGTGTGATTGTGTGTGTGTGTGATTGTGTGTGTGTGTGTGATTGTGTGTGTGTGTGATTGTGTGTGTGTGTGTGTGATTGTGTGTGTGTGTGATTGTGTGTGTGTGTGATTGTGTGTGTGTGTGATTGTGTGTGTGTGATTGTGTGTGTGTGATTGTGTGTGTGTGATTGTGTGTGTGTGTGATTGTGTGTGTGTGATTGTGTGTGTGCGATTGCCCCCCACCACCCCACCGCTGCACGTGTCCCCGCAGCATGGACGGCGCTGACCTGTGCTTCGAGATCGTCAAGCGGGCGGACGCGGGATTCGTGTACAGTGAGGCCGTGGCCAGGTGGGTGACAGCCAGCCCTCACCCCACGTGACCCCCCCCACCACCCCCCCACCCCACGTGACCCCTCCCCCCCCACCACGCCCCCCCCCACTCCAGGCTGATCAACTTCCCAACCAAGCCACAGAAGCGCGCGACGGAAATCAACGAATCCATCGGTGCGGCGCCGCTTTGCGTGCCAATCCACAGCTGTCATGATGCGTGGGGTGGAGGGGGTGGAGGGGGTGGAGGGGGTCGAGGGGGTCGAGGGGGTGGGTGGGGTGGCGGGGGTGGGGGGGGTGGAGGGGGTGGAGGGTGGGGGCTCTGTACCCTCTCCATCCATCCCATTGTGAAGGCAGTTCTACAGGAACTATCACCGCTCTCTCTCTCTCTATCGCCGCCGCCGCCGTTTGTTTTGACCGCGCGCGGTGCTTCGACGCCCCCGCCCTTCTCTGTCCGTCGTTTCGCACCCGCAGCCACTACATGCGTCAGATCCTGGAGGCCCTCCGCTACTGCCACGACAACAACGTCATCCACAGGGACATGAAGGTAAAGGCGCCCCAGGTAGCCCCGCGCATGCCGGAAGGGGGGCAAGTGGCCGGCACCCGCCCGGCCGTCTTTGTCTCCCCCGGCGGCGATGCTCGCTGCACGGCTCTCCGCCGGGTCGCTGGCGCGAGTGTCCGCTCCCCACGTGATTGGACGCTCCCCACGTGAGTGGGGAGCGTCCACTCACGTGAGTGTCCACTCACGTGAGTGGACACTCCCCACGTGAGTGGACACTCCCCACGTGAGTGGACACACCCCACGTGAGTGGACACTCCCCACGTGAGTGGACGCTCCCCACGTGAGTGGACACTCCCCACGTGAGTGGGGAGTGTCCACTCACTCACGTGAGTGGACACTCCCCACGTGAGTGGACGCTCCCCACGTGAGTGGACACACCCCACGTGAGTGGACACACCCCACGTGAGTGGGGAGTGTCCACTCACTCACGTGAGTGGACACTCCCCACGTGAGTGGACGCTCCCCACGTGAGTGGGGAGCGTCCACTCACTCACGTGAGTGGACACTCCCCACGTGAGTGGACGCTCCCCACGTGAGTGGACACACCCCACGTGAGTGGGGAGTGTCCACTCACTCACGTGAGTGGACACTCCCCACGTGAGTGGACGCTCCCCACGTGAGTGGACACACCCCACGTGAGTGGACACACCCCACGTGAGTGGGGAGTGTCCACTCACTCACGTGAGTGGACACTCCCCACGTGAGTGGACGCTCCCCACGTGAGTGGGGAGCGTCCACTCACTCACGTGAGTGGACACTCCCCACGTGAGTGGACGCTCCCCACGTGAGTGGACACACCCCACGTGAGTGGGGAGTGTCCACTCACTCACGTGAGTGGACACTCCCCACGTGAGTGGACGCTCCCCACGTGAGTGGACACACCCCACGTGAGTGGACACTCCCCACGTGAGTGGACACACCCCACGTGAGTGGGGAGTGTCCACTCACTCACGTGAGTGGACACTCCCCACGTGAGTGGACGCTCCCCACGTGAGTGGACACACCCCACGTGAGTGGGGAGTGTCCACTCACTCACGTGAGTGGACACTCCCCACGTGAGTGGACGCTCCCCACGTGAGTGGACACACCCCACGTGAGTGGACACACCCCACGTGAGTGGACACACCCCACGTGAGTGGACACTCCCCACGTGAGTGGGGAGTGTCCACTCACTCACGTGAGTGGACACTCCCCACGTGAGTGGACGCTCCCCACGTGAGTGGACACACCCCATGTGAGTGGACACACCCCACGTGAGTGGACACACCCCACGTGAGTGGGGAGTGTCCACTCACTCACGTGAGTGGACACTCCCCACGTGAGTGGACGCTCCCCACGTGAGTGGACACACCCCACGTGAGTGGGGAGCGTCCACTCACTCACGTGAGTGGACGCTCCCCACGTGAGTGGACACACCCCACGTGAGTGGACACACCCCACGTGAGTGGACACACCCCACGTGAGTGGACACTCCCCACGTGAGTGGACACACCCCACGTGAGTGGACACACCCCACGTGAGTGGACACACCCCACGTGAGTGGACACTCCCCACGTGAGTGGGGAGTGTCCACTCACGTGAGTGGACGCTCCCCACGTGAGTGGACGCTCCCCACGTGAGTGGACACACCCCACGTGAGTGGGGAGCGTCCACTCACTCACGTGAGTGGACGCTCCCCACGTGAGTGGACACACCCCACGTGAGTGGACACACCCCACGTGAGTGGACACACCCCACGTGAGTGGACACTCCCCACGTGAGTGGACACACCCCACGTGAGTGGACACACCCCACGTGAGTGGACACACCCCACGTGAGTGGACACTCCCCACGTGAGTGGGGAGTGTCCACTCACGTGAGTGGACGCTCCCCACGTGAGTGGACGCTCCCCACGTGAGTGGACGCTTCTCGCGCGCACAGACAAAAGTCCCCCGTGTAGCCTCGGCAGGCTGCCGGGGCGAGTGCTGTTAGCGAGCGCCCCTGAAGGCCGCCACTGTGGAACCCGGGGGGGGGGGGCAGCGCCACGCCCCTCCCCGTTGCTGTTCGTTAAATATTGTTTACTTGTTTCTGCCAGGATCAAAGTCTAAAAAGAAGAGGGCTTTACCCTTCTCTGGCAATAAAACATCAAATAGATTAAACCTCTGGCGAGGAATAAAGTTCCCGCATTAACCACACGCACGGTACACTTTGTGGTAAACATGCAAACAAACCGGGCTCTGATGATAATAACAATATAATAATATAATAACAATTTAATAATAATAATCTATGATGATGGATTGTCTTCGAAAGATTCGAAAGAGACAGCAGCCTTCAATGGGGCCGAGTGTCACCACCAGTGTCAGACCAGAAGACGCGTTCTCTGGTGCAGGCCAATCAGTTTCGAAGACAATCCATCGTAGATTATTATTATATTATTCTATTATATTGTTATTCTCATCAAAGCCATCTTTGTTTGCATGTGCACCACAAAGTGTAGCGTGCGTGTGCTAAATGCAGTCACTTTATTCCTTGCAAGAGGTTTAATTATTCGGTGTTTGAACATCTTCACACCCCCCCGTGTTATTAGTGCCAGGGAGGAGGGTAAGGCCCCTATTACCCGTGTTTATTGACGGCACTTGCCCCCGCCGTGAGTCTGCGCGGGCTACACGGGGCCCGCCCGCCCGCCCGCCCGCTCGTGCCGCGGTGCCGCCCTGGGTGGGCGCTGCTGCCGGCTCGCGGTGCTTGGCGCGCCGCCAGTGTGCCGAGGCTGCGTGTTTGTGTCTGGCCAGCCGCACTGCGTCCTCCTCGCCTCCAAGGAGAACTCCGCGCCGGTCAAGCTGGGGGGGTTCGGCGTCGCCATTCAGCTCGGGGAGTCCGGGCTGGTCGCTGGCGGTGGGTGCAGCACTGCACAGATACACACACGCACGCACAGGTACACGCACACACACACACACGCACAGGTACACACACACACACGCACACAGGTACACGCACACACACACACGCACAGGTACACACAAAGGTACACACACACACGCACACAGGTACACACGCACACAGGTACACACACACGCACAGGTACACACACACGCACAGGTACACGCACGCACAGGTACACGCACACACACGCACAGGTACACACACACGCACAGGTACACGCACGCACAGGTACACGCACGCACAGGTACACGCACGCACAGGTACACGCACACGCACAGATACACACACAGGTACACACGCACAGGTACACACACACGCACAGGTACACACGCACGCACAGGTACACACACACAGGTACACACACAGGTACACACACACGCACGCACAGGTACACACGCACGCACAGGTACACACACAGGTACACACACGCACAGGTACACACACACGCACAGGTACACACACAGGTACAGGTACACACACGCACACGCACAGGTACACACACACGCACAGGTACACACACACGCACAGGTACACACACGCACGCACAGGTACACACACACACAGGTACACACACAGGTACACGCACACACGCACAGGTACACGCACAGGTACACACACACGCACAGGTACACACACACACAGGTACACACGCACAGGTACACGCACACACGCACAGGTACACGCACAGGTACACGCACACACGCACAGGTACACGCACAGGTACACGCACACGCACAGGTACACGCACACGCACAGGTACACGCACACGCACAGGTACACACACGCACAGGTACACGCACAGGTACACACGCACAGGTACACACACACGCACAGGTACACACACACAGGTACACACACACAGGTACACACACACAGGTACACACACACGCACAGGTACACACACACGCACAGGTACACACACAGGTACACGCACACGCAGGTACACACACGCGCAGGTACACGCACACGCACAGGTACACGCACACGCACAGGTACACACACACACAGGTACACGCACACGCACAGGTACACACACAGGTACACACACACACACAGGTACACGCACACAGGTACACGCACACGCAGGTACACACACGCACGCACAGGTACACGCACATGCACAGGTACACGCACAGGTACACAGACACGCACAGGTACACACAAGGGTACACACACAGTTACACGCACACGCACAGGTACACACACACAAAGGTACACACACACACAGGTACACACACGCACGCACAGATACACGCACGCACAGGTACACACACGCACAGGTACACACACACGCACAGGTACACACACGCACAGGTACACACACGCACAGATACACACACGCACAGGTACACGCACAGGCACGCACAGGTACACACACAGTTACACGCACACGCACAGGTACACACACACACGGGTACACACACACACGCACAGGTACAAACACGCACAGGTACACACACACACAGGTACACACACACGCACAGGTACACACACAAAAGCACAGGTACACACACGCACAGGTATACACACACGCACAGGTACACGCACACACAGGTACACACGCACAGGTACACGCACACACAGGTACACACGCACAGGTACACGCACACGCACAGGTACACACACACGCACAGGTACACACACGCACGCACAGGTACACGCACACGCACGCACAGGTACACATACAGGTATACGCACACGCACAGGTACACACACACACGGGTACACGCACGCACGGGTACACGCACACGCACAGGTACACGCACACGCACAGGCACACGCACAGGTACACACACACGCACAGGTACACACACACGCACGGGTACACGCACGCACGGGTACACACACACACAGGTACACGCACACGCACAGGTACACATGCACGCAAAGGTACACGCACGCACAGGTACACACACGCACAGGTACACGCACGCACAGGTACACACACGCACAGGTACACACACGCACAGGTACACACACACGCACAGGTACACACACACACGCACAGGTACACACACACGCACAGGTACACACACACGCGCACAGGTACACACACACACACACGCACAGGTACACACACACGCACAGGTACACACACACGCACAGGTACACGCACACGCACAGGTACACGCACACGCACACAGACAACAACAACCGCCATTCACCACTAAGTGGCGGTGACTTCTCTACGACACTTGTGCCAGGCTATGTGCACCCTGAGGCCACGTGAAGTGTCGAACGCCCGCTGGCAGGTCACGGGGCAGACCCAGGTGCCACGGGTCGACTGACTGAGATGACTGGCTGATGCACCACGTGTGCCCCCTACTGTGCCAACCTGCTGTGCTTTAACCACCCGGTGCTCCGCTCGTTGTTGTGAGCGTCGCTCCTCCGCCCCCCGTTGTTGTTGGAGGGCGACTACCTCCAACTGCCCAGTAGCGTCCTTCACGAGCCTCCTCCACAGAGGCCGATCTTGACACCACTGGTACCAGTCATCGGCAAGTCCACTCAGCTCCACGTCCTCCTGTACCACATCACTCCATCTCTTCTCTAGCCCATGCCGCGCCCGTTTAGCCCCCTCGATCCGGCTGAACAAAAGCTGTTTGGGCATGCGGTGGCTGGGCATGCGGGCTCCATGACCCAGCCAACGCAGCCTTGCCTGTCGGAGGAGCTCACCGATGGGACCGTGCCCAGATCTTTCAAGGATTTGTGAGCTCCTCACACAATCCAGTCTGCAGGTTAAACCCAGGATGGATCGTAGGCAGGCCAGCCTAAATGTTTATATACATATATACATATACACAGATACATATACACAGATACAGCTACACAGATACATATACACAGATACATACACACAGATACAGATACACAGATACATATACACAGATACATACACACAGATACATACACACAGATGCATATACACAGATACATACACACAGATACATACACGCAGATACACATACACAGATACACAGATACATACACACAGATACATACACACAGATACATACACACAGATACATAAACACAGATACATATACACAGATACACAGATACATATACACAGATACAGATACACAGATACATATACACAGATACATACAGTGAGGGAACAAAGTATTTGATCCCCTGGTGATTTTGTACGTTTGCCCACTGACAAAGAAATGATCAGTCTATAATTTTAATGGTAGATTTATTTGAACAGTGAGAGACAGAATAACAACAACAAAATCCAGAAAAACGCATGTCAAAAATGTTATAAATTGATTTGCATTTTAATGAGGGAAATAAGTATTTGACCCCTCTGCAAAACATGACTTAGTACTCGGTGGCAAAACCCTTGTTGGCAATCACAGAGGTCAGACGTTTCTTGTAGTTGGCCACCAGGTTTGCACACATCTCAGGAGGGATTTTGTCCCACTCCTCTTTGCAGATCTTCTCCAAGTCAGTAAGGTTTCGAGGCTGACGTTTGGCAACTCGAACCTTCAGCTCCCTCCACAGATTTTCTATGGGATGAAGGTCTGGAGACTGGCTAGGCCACTCCAGGACCTTAATGTGCTTCTTCTTGAGCCACTCCTCTGTTGCCTTGGCCGTGTGTTTTGGGTCATTGTCATGCTGGAATACCCATCCACGACCCATTTTCAATGCCCTGGCTGAGGGAAGGAGGTTCTCACCCAAGATTTGACGGTACATGGCCCCGTCCATCGTCCCTTTGATGCGGTGAAGTTGTTCTGTCCCCATAACAGAACAACACCCCCAAAGCATAATGTTTCCACCTCCATGCTTGACGGTGGGGATGTTGTTCTTGGGGTCATATGCAGCATTCCTCCTCCTCCTCCAAACACGCCGAGTTGAGTTGATGCCAAAGAGCTCAATTTTGATCTCATCTGACCACAACCCTTTCACCCAGTTGTCCTCTGAATCATTCAGATGTTCATTGTCAAACTTCAGATGGGCATGTGTATGTGCTTTCTTGAGCAGGGGGATCTTGCGGGCACTGCAGGATTTCAGTCCTTCACGGCGTAGTGTGTCACCAATTGTTTTCTTGGTGACTATGGTCCCAGCTGCCTTGAGATCATTGACAAGATCCTCCCGTGTAGGTCTGGGCGTATTCCTCATCGTTCTCATGATCATTGCAACTCCACGAGGTGAGATCTTGCATGGAGCCCCAGGCCGAGGGAGATTGACAGTTATTTTGTGTTTCTTCCGTTTGCGAATAATCGCACCAACTGTTGTCACCTTCTCACCAAGCTGCTTGGCAATGGTCTTGTAGCCCATTCCAGCCTTGTGTAGGTCTACAATCTTATCCCTGACACACTTGGAGAGCTCTTTGGTCTTGGCCATGGTGGAGAGTTTGGAATCTGATTGATTGATTGCTTCTGTGGACAGGTGCCTTTTCTACAGGTAACAAGCTGAGATTAGGAGCACTCGCTTTAAGAGTGTGCTCCTTATCTCAGCTCGTTACCTGTATAAAAGACACCTGGTTATTCTGTCTCTCACTGTTCAAATAAACCTACCATTAAAATTATAGACTGATCATTTCTTTGTCAGTGGGCAAACGTCCAAAATCAGCAGGGGATCAAATATTTGTTTCCCTCATTGTACACAGATACAGATACACAGATACATACACACAGATACAGATACACAGATACATATACACAGATACACTTCATGGTGATGGCGGCGGTGGCGATGGTGGCGGTGGTGATGATGATGATGGTGGCGGTGATGGTGGCGGTGGTGATGATGATGGTGGCGGTGATGGTGGCGGTGATGGTGGCGGTGATGATGATGATGGTGGCAGTGGCGATGGTGGTGGTGGTGATGATGATGATGGTGGCGGTGATGATGATAATGATGATAGTGGCGGTGGCGATGATGGCGGTGGTGATGACGATGGTGGCGATGGTGGCGGTGATGGTGGCGGCGGTGGTGATGATGATGATGGTGGCGGTGATGGTGGCGGTGATGGCGGCGATGGTGGCGGTGATGGTGGCGGTGATGGTGGCGGTGATGGCGGTGGCGATGGTGGCGGTGGTCATGATGATGGTGGCGGTGATGATGATGATGGTGGCGGTGATGGTGGCGGTGGCGATGGTGGCGGTGGTGATGATGATGGTGGCGGTGGTGATGATGATGGTGGCGGTGGTGATGATGATGGTGGCGGTGGTGATGATGATGGTGGCGGTGGTGATGATGATGGTGGCGGTGGTGATGATGATGGTGGCGGTGGTGATGATGATGGTGGCGGTGGTGATGATGATGGTGGCGGTGGCGGTGGTCATGATGATGGTGGCGGTGGCGATGGTGGTGGTGATGATGATGATGGTGGCGGTGGCAGGGCGAGTTGGTACTCCGCACTTCATGGCGCCGGAGGTGGTGAAGCGGGAGCCGTATGGCAAGCCGGTGGACGTGTGGGGCTGCGGGGTGATGCTCTTCATCCTGCTCAGCGGCTGCCTCCCCTTCTACGGCACCAAGGAGCGCCTCTTCGAGGCCATCATCAGGGGCAAGTACAAGGTATGGTGGCATCGTCATCGGCAGCAGTGTCATCAGCAGTGTCATCGTCATCAGCAGTGTCATCAGCAGTGTCAGTGTCATCAGCAGTGTCATCGTCATCAGCAGTGTCATCAGCAGTGTCAGTGTCATCAGCAGTGTCATCGTCATCAGCAGTGTCATCGTCATCGGCAGTGTCATCGTCATCAGCAGTGTCATCAGCAGTGTCAGTGTCATCGGCAGTGTCAGTGTTATCAGCAGTGTCATCAGCAGTGTCAGTGTGATCGGCAGTGTCAGTGTCATCAGCAGTGTCATCAGCAGTGTCAGTGTCATCGGCAGTGTCATCAGCAGTGTCATCAGCAGTGTCATCAGCAGTGTCATCGTCATTAGCAGTGTCAGTGTCATCAGCAGTGTCATCGTCATCGGCAGTGTCATCGTCATCGGCAGTGTCATCGTCATCGGCAGTATCAGTGTCATCAGCAGTGTCATCAGCAGTGTCATCGTCATCGGCAGTGTCATCAGCAGTGTCAGTGTCATCAGCAGTGTCAGTGGCATCAGCAGTTTCATCAGCAGGGTCAGTGTCATCAGCAGTGTCATCGTCATCGGCAGTGTCATTAGCAGTGGCATCGTCATCGGCAGTGTCATCGTCATCAGCAGTGTCATCAGCAGTGTCAGTGTCATCGGCAGTGTCATCGTCATCGGCAGTGTCATCGTCATCAGCAGTGTCATCAGCACTGTCAGTGTCAACAGCAGTGGCATCGTCATCAGCAGTGTCAGTGTCATTGGCAGTGTCATCGTCATCAGCAGTGTCATCAGCAGTATCAGTGTCATTGGCAGTGTCATCGTCATCGGCAGTGTCATCGTCATCAGCAGTGTCATCAGCAGTGTCAGTGTCATCGGCAGTGGCATCGTCATCAGCAGTGTCATCAGCAGTGTCATCGTCATCAGCAGTGTCATCAGCAGTGTCAGTGTCATCAGCAGTGTCATCGTCATCAGCAGTGTCAGTGTCATCAGGGGCAAGTACAAGGTATGGTAGCATCGTCATCGGCAGCAGTGTTATCAACAGCAGTGTTAGCAGCATCATCAGCTGCATCATCAGTGTCAGCATCATCAGCAGCAGTGTCAGCATTATCAGCAGCATCATCATCATTAGCATCATCATCATTAGCATCATCATCATTAGCATCATCATCATTAGCATCATCATCATTAGCAGCATCATCATTAGCATCGTCATCATTAGCATCGTCATCATCAGCATTAGCATTATCATCATTAGCATCAGCATCATCATTAGTGTCATCATTAGCATCATTAGCATCATCATCATTAGCGTCATCATCATTAGCGTCATCATCATTAGCGTCATCATCATTAGCGTCATTATCATTAGCGTCATTATCATTAGCGTCATCATCATCAGCGTCATCATCATTAGCGTCATCATCATCAGCGTCATCATCATCTGCGTCATCATCATTAGCGTCATCATCTGTGAAGCGAGTCCAACTGAGTCGCAAACGTTGTCTTGGGAGCAACACTCGCACACACGCACACTCACACGCACACTCGCACACACTCGCACGCACACATACACGCACACTCGCACACACACACGCACACACACACACTCGCACACACGCACGCGCATACACGCACACGCACACGCGCACACGCACACACGCACACACAAGCACACACGCGCACACACACACACACGCACACACGCACACACACAAGCACACACACGCACGCGCACACACACACGCACACACGCACATACGCACACACACGCACATACGCACACACACACGCACACGGGGAGCAGTGGTGTAGTGGTTAGCGCTACGCTGCGCTACGAACCCGGCGACCCGAGTTCAGTTCCCGTTCACGGCCAACACCACCGGTGACGATTATCTGAACCGCTGCTGGGCCTCCCCTAGGTCGACTCGGCCTCAACTGAGTACCCGGTGCGGTGTGTAGCGAACATCGCCACTAGGAGGGAAGACAAAGGCGGCCGTGCGTGGTGCTGGCCCCCACCCCCTCGTGTGCCACGGCGCCGGCAGCCTTCGTAGGCGCCGCTCCCACCTTGCAGGCTCGCGGCACTTGCCCTGATACGCTGTCGAAGGCTACCCGGGGCCACCTTTGTCTTTGTGCGCAGATGAACCCGCGTCAGTGGGACAACATCTCCGAGAGCGCCAAGGATCTCATCCGGAGGATGCTGATGCTGGACCCGGCGGAGCGGATCACCGTGTACGAGTCACTGAACCACCCCTGGCTGAAGGTACGTGTACTACCACACCCGGCACGCCTCAACTACCACACCCGGTAAGCCTCAACTACCACACCCGGCACGCCTCAACTACCACACCCGGCACGCCTCAACTACCACACCCGGTAAGCCTCAACTACCACACCCGGTAAGCCTCAACTACCACACCCGGTAAGCCTCAACTACCACACCCGGTAAGCCTCAACTACCACACCCGGTAAGCCTCAACTATCACACCCGGCACGCCTCAACTACCACACCCGGTAAGCCTCAACTATCACACCCGGTAAGCCTCAACTACCACACCCAGCAAGCCTCAACTACCACACCCGGTAAGCCTCAACTACCACACCCGGTAAGCCTCAACTACCACACCCGGCACGCCTCAACTACCACACCCGGTAAGCCTCAACTACCACACCCGGTAAGCCTCAACTACCACACCCAGCAAGCCTCAACTACCACACCCGGTAAGCCTCAACTACCACACCCGGCACGCCTCAACTACCACACCCAGCAAGCCTCAACTACCACACCCGGCACACCTCAACTACCACACCCGGTAAGCCTCAACTACCACACCCGGTAAGCCTCAACTACCACACCCGGTAAGCCTCAACTACCACACCCGGCACGCCTCAACTACCACACCCGGCACGCCTCAACTACCACACCCGGCACGCCTCAACTACCACACCCGGTAAGCCTCAACTACCACACCCGGTAAGCCTCAACTACCACACCCGGCATGCCTCAACTACCACACCCGGTAAGCCTCAACTGCCACACCCGGCAAGCCTCAACTACCACACCCGGTAAGCCTCAACTACCACACCCGGTAAGCCTCAACTACCACACCCGGCAAGCCTCAACTACCACACCCGGCAAGCCTCAACTACCACACCCGGCAAGCCTCAACTACCACACCCGGTAAGCCTCAACTACCACACCCGGCAAGCCTCAACTACCACACCCGGCACGCCTCAACTACCACACCCGGTAAGCCTCAACTACCACACCCGGTAAGCCTCAACTACCACACCCGGCACGCCTCAACTACCACACCCGGTAAGCCTCAACTACCACACCCGGCACGCCTCAACTACCACACCCGGTAAGCCTCAACTACCACACCCGGCACGCCTCAACTACCACACCCGGTAAGCCTCAACTACCACACCCGGCACGCCTCAACTACCACACCCGGCACGCCTCAACTACCACACCCGGTAAGCCTCAACTACCACACCCGGCACGCCTCAACTACCACACCCGGTAAGCCTCAACTACCACACCCGGCAAGCCTCAACTACCACACCCAGTAAGCCTCAACTACCACACCCGGCACGCCTCAACTACCACACCCCGCAAGCCTCAACTACCACACCCGGCACGCCTCAACTACCACACCCGGTAAGCCTCAACTACCACACCCGGCAAGCCTCAACTATCACACCCGGCACGCCTCAACTACCACACCCGGCAAGCCTCAACTACCACACCCGGCACGCCTCAACTACCACACCCGGCACGCCTCAACTACCACACCCGGTAAGCCTCAACTACCACACCCGGCACGCCTCAACTACCACACCCGGCACGCCTCAACTACCACACCCGGCACGCCTCAACTATCACACCCGGCAAGCCTCAACTACCACACCCGGCAAGCCTCAACTATCACACCCGGCACGCCTCAACTACCACACCCCGCAAGCCTCAACTACCACACCCGGCACGCCCCAACTACCACCGCCAACAGAGATCCCCCGTATCGCCTGAGCAGGCGGGGTGGTGGTGCCCAGCACCACGCACGGCCGTCTTTGTCTCCCCCCCAGTGTTGGCGATGTTCGCTACACGCCGCACCGGGTACTCAGTTGAGGCCGAGTCGACCTAGGGGAGGCCCAGGAGCGGTTCAGATAATCGTCACCGGTGGTGTTGGCCGTGAACGGGAACTGAACTCGGGTCTCCGGATTCATAGCGCAGCGTAGCGCTAAACCGCTACACTACCCAATCCAACCACCACCACCACTACACTACCCAATCCAACCACCACCACTACCCAACCACCACCACTACCCAACCACCACCACTACACTACCCAACTCAACCAACACCACTACACTACCACCACCACCACTACACTACCACCACCACTACACTACCCAACTCAACCACCACCACTACACTACCCAACCACCACCACTACACTACCCAACCACCACCACTACTACACTACCACCACCACTACTACACTACACAACCACCACCACCACTACACTACACTACACAACTCAACCACCACCACTACCACTACCCAACCACCACCACCACTACACTACACAACCACCACCACCACTACACTACACAACCACCACCACCACTACCACCACCACCACTACACTACCCAACCACCACCACCACTACCCAACCACCACCACTACACTACCCAACCACCACCACCACTACCCAACCACCACCACCACTACCAAACCACCACCACCACTACACTACCCAACTCAACCACCACCACTACCAAACCACCACCACCACTACACTACCCAACTCAACCACCACCACTACACTACCCAACCACCACCACCACTACACTACCCAACCACCACCACCACTACACTACCCAACCACCACCACCACTACCCAACCACCACCACTACACTACCCAACCACCACCACCACTACCAAACCACCACCACCACTACACTACCCAACTCAACCACCACCACTACCAAACCACCACCACCACTACACTACCCAACTCAACCACCACCACTACACTACCCAACCACCACCACCACTACCCAATCCAACCACCACCACCACTACACTACCCAACCACCACCACTACACTACCCAACCACCACCACCACTACACTACCCAACCACCACCACCACTACCCAACCACCACCACTACACTACCCAACCACCACCACCACTACCCAACCACCACCACCACTACCAACCACCACCACCACTACACTACCCAACTCAACCACCACCACTACACTACCCAACCACCACCACCACTACCCAATCCAACCACCACCACCACTACACTACCCAACCACCACCACTACACTACCCAACCACCACCACCACTACACTACCCAACCACCACCACCACTACCCAACCACCACCACTACACTACCCAACCACCACCACTACTACACTACCACCACCACCACTACACTACACAACCACCACCACCACTACACTACACTACACAACTCAACCACCACCACTACCACTACCCAACCACCACCACCACTACACTACCCAACCACCACCACCACTACACTACCCAACCACCACCACCACTACCCAACCACCACCACTACACTACCCAACCACCACCACTACTACACTACCACCACCACTACTACACTACACAACCACCACCACCACTACACTACACTACACAACTCAACCACCACCACTACCACTACCCAACCACCACCACCACTACACTACACAACCACCACCACCACTACACTACACAACCACCACCACCACTACCACCACCACCACTACACTACCCAACCACCACCACCACTACCCAACCACCACCACTACACTACCCAACCACCACCACCACTACCCAACCACCACCACCACTACCAAACCACCACCACCACTACACTACCCAACTCAACCACCACCACTACCAAACCACCACCACCACTACACTACCCAACTCAACCACCACCACTACACTACCCAACCACCACCACCACTACCCAATCCAACCACCACCACCACTACACTACCCAACCACCACCACTACACTACCCAACCACCACCACCACTACACTACCCAACCACCACCACCACTACCCAACCACCACCACTACACTACCCAACCACCACCACCACTACCCAACCACCACCACCACTACCAAACCACCACCACCACTACACTACCCAACTCAACCACCACCACTACACTACCCAACTCAACCACCACCACTACCACTACACTACCCAACTACCCAACCACCACTACCCAACCCAACTCAACCACCACCACCACTACCCAACCACCACCACTACACTACCCAACCACCACCAATACATTACCCAACTCAACCACCACCACCACTACACTACCCAACCACCACCACACTCAGCAGCAGCTATCTGCGAGCTCCCTACCACTACGCTTGTCGCGCGAGTTGCGTGAGTTGCGTGAGTTGCGTGAGTTGCTGTAGTTGCGTGAGTTGCTGGAGTTGCGTGAGTTGCTGTAGTTGCGTGAGTTGCTGTAGTTGCGTGAGTTGCGTGAGTTGCTGTAGTTGCTGTAGTTGCGTGAGTTGCTGTAGTTGCGTGAGTTGCTGGAGTTGCGTGAGTTGCTGTAGTTGCGTGAGTTGCGTGAGTTGCTGTAGTTGCGTGAGTTGCTGGAGTTGCGTGAGTTGCTGTAGTTGCGTGAGTTGCTGTAGTTGCGTGAGTTGCTGTAGTTGAGTGAGTTGCTGTAGTTGCTGGAGTTGCTGTAGTTGCGTGAGTTGCGTGAGTTGCTGTAGTTGCTGTAGTTGCGTGAGTTGCTGTAGTTGCTGTAGTTGCTCTAGTTGCATGAGTTGCTGTAGTTGCGTGAGTTGCTGTAGTTGCGTGAGTTGCGTTAGTTGCGTGAGTTGCTGTAGTTGCGTGAGTTGCGTGAGTTGCTGTAGTTGCCGTAGTTGAGTGAGTTGCCGTAGTTGCGTGAGTTGCTGTAGTTGCGTGAGTTGCTGTAGTTGCGTGAGTTGCGGTAGTTGCGTGAGTTGCTGGAGTTGCGTGAGTTGCTGTAGTTGCGTGAGTTGCGTTAGTTGCGGTGTTGTTTGCCCCAGGAGAGGGACCGCTATGCCTGCAAGGTTCACCTCCCAGAGACGGTGGAGCAGCTGAGGAAGTTCAACGCCCGCAGGAAGCTCAAGGCCGGTGTCACGTGGCTCACTCACTCACGGGGGGGAGGGGCCGGTGTCACGTGGCTCACTCACTCACTGGGGGGGGGGGCGATGTCACGTGGCTCACGGGGGAGGGGCCGGTGTCACGTGGCTCACTCACTGGGGGCAGGGGGGCGGGGCCGGTGTCACGTGGCTCACTCACTCACGGGGGGGGCGATGTCACGTGGCTCACTCACGGGGGAGGGGCCGGTGTCACGTCGCTCACTCACTGGGGGGGGGGGAGGAGCCGGTGTCACGTGGCTCACTCACGGGGGAGGGGCCGGTGTCACGTCGCTCACTCACTCACTGGGGAGGGGCCGGTGTCACGTGGCTCACTCACTGGGGGGGGGGAGGAGCCGGTGTCACGTGGCTCACTCACGGGGGAGGGGCCGGTGTCACGTGGCTCACTCACTGGGGGGGGGAGGGGCCGGTGTCACGTGGCTCACTCATTCACTGGGGGGGAGCGGGGGGAGGGGCCGATGTCACGTGGCTCACTGGGAGGGGGAGGGGCCGGTGTCACGTGGCTCACTCACTGGGGGGCAGGGGGAGGGGCTGTGGGGAAGTTGATAAACACAACGATGACAATGACGATGACAATGATGACGATGACGATGACCACGACAATGATGGCGACGATGACTATGATGACAATGACAATGACCACGACAATGATGACGACGATGACAATGATGACAATGACCACGACAATGATGACGACGATGACAATGATGACAATGACAATGACCACGACAATGATGGCGACGATGACAATGATGACAATGACCACGACAATGATGGCGACGATGACTATGATGACAATGACCACGACAATGATGACGACGATGACAATGATGACAATGACCACGACAATGATGGCGACGATGACAATGATGACAATGACCACGACAATGATGACGACGATGACAATGATGACAATGACCACGACAATGATGACGACGATGACAATGATGACAATGACCACGACAATGATGGCGACGATGACAATGATGACAATGACCACAACAATGATGGCGACGATGACAATGATGACAATGACCACGACAATGATGACGACGATGACAATGATGACAATGACCACGACAATGATGGCGACGATGACAATGATGACAATGACCACGACAATGATGACGACGATGACAATGATGACAATGACCACGACAATGATGACGACGATGACAATGATGACAATGACCCACGACAATGATGGCGACGATGACAATGATGACAATGACCACAACAATGATGGCGACGATGACAATGATGACAATGACCACGACAATGATGACGACGATGACAATGATGACAATGACCACGACAATGATGGCGACGATGACAATGATCACAATGACCACGACAATGATGACGACGATGACAATGATGACAATGACCACGACAATGATGGCGACGATGACAATGATGACAATGACCACGACAATGATGACGACGATGACAATGATGACAATGACCACGACAATGATGACGACGATGACAATGATGACAATGACCACGACAATGATGACGACGATGACAATGATGACAATGACCACGACAATGATGGCGACGATGACAATGATGACAATGACCACGACAATGATGACGACGATGACAATGATGACAATGAGTACGAGCGGTGCTGACGAGGGTGCGGTGGTGGTGCGTGTCGTTGTGGTGTGTGTGGTGTGTGTGGTGGTGGTGGTGTGTGTGGTGGTGGTGGTGGGTGTGTGGTGGTGGTGTGTGTGGTGTGTGGTTGTGGTGGTGGTGGTGGTGGTGTGTGTGTGTGGTTGTGGTGGTGGTGTGTGTGGTGGTGGTGTGTGTGGTGTGTGGTGGTGGTGGTGGTGGTGTGTGTGGTGTGTGGTGGTGGTGGTGTGTGTGGTGGTGTGTGTGGTGTGTGGTTGTGGTGGTGTGTGTGGTGGTGGTGGTGTGTGTGGTGGTGGTGTGTGTGTGGTGGTGGTGGTGGTGTGTGTGGTGGTGGTGTGTGTGGTGTGTGGTTGTGGTGGTGGTGGTGGTGGTGTGTGTGTGTGGTTGTGGTGGTGGTGTGTGTGGTGGTGGTGTGTGTGGTGTGTGGTGGTGGTGGTGGTGGTGTGTGTGGTGTGTGGTGGTGGTGGTGTGTGTGGTGGTGTGTGTGGTGTGTGGTTGTGGTGGTGTGTGTGGTGGTGGTGGTGTGTGTGGTGGTGGGTGTGTGTGTGGTGGTGTGTGGTGGTGTGTGTGTGATGGTGTGTGTGTTGTGGTGGTGGTGTGGTGGTGGTGGTGTGTGGTTGTGGTGGTGGTGTGTGTGGTGGTATTGGTGTGTGTGGTTGTGGTGGTGGTGTGTGTGGTGGTGGTGTGTGTGGTGTGTGGTGGTGGTGGTGTGTGTGGTGGTGGTGTGTGTGGTGGTGGTGGTGGTGGTGTGTGTGGTGTGTGGTGGTGGTGTGTGGTGGTGGTGGTGTGTGGTGTGTGTGGTGGTGGTGTGTGGTGTGTGTGGTTGTGGTGGTGGTGTGTGGTTGTGGTGGTGGTGTGTGTGGTGGTGGTGTGTGTGGTGTGTGGTGGTGGTGGTGGTGTTGCAGGGCGCCGTACTGGCGGCAGTCGCCAGCCACAAGTTCACCAGCTTCTACAGCGACCCTCCAGAGGGGTTGCCGGACTTCACCGACACCTCCACAGGTACGGGGGGCGGGGGGGAGGTTGTGGGGGCGGGGTGGGGGGTGTGTGGGGGGGCGGGGTGGGGGGGTGAGTGGGGGGCGGGGTGGGGGGTGTGTGGGGGGGCGGGGTGGGGGGGTGAGTGG
This sequence comes from Petromyzon marinus, assembly GCF_048934315.1. Classification (NCBI taxonomy): domain Eukaryota; kingdom Metazoa; phylum Chordata; class Hyperoartia; order Petromyzontiformes; family Petromyzontidae; genus Petromyzon; species Petromyzon marinus. The sequence continues at coordinate 167,920 of NW_027422605.1, read as the reverse complement.
GGGGGCGGGGTGGGGGGTGTGTGGGGGGGGGTGAGGGGGGGGCGGGGTGGGGGGTGAGGGGTGGGGGGGGTGAGGGGGGGGGTGAGGGGGGGGCGGGGTGGGGGGTGAGTTTGAAGGTTCGATTCGAACTCTGAACGGTGTCACCGCTACAACCACCACCGCTCCCACCACCACCGCTCCCACCACCACCGCTACCACCACCACCACCGCTACCACCACCACCAACGCTACCACCACCGCTACCACCACCACCGCTACCACCACCACCGCTACCACCACCACCGCCACCACCACTACCGGCCCTCTCCCGTACTCTGTGTACTCTCGTTACTCTGCGTACTCTCGTTACTCTGTGTACTCTTGTTACTCTGTGTACTCTCCATACTCTGTACTCTGCGTACTCTGTGTACTCTCGTTACTCTGCATACTCTGCGTGCTCATTACTCTGCGTACTCTGCACACTAACTCTGCGTACTCTGCTTACTCTAACTCTGCGTACTCTCGTTACTCTGCACACTCTAACTCTGCGTACTCTGCGTACTCTAACTCTGCGTACTCTGCGTACTCTGCGTACTCTGTGTACTCTAATTCTGCGTACTCTGCACACTCTAACTCTGCGTACTCTGCGTACTCACCTGGTGAGCGGTGGGGAACTGGCGACGGTGCTTCCGGTCGCCCTCCTGTTGACCTCATGCGTGCGTGCACGTGTCTCTGTGTGTGTCTGTGTGTGTCTGTGTGTGTGTCTGTGTGTGTCTGTGTGTGTCTGTGTGTGTGTCTGTGTGTGTGTGTCTGTGTGTGTCTGTGTGTGTGTCTGTGTGTGTCTGTGTGTGTGTATGTGTGTGTGTGTCTGTGTGTGTCTCTGTGTGTGTCTGTGTGTGTGTCTGTGTGTCTCTGTGTGTGTCTCTGTGTGTGTCTCTGTGTGTGTGTGTCTCTGTGTGTGTCTGTGTGTGTCTCTGTGTGTGTGTCTCTGTGTGTGTCTCTGTGTGTGTCTGTGTGTGTCTCTGTGTGTGTTTGTGTGTGTCTGTGTGTGTGTCTGTGTGTGTGTCTGTGTGTGTGTCTGTGTGTCTCTGTGTCTGTGTGTCTCTCTGTGTGTGTCTCTGTGTGTGTGTGTGTCTGTGTGTGTGTGTGTCTGTGTGTGTGTGTCTGTGTGTGTGTGTCTCTGTGTGTGTCTGTGTGTGTGTGTCTGTGTGTGTCTGTGTGTCTCTGTGTGTGTCTGTGTGTGTGTCTCTGTGTGTGTCTAAGTGTGTGTCTGTGTGTGTCTCTGTGTGTCTCTGTGTGTGTCACTGTGTGTGTCTCTGTGTGTGTCTGTGTGTGTTTGTGTGTGCGTCTGTGTGTGTCTCTGTGTGTGTCTGTGTGTGTCTCTGTGTGTGTGCGTGTGTTTGCGTGCGTGTCTCTGTGTGTGTCTCTGTGTGTGTGTTTGTGTGTGTGTCTCTGTGTGTATGCGTGTGTCTGCGTGTGTGCGTCTGCATGCGTGTCTCTGTGTGTGCGTGTCTGTGTATGTGTCTGTGTGCGTGTGTCTGCGTGCGTGTCTCTGCGTGCGTGTCTCTGTGTGTGCGTGTCTCTGTGTGTGTCTGTGTGTGTCTCTGTGTGTGTGCGTGTGTCTGCGTGCGTGTCTCTGTGTGTGTCTCTGTGTGTGTGTTTGTGTGTGTGTCTCTGTGTGTATGCGTGTGTCTGCGTGTGTGCGTCTGCATGCGTGTCTCTGTGTGTGCGTGTCTGTGTGTGTGTCTGTGTGTGTGCGTGTGTCTGCGTGTGTGTCTCTGCGTGCGTGTCTCTGTGTGTGCGTGTCTCTGTCTGTGTCTGTGTGTGTCTGTGTGTGTGTGCGTGTGTCTGCGTGCGTGTGTCTGCGTGCGTGTGTCTGCGTGCGTGTGTCTGAGCGTGTGTGTCTGAGCGCGTGTGTCTGTGTGCGTGTTTGCTTGCGTGTCTCTGCGTGTTTCTGCATGTCTGCATGTGTCTGCGTGCGTGTCTGTGCATGTGTCTGCGTGCGTGTCTCTACGTGCGTGTCTCTACGTGCGTGTGTTTTGCGTGTCTCTGCGTGCGTGTGTCTGCGTGCGTGTGTCTGTGTGCGTGTCTCTGCATGTGTCTGCGTGCGTGTCTCTGCGTGCATGTGTCTGCGTGCATGTGTCTGTGTTCGTGTCTCTGCGTGTGTCTGTGTGCGTGTCTCTGCATGTGTCTGCGTGCTTGTCTCTGCGTGCATGTGTCTGCGTGCGTGTGTCTGTGTTCATGTCTCTGCGTGTGTCTTGCTTGCGTGTCTCTGCGTGTGTCTGCGTGCGTGTCTGTGCATGCGTGTCTCTGCGTGTCTGTGCGTGTGTCTGTGCGTGTGTCTGCATGTGTCTGCGTGCGTGTGTCTGCGTGCGTGTATCTCCGTGCGTGTCTGTGCATGTGTGCGTGTGTCTGTGTGCGTGTCTGTGTGCGTGTCTCTCCGTGTGTCTACGTGCGTGTCTGTGCGTGTATCTGCGTGCGTGTATCTGTGTGTGTCTGCGTGCATGTCTGTGCGTGTCTGCGTGCGTGTCTGCGTGTGTGTGTCTGCGTGCGTGTGTCTGCGTGCGTGTCTCTGCGTGTGTCTGCGTGCGTGTCTCTGCGTGTCTCTGCGTGCGTGTGTCTGCATGCGTGTGTCTGTGTGCGTGTCTCTGCGTGTGTCTGTGTGCGTGTCTCTGCGTGTGTCTGCGTGCGTGTCTCTGCGTGTCTCTGCGTGCGTGTGTCTGCATGCGTGTGTCTGTGTGCGTGTCTCTGCGTGTGTCTGTGTGCGTGTCTCTGCGTGTGTCTGCGTGCGTGTCTCTGCGTGTCTCTGCGTGCGTGTGTCTGCATGCGTGTGTCTGTGTGCGTGTCTCTGCGTGTGTCTGTGTGCGTGTCTCTGCGTGTGTCTGCGTGCGTGTCTCTGCGTGTCTCTGCGTGCGTGTTGCCCTAACGCTGCCACTGTGCAGGACTGCTCGCTGCAGAACGTACGTAACCACTCCCCTCCTCCCCCGCTCACACCGCGTGCATTACCGTGCGGTCGGCCTTGCCCACACCACCAGCTCCAACAGAACTGAACGCACATGGCCACGCTGTCATTCAGGACTACTCTACTCACTCGCCCACTCACTCAAATCCCAACTCAGTCGCCCACTCACTCACTCGCTCACTCAGTCACTTGCCCACTCAATCGCCCGGCCACTCACTCAAATGCCCACTCAGTCGCCCGCCCACTCACTCACTCGCCCACTCACTCACTCGCTGATCGACTCATCAGTCACACACTTAATCGCTCACTCACCCACTCACTCAAATGCCCACTCAGTCGCCCGCCCACTCACTCACTCGCCCACTCACTCACTCGCTGATCGACTCATCAGTCACCCACTCAATCGCTCACTCACCCACTCACTCACTCGCCCACTCACTCACTCGCTGATATAGACTCATCAGTCACACACTTAATCGCTCACCCACTCACTCAAATGCCCACTCAGTCGCCTGCCCACTCACTCGCTGATCGACTCATCAGTCACACACTCAATCGCTCACTCACTCACTCATTCACGTCGCTCACCCAGACTCCCTGATGCCTTGCAAACCAGATGTCTGTTTGGCGTTTGAACTTTGTAACACCCCCTGTACCATTGCCAGAAAGGGTTGAAGGCCTTTATTTAATAATAATAATGATGATGTTGTTGTTGTTGATGTCATCATGAGTTGGTGGTCTTGACGCAGTTGGCTGGTGCAGTAGGGTTCGAAGCAAGGCTGAAAGCTTTGTACGTGCGGTCTGGTGGTAACGTGATGCCGATGGTGTTTATGCTGGTGATGTTGATGATGGTTGTGATTATGTTAATGGTGATTTTGATGATGGTGGGGATGGTTTTTGTAATGGTGATGATGCTGTTGTTGATGATGGCGTTGATGTTCATGATGACGATGGTGATGGTGGTGGAGTTGACGGTGGTGATGGCGGTGACGGTGGTGATGTAGGAGCGGTGAGCCAGGTGCTGGACAGTCTGGAGGAGATCCACGCCCTGACCGACTGCAGTGAGAAGGACCTCGAGTTCCTGCACAGCGTCTTCCAAGACGCTCACCTCCACAGCCTCCTGGACGTGAGTCACTCACTCGCTCACTCACTCACTCACACCCTCACAATCACTCACTCACACCCACAATCACTCACTCACTCACACAATCACTCACTCACTCACACCCTCACAATCACTTGCTCACACCCACACAATCACTCACTTACTCACACAATCACTCATTCACCACACACTCACTCACTCACCACCCACACAATCACTCACTCACACCCTCACAATCACTCACTCACACCCACAATCACTCACTCACTCACACAATCACTCATTCACCACACACAATCACTCACTCACACCCTCACAATCACTCGCTCACACCCACACAATCACTCACTCACACAATCACTCACTCACACCCTCACAATCACTCACTCACCACCCTCACAATCACTCGCTCACACCCACACAATCACTCATTCACCACACACTCACTCACTCACCACCCACACAATCACTCACTCACACTCACACAATCACTCACTCACACTCACACAATCACTCACTCACACTCACAATCACTCACTCACACCCACACAATCACTCACTCACCACACACTCACTCACCACCCACAACATCACTCACTCACACAATCACTCACTCACTCACACCCTCACAATCACTCGCTCACACCCACACAATCACTCACTTACTCACACAGTCACTCATTCACCACACACTCACTCACTCACCAACCACACAATCACTCACTCACACACAATCACTTACTCACACCCACACAATCACTCACTCACTCACACCCTCACAATCACTCGCTCACACCCACACAATCACTCACTCACTCACACCCACACAATCACTCGCTCGCACTCACACAATCACTCACTCACTCACCACTCACTCACTCACCACTCACTCACCACTCACTCTCTCACCACTCACTCACCACACACTCACTCGCTTACACCCACACAATCACTCACTCACTCACACAATCACTCACTCACTCACCACTCACTCACTCACCACACACTCACTCGCTCACACCCACACAATCACTCACTCACACACAATCACTCGCTCACACCCACACAATCACTCACTCACTCACACAATCACTCACTCACACAATCACTCACTCACTCACCACTCACTCACTCACTCACCACTCACTCACTCACCACACACTCACTCGCTCACACCCACACAATCACTCACTCACACTCACACAACCACTCACCACCCACACAATCACTCACTCACACAATCACTCACTCACACAATCACTCACTCACTCACACACACACAATCACTCACTCACACTCACACACACACACTCACCACCCACACAGTCACTCATACACTCACACACACTCACACACTCCCACACAATCACTCACTCACTCACACACACACAATCACTCACTCACACACACTCACACACTCACACACACACACACTCACCACCCACACAGTCACTCAACAACAACAACAACAACAACCGCCATTCGCCACTAAGTGGCGGTGACGTCACCACGACGCTTGTGCCAGGCTATGTGCACCCTGAGGCCACGTGAAGTGTCGAACGCCCGCTGGCAGGAGGTCACGGGGCAGACCCAGGTGCCACGGGTCGACTGACTGAGATGACTGGCTGATGCACCACCTGTGCCCCCTACTGTGCCAACCTGCTGTGCTTTAGCCACCCGGCGCTCCGCTCGCTGTTGTGAGCGTCGCTCCTCCGCCCTCCGTTGTTGTTGGAGGGCGACTGCCTCCAACTGCCCAGTAGCATCCTTCACGAGCCTCCTCCACAGAGGCCGATCTTGACACCGCTGGTACCAGTCATCGGCAAGTCCACTCAGCTCCACGTCCTCCTGTACCACATCACTCCATCTCTTCTCTAGCCCGTGCCGCGCCCGCTTAGCCCCCTCAATCCGGCCAAACAAAAGCTGTTTCGGCATGCGGTGGCTGGGCATGCGGGCTACATGACCCAGCCATCGCAGCCTTGCCTGCCGGAGGAGCTCACCGATGGGACCCTGCCCAGATCTTTCAAGGATTTGTGAGCTCCTCACACAATCCAGTCTGGTTAAACCCAGGATGGATCGTAGGCAGGCCAGCCTAAATGTTTCTAACCGGCGAAGATGTTCCATTAGGGGGGTCCACGTTTCGCAAGCGTAGAGAAGGGAGGGAATGACCGTGGCCGAGAAGACCTGAAGTTTAGTGCGGAGCGACAGACCAGGTAGCTTCCACACAGCGTTACGCAACCGATGAAAAGATATTGCCGCTCGACTGATTCGGAGTGAGACCTCTGCTGTTAAACTGGAGCCAGTCATAAGCACACTGCCCAGGTATGGGAAACTCTCCACTCTCTCCACAACTGCCCCATCACCGATTGGGAGTTGTGGGGGTGGAGTGTCCGATGGTACAAAATACCCAGGCAGGTGCTTAGTTTTGGTGGGGCTGATGGTAAGGCCCCACCTCTTAGTGGCACGCTCCAGTCTCAGCAGCAGCGTCTCCAACTCCTCCTCTGACTGAGCAGCTATTACCAAGTCATCAGCATACATAACGTGGTTGAGCAATAGGGAGCCATCCCTTGACCGCACCCGGGCATCGATTAGCCTCCCATTATATCTGTACCATATGGAGATTCCCCCGGTACAGCTATTGAAGGCTTCACGAACTACGTGGTCAAAATAGATGTTAAATAATGTGGGAGCCAGAGGACATCCCTGTCGCACCCCAAGGTGTACAGGGAATGGCTCTGACTCCCGGCCACGTAGTTTTACCCGGGCCCGCTCACCATCATGAAGGTCCTTAATGATCGTGAGCAGAGAGTCAGGTACTCCAAAAGCACGAAGAACGACCCAGAGCCCAGGCCTACTGATGGTATCATAGGCCTTGACCAGGTCAATAAAGCAGAGATGTAGGTCTTGTTGGAATTCCCTACACCTCTGCTGTAGCAGACGGACAGAAAATATGGCATCTGTGCAGGACCGCCCTTTCCTGAAACCACATTGGGGCTCCGCAAGCCTCTCCTCAGCGTGCCTGGCAAGGCGATGCTGAATAATCCTTGCCAGGACCTTTCCCGGCACACTGAGGAGTGAGATGCCCCTGTAGTTGTTACAGTCTGTGCGGTCCCCCTTCTTAAAAAGGGGGACCACCAGGGCATCCTTCCAATCCTGCGGAACCCGTGCAGTGGTCCAGACTGTTGATATGATGTCATATAGGGCAGTCTGTGCACAAACGCCACCCTCCCTCAGCATTTCGCTTGGGAGATCATCTCTGCCCGCTGCCTTTCCTGGTCTCAGACTCCGTATCGCCTTCAATACTTCCTCAGCAGATGGCACCTCAGCCAGCCACTCACAGGGGGTGACTTCATCCAATATTTGAGGCACCGCAGCCTCAGCAGGGTCATCCTCACTTTGTGCCACGATGTTTTCCTGGCTGAGGGATTTTCCCTCCCCCAGGACCTCACAGAAATGCTCAGCAAATCTGCCAACCTGTTCCTGGGGGTCGGAAATTGGATCACCGTTTTTTCCCCTAATGATGGTAATAGGTGTGGCGCTGCAGGTTACTTTTTTGATGGAGTTAAATAGAGATTTGTGATCACGGGCCACTGAGGCAGACTCCATCTCCTCAGCAACCCGCGACCACCACCCATCCTTGCAGCGCCTCACGGCTCTCCGAACCTCCGAGCGAAGGCTGCGGTAAGCCTCCTCATTCTCTGACGTGGGATTCTGTAGCCGATGACAGTGGGCCTGTCGCTTTTTCTCAACCATCGTGAACAACTCCTCTGTCATCCAGGGTGTCTGGGGAGGTCTGGACCGCGTACCCAAAGCAGCCATTGCAGCTGCATGAGTCACAGTCCTAAACCTCGCCCATTTACCCTCGACATCAGGAGGAGTCGGGGACGATACCAATCCCAGCCGCAAGCGATGATGAAATTCTCGCTTGCAACTTTCATCAGATAACTGAGACCAGGCCACTTTAGGTTGGAATGGGGTCCTGGGTGTACACCCACCACCGGAGTGGAAGAATGGCCGGCGCATCTTACAGATGACTAGTCGATGGTCAGAGGGCAGATCAGCTCCACGGTAGGTCCTGGTGTCAAGGACATGGGCTCGCATTCGCTGGTCCGTCACTATGTAGTCCAGCAGATGTTCTTGCTTGGACCCGGCATGCATCCATGATGTTGTGTGGATGCGCCGATGCCGGAACAGCGTGTTGGTAATTACAAGCCCATGGGCTGCACAAAAATCTAGCAGCCTCCTACCGTTGTTATTGAGCTGATCTGGCCCATGCCCTCCAATCACTCCAGACCAGGTGCCAGTATCATGACCAACTCGGGCATTGAAGTCACCCAACATGATGACTCTATCCCGAGGGGCCACTTTAGCCAGCACCTGTGACAGGAGGTCATAGAAGGCATCTGACTCATCGGCTTTGCCTGCATCCCTCCACGGATGTTCATCTTCGGTGGGGGCATAAGTAACCACGACCACCATTCCTCGCCTCCGGTTGATGGGAAGGCGAGCCCAAAGTAGCCTGGGGCTAACAGCTTCCCACACCTCACCGCCACGCTCCCACGCCCCCTTCATTCTTTTGTTCAAAAGAAGACCCACACCCTGTTGTTTGGCAGTCTGCTGCCCCGAGTAGAGGACTGTCCACCCCTCATGGTGGCAGGAGCCAGAGCCGGTCCACCGGACCTCCTGAATGCCGCATAGATCCAGGCGGTACCGGTCCAGCTCCCGACAGAGGAGTGGCAGCCTCTCCTCTGCAGTGAGCGTTCGAACATTCCACGTGGCCAACCGTAGTGGCTTTTCGTTGTTTCTGGAGTAGCCCCGAGGGTAGGTATTCAATCTCCTGGCTCCGCCAATTGGGGTTTGGCCAGGAGACGTCATAGACGCCTGGCCCCCCGGGGCCTCCGGCACAAGCTTAGTTGTTACATATTTCAGTTTAATTCGTAGTTTCGTGGTAATTAATTGAAGGTGGAGGGGTTACCAGCCCCTCGCACCCGTCCAGAGCCCCCGTTTAGCCCCTGTGGTGGACACATATGCCATGAGGGGAGGAGCCAATCAAAATTGGATCTCCCCCCACAGCGCTGTCCACGACAGAGTTGCCCGTCCGGCACCGCGAGGAGGTAGGGGGTTGTTTTGCTCACACACACTCACACACACACACTCACCACCCACAGTCACTCATACACTCACACAAACTCACACACACTCACCACCCACACAGTCACTCATACACTCACACACACTCACACACACCCACACAATCACTCACACACACACAATCACACAATTACTCATACACTCACACACACTCACACACACACATACACACACAATCACACACACACACTCACCACCCACACACTCGCTCACTCACACACACACACTCACTCACACACGCTCACACACACACAATCACTCATACACTCACACACACATACACACACAATCACAAACACACACTCACCACCCACACACTCGCTCACTCACACACACACTCACTCACACACACTCACACACACACACAATCACTCACTCACACACAATCAGCAGTCACACGCACGGCAGTGTTCACCAGGGCAGCCTGCTGGAACCAAACCGCGATCCTCCTCTGTGTGCGTGCCCCCCACTCCCCCTCCGTGCCCCCCCCCCCCCCCCCGAGCAGCTGTATGACAAGATCAACTCCAAGTCGTCCCCGCAGATCCGCAATCCCCCTAGCGATGGGGTGCAGAGGGCCAAGGAGGTAAGCCCTCAAGTGGGTGAGTGGGTGGCTGGGTGACTAGGTGGGTGACTAGGTGGGTGGGTGAATGGGTGAGTGAATGGGTGAGTGGGTGGGTGGGTGAGTAGGTGGGTGACTAGGTGGGTGGGTGAATGGGTGAGTGGGTGGGTGAGTGAGTAGGTGGGTGACTAGGTGGGTGGGTGAATGGGTGACTGGGTGGGTGGGTGACAAGGTGGGTGACTAGGTGGGTGGGTGAATGGGTGAGTGGGTGGGTGGGTGGGTGAATGGGTGAGTGGGTGAGTGGGTGAGTGGGTGAGTGGGTGAATGGGTGAGTAGGTGGGTGGGTGAATAGGTGAGTGGGTGAATGGGTGAGTGGGTGAGTGGGTGGGTGAGTAAGTGGGTGGGTGAGTGGTTGAATGGGTGAGTGGGTGAGTAGGTGGGTGGGTGAATGGGTGAGTAGGTGAGTGGGTGAATGGGTGAATGGGTGAGTGGGTGAGTGGGTGGGTGAGTAGGTGGGTGGATGAATGGGTGAGTGGGTGAGTGGGTGAATGGGTGAGTAGGTGGGTGGGTGCATGGGTGAGTGGGTGAATGGGTGAGTGGGTGAGTGGGTGGGTGAGTAGGTGGGTGGGTGAGTGGTTGAATGGGTGAGTGGGTGAGTAGGTGGGTGGGTGAATGGGTGAGTAGGTGAGTGGGTGAATGGGTGAATGGGTGAGTGGGTGAGTGGGTGGGTGAGTAGGTGGGTGGATGAATGGGTGAGTGGGTGAGTGGGTGAATGGGTGAGTAGGTGGGTGGGTGAATGGGTGAGTGGGTGAATGGGTGAGTGGGTGAGTGGGTGGGTGAGTAGGTGGGTGGGTGAGTGGTTGAATGGGTGAGTGGGTGAGTAGGTGGGTGGGTGAATGGGTGAGTAGGTGGGTGGGTGAATGGGTGAGTAGGTGGGTGGGTGAGTAGGTGGGTGGGTGAATGGGTGAGTAGGTGGGTGGGTGAGTGGGTGAGTAGGTGGGTGGGTGAATGGGTGAGTAGGTGGGCAGGTGAATGGGTGAGTAGGTGGGTGGGTGAGTGAGTAGGTGGGTGGGTAAGTGGGTGAATGGGTGAGTAGGTGGGCAGGTGAATGGGTGAGTAGGTGGGTGGGTGAATGGGTGAATGGGTGAGTAGGTGGGTGGGTGAATGGGTGAGTAGGTGAGTGGGTGAGTGGGTGAATGGGTGAATGGGTGAATGGGTGGGTGGGTGAGTGAGTAGGTGGATGCGTGAATGGGTGAATGGGTGAGTAGGTTGGTGGGTGAGTGAGTTGGTGGGTGGGTGAGTGGATTAATGGGTGAGTTGGTGAATGGGTGAGTAGGTGGGTGGGTGAGTGGGTGAGTAGGTGAGTGGGTGAATGGGTAAATGGGTGAGTAGGTGGGTGAGTGAGTAGGTGGGTGGGTGAGTAGGTGGGTGGGTGAATGGGTGAGTGGGTGGGTGGGTGAATGGGTGAGTGGGTGGTTGGGTGAGTAGTTGGTGGGCGGGTGTTGTGGCGTTGTGACGTGGCTGTCACGTTGTGCAGGTGGTGGAGACTGGCGGTGTGACGATGCCGTGACGTCGCCGTGACGTCGCCGTGATGATGCCGTGACGTCGCCGTGACGTCGCCGTGACGATGCCGTGACGTTGCCGTGACGATGCCGTGACGTCACCGTGACGATGCCGTGACGTTGCCGTGACGATGCCGTGACGTCACCGTGACGATGCCGTGACGTTGCCGTGACGATGCCGTGACGTCACCGTGACGACGCCGTGACGTCACCGTGACGATGCCGTGACGTTGCAGGTGCTGGAGACGGTGGCGACCTACCCTCACCAGGACGCCAAGGAACTCCGCGCGCTGCTCACCCAGCCACACTTCATGGTACGGGGGCGGGGGGGTTGCAGCCCGGAGTCATCATCAGCGTCGTCATGGTGCGTGTGTGTACACGTGTGTGTGTACGTGTGTGTGTACGTGTGTGCGTGTGTGTGTACGTGTGTGTGTACGTGTGTGTGTGCGTGTGTGTGTACGTGTGTGTGTGTACGTGTGTGTGTGTGTACGTGTGTGTACACGTGTGTACGTGTGTGTGTATGTGTGTACGTGTGTGTGTACGTGTGTGTGTGTGTACGTACGTGCGTGCGTGTGTGTGTACGTGTGTGTGTATGTGTGTGTATGTGTGTGTACGTGTGTGTATGTGTGTGTACGTGTGTGTGTGTGTGTGTACGTACGTGTGTGTACGTGTGTGTACCTGTGTGTGTGTGTGCGTGTGTGTACGTGTGTGTATGTGTGTGTGTGTGTGTGTGCGTGCTCCCCGTAGGCTCTGCTGCAAGCGCACGACGTGGTGGCCCACGAGGTGTACAGCGACGAGGCTCTCCGCGTCACCCCGCCGCCCACCTCCCCCTTCCTCAACGCCGCTGACTCCCCTGGCAGCCCCGACGCGGAGCTCGACATGGAGAACGTGACACGTGTACGGCTCGTACAGTTCCAGAAGAATACAGACGAGCCCATGGTGAGACAGGGACAGAGACGGGGAGACAGAGAGACAGAGAGAGACATAGAGACAGAGAGACAGAGAGACAGGGAGACAGAGAGACAGGGAGACAGAGAGACAGAGCTCGACATGGAGAACGTGACACGTGTACGGCTCGTACAGTTCCAGAAGAATACAGACGAGCCCATGGTGAGACAGGGACAGAGACGGGGAGACAGAGAGACAGAGAGACAGGGAGACAGAGAGACAGAGAGACAGAGCTGGACATGGAGAACGTGACACGTGTACGGCTCGTACAGTTCCAGAAGAATACAGACGAGCCCATGGTGAGACAGAGACAGAGACGGGGAGACAGAGAGACAGGGAGACAGAGAGACAGAGAGACAGGGAGACAGAGAGACAGAGAGACAGGGAGACAGACAGACAGGGAGACAGAGAGACAGGGAGACAGAGAGACAGGGAGACAGAGAGACAGGGAGACAGGGAGACAGAGAGACAGAGAGACAGGGAGACAGAGAGACAGAGCTCGACATGGAGAACGTGACACGTGTACGGCTCGTACAGTTCCAGAAGAATACAGACGAGCCCATGGTGAGACAGAGACAGAGACGGGGAGACAGAGAGACAGAGAGACAGGGAGACAGGGAGACAGAGAGACAGGGAGACAGAGAGACAGGGAGACAGAGAGACAGAGAGACAGAGAGACAGAGCTGGACATGGAGAACGTGACACGTGTACGGCTCGTACAGTTCCAGAAGAATACAGACGAGCCCATGGTGAGACAGAGAGACAGAGAGACAGAGACAGAGAGACAGAGAGACAGGGAGACAGAGAGAGACAGAGAGACAGGGAGACAGAGAGACAGGGAGACAGAGAGACAGAGAGACAGGGAGACAGAGAGAGACAGGGAGACAGAGAGAGACAGGGAGACAGAGAGACAGAGAGACAGGGAGACAGAGAGACAGGGAGACAGAGAGACAGAGAGACAGAGCTGGACATGGAGAACGTGACACGTGTACGGCTCGTACAGTTCCAGAAGAATACAGACGAGCCCATGGTGAGACAGAGACAGAGACGGGGAGACAGAGAGACAGAGAGACAGGGAGACAGGGAGACGAGACAGAGAGACAGGGAGACAGAGAGACAGAGAGACAGAGAGACAGGGAGACAGAGAGACAGGGAGACAGGGAGACAGAGAGACAGAGACAGAGAGACAGGGAGATAGAGAGACAGGGAGACAGGGAGACAGAGAGACAGGGAGACAGAGAGACAGGGAGACAGAGAGACAGGGAGACAGGGAGACAGAGAGCCAGGGAGACAGAGAGACAGGGAGATAGCGAGACAGGGAGACAGGGAGACAGAGAGACAGGGAGACAGAGAGACAGAGAGACAGAGCTCAACATGGAGAACGTGACACTTGTACGGCTCGTACAGATCCAGAAGAATACAGACGAGCCCATGGTGAGACAGAGACAGAGACGGGGAGACAGAGAGACAGAGAGACAGAGAGAGACAGGGAGACAGAGAGACAGAGCTGGACATGGAGAACGTGACACGTGTACGGCTCGTACAGTTCCAGAAGAATACAGACGAGCCCATGGTGAGATGGGGAGACAGAGAGACAGGGAGACAGAGAGACAGGGAGACAGAGAGACAGATAGACAGAGAGACAGAGGTGAGGAGACAGAGAGACAGAGGCGGGTAGACAGAGAGACAGAGAGACAGAGGCGGAGAGACAGAGATAGAGGCAGAGAGACAGAGAGACAGAGGCGGGGAGACAGAGAGGCAGAGAGACAGAGGCGGGGAGACAGAGACAGAGACGGGGAGACAGAGAGACAGAGGCGGGGAGACAGAGAGACACAGGCCGGGAGACAGAGAGACAGAGAGACAGAGGCGGAGAGACAGAGAGACAGAGGCAGAGAGACAGAGAGACAGAGGCGGGGAGACAGAGAGACAGAGAGACAAAGACGGTGAGACAGAGAGACAGAGACAGAGGCAGGGAGACACAGAGACAGAAGCGGAGAGACAGAGAGACAGAGACAGAGCGACAGAGACAGAGAGACAGAGGCAGGGAGACAGAGAGACAGAGGCAGGGAGACAGAGAGACAGATAGACAGAGAGACAGAGGTGAGGAGACAGAGAGACAGAGGCGGGGAGACAGAGACAGAGGCAGAGAGACAGAGGTGGGGAGACAGAGAGACAGAGACAGAGAGACAGAGGCGGGGAGACAGAGAGACAGAGACAGAGAGACAGAGGCGGGGAGACAGAGAGACAGAGACAGATGCGGGGAGACAGAGAGACAGAGAGACAGAGGCGGGGAGACAGAGAGACAGAGACAGAGAGACAGAGGCAGGGAGACAGAGAGACAGAGAGACAGAGGTGAGGAGACAGAGAGACAGAGACGGGGAGACAGAGAGACAGAGGCGGGGAGACAGAGAGACAGAGGCGGGGGGCAGTAGCTTGACAAGAGGTGGGGGCACACACACACACACCAGGCGGAGCGAGGTTGTGTACAGTGGGAATAGCAGCCATCATCGTCGTGATAGCAGAGCTACAGGGAGCCGACCGACAGAGCAGTCAGACGGTAAATCGACCGCGTCGCAAGAGATGTGGAAAACGTCGCCACGTCTCCCTCCCTCCCTCCCTCAGGGCATCACGCTGAAGATGAATGAGCAGAACCGGTGCATTGTGGCCAGGATCATGCACGGAGGGATGATTCACAGACAAGGTGAGCCATGACCACCGTCGTCATCATCGTCACCATCATCTCCACCATCACCATTGTCACCAGCACCACCACCACGACCATCACCATCATCGTCATCATCGCCGCCATCGTCATCACCACCGTCACCACAACCATCATCATAATCGTCACTACCACCACCACCATAACTACAACCACCACCATCGTCACCATCATCACTACCACCACCACCGTCACCATCATCGTCACCGTCACCATCGACACCGCTGCCACGACCATCACTACCACTCCCTGCGTGGTGAGTCTATGGGTCTCTGCGTGGTGAGTCGATGGGTCTCTGTGTAGTGAGTCGATGGGTCTCTGCGTGGTGAGTCTACGGCAAACGGGCCGTGCCGAGGCGGTGCCGGTGTGGTGGTGGCGGTGACGACGGAATGGAACGCCGGCGTTTCCTCTCCCTCTCTGTTGCTGCAGGCACGCTGCACATCGGCGATGAGATTCGTGAGATCAATGGGATCAGCGTCATGAACCAGTCGGTGGAGCAGCTGCAGAAGATGCTGGTGGGTGGTGTCGTGCATGCAGTGCAGCTCCCTCCTTCATCCACAGCTCTCCCTCATTCATCCACAGCTCTCCCTCCTTCATCCACAGCTCTCCCTCCTTCATCCACAGCTCTCCCTTCTTCAACCACAGCTCTCCCTCCTTCATCCACAGCTCTCCCTCCTTCAACCACAGCTCTCCCTCCTTCATCCACAGCTCTCCCTCCTCCATCTACAGCTCTCCCTCCTTCATCCACAGCTCTCCCTCCTTCATCCACAGCTCTCCCTCCTTCATCCACAGCTCTCCCTCCTTCATCCACAGCTCTCCCTCCTTCATCCACAGCTCTCCCTCCTTCATCCACAGCTCTCCCTTCTTCATCCACAGCTCTCCCTCCTTCATCCACAGCTCTCCCTCCTTCATCCACAGCTCTCCCTCCTTCATACACAGCTCTCCCTCCTTCATCCACAGCTCTCCCTCCTTCATCCACAGCTCTCCCTCCTTCATCCACAGCTCTCCCTCCCTCATCCACAGCTCTCCCTCCTTCATCCACAGCTCTCCCTCCTTCATCCACAGCTCTCCCTCCTTCATCCACAGCTCTCCCTCCTTCATCCACAGCTCTCCCTCCTTCATCCACAGCTCTCCCTCATTCATCCACAGTTTATTTTTAAGTTTTTTTCAGTTTATTTATGTTGGTATAGCCCTCTGAGCCATTCGGCTCTTGAATCGGGTGCAACCGCAACAAACAAAAAACAAAAACACAAAAAAGAAAAACATCTTAAAGTGACTTTGTGTGACTGTGCAAACAGAAAATCCATGAAAAAAAAAACATCAAAATATTCCTGAAAAAAGCATCGTACACCAACGCTCTGTGCAAAACTCCCAGTGGGATGCAAGTCAAACAACAACAACAACCACAAGAAAACTAAGATTAAGGCCATCAGTCTAACTCCGTACTACAACAAAACAAACATGTCCAAAACAAAAAACTTTTCGAAATCAACAAAAAATAAAGCCATAAATGCAATATAACAGTGATCATTGGGACTGTGACCGAACTTTTTAACAATAAACTACATAAATAACATATAACACCAAACCCTAGAGCCATAGCTGGCTGCATGAGTTACTCCACAACAACAGAAGCATCAGTCGGAGTATCAAATTTTTCAATGCACCTTTAAGATCAGCACGCTAAATCAAAATACAGATAATACTTTGCAGCGTCATCCGGAGCGAAACATTTTATTTTATTTTACGCCAATGAATAGTAGTGGCAGCTAGGGGTGTACAACTCCTCTAGAGCAGTTTTTAGAGAAGATCTTGTTGGTAGCGATTCAAGTTGCAGTTTATTGGCAATAGCATTCTAGACCCTGGGGGCATCAATAGCAAAGGCCCTTCCTCCAGTTTTTGTACGGCAATAGGGAATGTGAAGCTGGTAAATGAGCGAAGACCTGAGGTCAAATTTGTTCTTTGAAACAGAGAGGAGATCCAGCAGGTAGTCTGCGGATTTTTTTGTAAGTACATCGTGAATAAATAAGATCTGGTGCACAAGCCGTCGAACATCAAGAGATGTTAAGTTTGACCCAATGTAGAGATCACAGTGGTGAGTCCTATATGGGCAGTTCAATGTAAATCTTAAGGCCGAGTGATAGATGGAATCAAGCTTCTTCAGTACAGTACTTAGGGCTAATTTATACACGATGTCACAGTAGTCAAGTAGAGGCAGTATGGTAGCTTTTATCAATTCCAAACGGAACATTGGGGGGAAGCAGTGCTTGTGTCAATACAGAAAACCAAATTTTATTTTTGTCTTTTTACCAATATAATCAATGTGATCTTCAAAATTCAGTTTTGAATCCAGGATGACCCCAAGATACTTATAGATCTTGACTTGCTCTATTTAATAATTATATAAGGCATGTAATTGGGGAAAAATAACTTTGTGCTTTAGTCCTGGTGAGAAGCATAGCACCTTGGTTTTGGAGGTATTCAGGACTAGTTTAAGAGCAACTAGCTGATGTTGTAGTTTGTTGAAATCACCCTGTAGCATAGAAATCACGTCATCCGGAGAGCGGCCAGCAGTAATCAGTATCGTGTCATCTGCAAAAAGATTTACCCTGGAATGATCCAGGTCAGTGCCCAAGTCATTGACATAAAGAGAGAACAAAAGGGGGCCAAGGATGGAACCCTGTGGAACCCCTTTTGTTATCTTAACACTGTTTGACCTCCAACCATCTGTGAATACAGTTTGGGTGCGAGAAAAGAGGTAATTTTGTAACCATTTTACTGCGTTTTCGGAAAAACCGAGGCAACTTAGTTTACTAAGCAGGGTGTTGTGGTCTACTGTATCCAAAGCTTTGGACAGGTCAAGAAAAAGACAGGCACAGTACTGCTTATTATCAAGGCTACTGTAAATGTGATTCAGAGTCTACTGCAGCAGATGTGGTGCTGTATATTTTTTTGGAACCCAGATTGTTTTAGATGTAGTAGATTGTTGGTGGACAGGAAACTGCTAATTTGGTAGTTCAATAATTTTTCAAAAATTTTCATCAACGGGGACAAAATTGAGATATGTCGGTAGTTATCTGGATCATCTTTAGGGCCCCCTTTGTGAAGTGGACAGACATACGAATGTTTCCATTCTAGAGGAACTGATGCTTCTTTGATGGACAGGTTGAAAATATGGGCTATAGGTTTGTACATTAGGTGACCAACAGTTAGTAGAGCAAAGACGGGAAAACTATCTGCTCCGGTAGAGGAGGACCCTTTGAGGTAGGACAGTTGTTTCAGAACATTACTTTCGTGGGTTGGCTGGAAACTAAATTAGTTTAATGTTTGGACAGGGGTGTAAGAATTTGCATGAGCAGGGGTGACTCCCAATACATTATCAAAAAGATGACCAGCTTCAGAAAAATGAAGGTTAAAATTGTCAACTATTTTTTGGGGATCTGAAAAATATTCCCCATTTTGGTTAAGCTCAACGGGCAGATTGTCTGTTTTGGATGCCTTTTTGATAGATTTGATTGTTTTCCAGAAAATCCTGGCATTTCCATGTGATTCCAGGAGAGTGGAGGAAAAGTAGGCATTTTTTGCATGCCGTATTTTTTTGACGCATCTATTCCTTAAAATCCTGTATTCTAGCCAGTCATTGACCAAATTACTTTCTGAGCACATGCCCAAGCCTTGTCCCTAGTTTTCATGAGCTTTGTAATCAAAGGATGAAAGCATGGTGAGCAGTTGCCTTTAGTTTTAAATCTATCCACATTGTTAAGAATTTGGAGAAACGTGTACCTGAAGGTCTCCCAAGCCGTAGTCAGGTTGGGGATATCACAGACCTTGTCAATATCCGAGTGAAGCACATCATTAGTAAATGCCTGAGTGCTGAAGTGTCTCATAGAGTGCTTCTCAACCAATTTAGGGTGGGCTTTGGGTCTGGCTGATGATATCGCCCAAAAATGAAGGAGTGATCACTAAGGTTATTACCCAGAACACCAGTCAGTGTGAAATTGTGAGGGGCATTTGTCAATAGGACGTCAAGCAGAGATGACTGTCCCGGATTTTTTAGGTTGGGTCTTGTGGAGACATTTATTAATTGAAACAAATTAAATTAATCTGAAAAATTTGTGGCCATGGCCGGCGGGTTTAGCCAATTCCAATTTAGATCTCCCACTAAAACTAATTCACCTTTAGGGAGGCCTCCAAAGAGCTCTCTCAGTGCAGATGCAGCTTCAATATCCTTCCCACTAGGCAGTCGATAGCAGCACACTACCAATATCTGTTGATATTTGGGAGAATTATTCTGAAAGCCAGACCTTCAAAGCAACATTTTTTAAACAAGGAGTGAGCTAGTGAACATGCAATAGTATTACGAACATAGATGGCAATTCCACCTCCTTTAGATCCTCGGTCAAGCCGAAAAAGGTTGTAGTTGTCAATCGTAATCTGCAAGTCATTGACGGCAGGAGTGAGAAATGTTTCTGTTAGGCAAAAAATGTCCGGGTCAAGATTTGCCACTTCTAGTTTTAGTTGACTTAATTTAATCACAAGCCCTCTGATGTGGACATGTAGAACACCAACACCTTTCCTGCCGGAAAAATCTGCGGAATTATACGAGTTCTTTACATTTGGGCCAGGGTGAAGCTCAATACCACCCAGAAATAAGAAAAGTAGAAGTAATAGTTTGCACAAGTGTTTTCTGTGAAAGGATGAAGAGCGGCGAACCTTGGACGAATAGCGAACCTTCATTCATTGCTCTGGGGAGTGGTAGTGCCGTGGTTCACACGCTCGCCACTCATGGCCAACATCAGTGACGGTTATGTTTAACCGGTCCTGGGCCTTTCCTAGGTCGACTCAACCTCAAATGAGTACCTGGTGCGGTGTGTAAACATCACCACGATAGAGACAAAGGCGGCCGGGCGTGGTGTTGGCCACCCACCCCCTCGTGTGCTATGCCGGCGCTTGCCCCAACAGTCGGTTACATCTATATGGGGGCCCTTGTCTATTTGTGGTGAGTGTGTGAGTCTATGGGCTTCTGTGCCGTGAAGCTATGGTTTTCTGTGTGGCGAGTCATTAGGTCTCTGTGAGTTTATAGGTCTGTGTGTGAGTCTGTGGGTCTCTGTGTGAGAGTAGGGCTCTCGATGTGGAGAGTTTATGGGTAAGTTTATGAGTGTATGGTTCTCTGTGTGGGTTTACGGGTCTGTGTGTTAGTGTATGGGTCTGTGTATGAGTCTATGGGTCTGTGTATGAGTCTATGGGTCTGTGTATGAGTCTATGGCTCTCTGTCACAGAGAGAGATGCGAGGAAGTATCACCTTCAAGATCGTCCCCAGCTACCAGAGCCAGCCATCATCGTGTGAGGTGAGTCATTCACTAACTCATCCATTCACTCACTCGCTCACCTGTTCCATTATTCATCTACTCATCCGTTTAACTTTCATTCATTTGCATGCCCCATTCATTCACCCCACTCGGTCAATTCACACCGACACACAGACACGCACAGTACCTTAGCTCGCACTCATCGCACAAAAACTTCTCGCCACAAATGAACCAAAGTATCTTGCCGATCCCATCGCAGCGGCTTTTGGCTGGCCGTTGAACAAAGATGGTGGTCACCGCTTCATCGAGCGGCACTTTCAGATGCTATGATGCCACTTTTAAATCATCATCTACGTTGACAAACTCATTTCTTGAGAACTGCTTCTTGTTGTTGTTGTCATGAGTTTGTTCTCCTTCCCCCACGCCTCGGATCAGCACGGTTGGCTACGTACTGTGCGAAAGAAGTTAAACGTACACACGCGCACACTTGGGGAGAAATCTTTGCAAATAAGCTAATGCCTCTTTTGCGCGAATAATTTTACTTGTCAGGTGTTAGGAAGCTTGGAAGCCGATTGGTCGGATCGCTCGGTGACGGCGAGCGGCCATTGCGACGCGGCCTGGGGCAGCGACAAAATGGCGCTGGCCGCCATTTTGGGGAAAACAAAATGGCGCGGCGCTCGCGTTTACAAAAAAAATTACTCTGCGAAACTCCCAAAAAAACCTCGGAGGATTATATAAATAATAAGTGATAATGATCAATTACCCCTATAAAGGGACCTTTCGCAAGGAGGTCGCGATGTGCCGGCATGGAGATAAAAAAAGGAATTGAAAATATATAATAATCAAATGAACCTCCATCCCCCGCCACCCACCTCTCTCACTGCGTCTCTCCGCCCCCCCAACCCTGTGTCGCCCCCCCCCCCATACCCACAGAGCGAGTCTCCCACCGTGAGGCTGCTCACCACCAACGGGCACTACACACGCAACAACTCCGTCATGGTGAGGAGAGCCCCCCCCACCACCACGTGCTCCCCCCGCCACCACCACGTGCCCCCCCCCCCCCCCCCACTATGTTGAATGATTGAGTGAGTGGGTGAAGTGGGTAACTCAATGAATGATTGTGTGGGTGTGGGTGAATGAATGACTTGTTGATTGATTGCGTGGGTGGGTGACTGGTTGTTTGATTGCGTGGGTGAGTGACTGGTTGATTGATTACGTGGGTGAGTGACTGGTTGATTGATTGCGTGGGTGGGTGACTGGTTGATTGATTGCGTGGGTGGGTGACTGGTTGATTGATTGCGTGAGTGAGTGACTGGTTGATTGATTGCGTGGGTGGGTGACTGGTTGATTGATTGCGTGGGTGAGTGACTGGTTGATTGATTGCGTGGGTGAGTGACTAGACGATTGATTGATTACGTGGGTGGGTGACTGGTTGATTGATTGATTACGTGGGTGGGTGACTGGTTGATTGATTGCGTGGGTGAGTGACTGGTTGATTGATTGATTGCGTGGGTGAGTGACTGGTTGATTGATTGCGTGAGTGAGTGACTGGTTGATTGATTGCGTGGGTGAGTGACTGGTTGATTGATTGCGTGTGTGAATGACTGGTTGATTGATTGATTGCATGGGTGGGTGACTGGTTGATTGATTGCGTGGGTGACTGACTGGTTGATTGAATGATTGCGTGAGTGAGTGACTGGTTGTAATCATGGCACCTGGGTCTGTCCCGTGACCTCCTGTCAGCGAGCCTTCGACACTTCACGTGGCCTCAGTGCACCTGGCCTGGCACAGGCACCGTGGTGACGTCGCTGCCACTCAGTGGCGAATGGTGGCTGTTGTTTGAGTGAGTGAGTGAGATGGTGAGTGAGTGAGTGAGATGGTGAGTGAGTGAGATGGTGAGTGAGTGAGTGAGATGGTGAGTGAGTGGGTGAGATGGTGAGTGAGTGAGATGGTGAGTGAGATGGTGAGTGAGTGAGATGGCGAATGGTGGCTGTTGTTTGAGTGAGTGAGTGAGTGAGATGGTGAGTGAGTGAGTGAGATGGTGAGTGAGATGGTGAGTGAGTGGGTGAGATGGTGAGTGAGTGAGATGGTGAGTGAGATGGTGAGTGAGATGGTGAGTGAGTGAGATGGCGAATGGTGGCTGTTGTTTGAGTGAGTGGGTGAGACAGGTGAGTGAGATGGTGAGTGAGTGAGATGGTGAGTGAGTGAGATGGTGAGTGAGTGAGATGGTGAGTGAGATGGTGAGTGAGTGAGATGGCGAATGGTGGCTGTTGTTTGAGTGAGTGGGTGAGACAGGTGAGTGAGATGGTGAGTGAGTGAGATGGTGAGTGAGATGGTGAGTGAGTGAGATGGTGAGTGAGATGGTGAGTGAGTGAGATGGTGAGTGAGTGAGATGGTGAGTGAGTGAGATGGTGAGTGAGTGAGGTGGTGAGTGAGATGGTGAGTGAGATGGTGAGTGAGTGAGATGGTGAGTGAGATGGTGATTGAGATGGTGAGTGAGATGGTGAGTGAGATGGTGAGTGAGATGGTGAGTGAGTGAGATGGTGAGTGAGATGGTGAGTGAGATGGTGAGTGAGGTAGTGAGTGACATGGTGAGTGACATGGTGAGTGACATGGTGAGTGAGATGGTGAGTGAGTGAGATGGTGAGTGAGATGGTGAGTGAGTGAGATGGTGAGTGAGATGGTGAGTGAGATGGTGAGTGAGTGAGATGGTGAGTGAGATGGTAAGTGAGATGGTAAGTGAGATGGTGAGTGAGATGGTGAGTGAGATGGTGAGTGACATGGTGAGTGAGATGGTGAGTGAGATGGTGAGTGAGTGAGATGGTGAGTGAGTGAGATGGTGAGTGAGATGGTGAGTGAGTGAGATGGTGAGTGAGATGGTGAGTGAGTGAGATGGTGAGTGACATGGTGAGTGAGTGAGATGGTGAGTGAGTGAGATGGTGAGTGACATGGTGAGTGAGATGGTGAGTGAGTGAGATGGTGATGCGGTCCCAGTAGAGTACACGCCAGGCGTGTGTTGGGGAGGGTTCCCCATAACTCTCCACGTCGTCACTTCTCTGCTTGCAGGCCGTTGTGGCTCCAGCACCCAAGGCAAGACAGGTGACTGGTGGTGGTGGTGGTGGTGACGGTGGTGGTGGTGGTGACGGTGGTGGTGGTGGTGGTGACGGTGGTGGTGGTGGTGGTGGCGATGGTGGCGGTGGTGGTGGTGGTGACGGTGACGGTGGTGGTGGTGGTGATGGTGGTGGTGGTGACTGGTGGTGGCGGTGGTGGCGGTGGTGGTGGTGGTGACGGTGGTGGTGGTGGTGGTGGTGGCGGTGGTGACTGGTGGTGTCGGTGGTGGCGGTGGTGGCGGTGGTGGCGGTGGTGGTGGTGACTGGTGGTGTCGGTGGTGGCGGTGGTGGCGGTGGTGGCGGCGGTGGTGGTGGCGGTGGTGGTGGAGGTGGTGGTGGTGACGGTGGCGGTGGCGGTGGTGACGGTGCTGACAGCAGTGATGGTGACGGTGGTGGTGACCATGGCGATGGTGACGGTGGTGACAGTGCTGACGGGTCTATGGGTCTCTGTGTGTTGAGTCTATGGGTCTCTGTGTGGTGAGTCTGTGGGTCTCTGTGTGGTGAGTCTATGGGTCTCTGTGTGTTGAGTCTATGGGTCTCTGTGTGATGAGTCTGTGGGTCTCTATAAGTGAGTCTATGGGTCTCTATGAGTGAGTCTATGGGTCTCTATGAGTGAATCTATGGGTCTTTGTGTGATGAGTCTACGGGTCTCTGTGTGGTGAGTCTATGGGTCTCTATGAGTGAGTCTATGGGTCTTTGTGTGATGAGTCTACGGGTCTCTGTGTGGTGAGTCGATGGGTCTCTGTGTGGTGAGTCGATGGGTCTCTGTGTGGTGAGTCTATGGGTCTCTGTGTGGTGAGTCTGTGGGTCTCTGTGTGGTGAGTCTATGGGTCTCTGTGTGTTGAGTCTATGGGTCTCTGTGTGATGAGTCTGTGGGTCTCTATAAGTGAGTCTATGGGTCTCTATGAGTGAGTCTATGGGTCTCTATGAGTGAATCTATGGGTCTTTGTGTGATGAGTCTACGGGTCTCTGTGTGGTGAGTCTATGGGTCTCTATGAGTGAGTCTATGGGTCTTTGTGTGATGAGTCTACGGGTCTCTGTGTGGTGAGTCGATGGGTCTCTGTGTGGTGAGTCTATGGGTCTCTGTGTGGTGAGTCTATGGGTCTCTGTGTGATGAGTCTGTGGGTCTCTATGAGTGAGTCTATGGGTCTCTATGTGGTGAGTCTATGGGTCTCTATGAGTGAGTCTATTGGTCTCTATGAGTTAGTGTATGGGTCTCTGTGTGGTGAGTCTGTGGGTCTCTATGAGTGAGTCTATGGGTCTCTATGAGTGAGTCTATGGGTCTCTATGAGTGAGTCTATGGGTCTCTATGAGTGAATCTATGGGTCTCTGTGTGGTCAGTCTATGGGTCTCTATGAGTGAGTCTATGGGTCTTTGTGTGATGAGTCTACGGGTCTCTGTGTGGTGAGTCTATGGGTCTCTGTGTGGTGAGTCTATGGGTCTCTGTGTGGTGAGTCTATGGGTCTCTGTGTGATGAGTCTGTGGGTCTCTATGAGTGAGTCTATGGGTCTCTATGTGGTGAGTCTATGGGTCTCTATGAGTGAGTCTATTGGTCTCTATGAGTTAGTCTATGGGTCTCTGTGTGGTGAGTCTGTGGGCCTCTATGAGTGAGTCTATGGGTCTCTATGAGTGAGTCTATGGGTCTCTATGAGTGAGTCTGTGGGTCTCTATGAGTGAGTCTATGGGTCTCTATGAGTTAGTCTATGGGTCTCTGTGTGGCGAGTCTATGGGTCTCTGTGTGGTGAGTCTATGGGTCTCTGTGTGATGAATCTGTGGGTCTCTATGAGTGAGTCTATGGGTCTCTATGTGGTGAGTCTATGGGTCTCTATGAGTGAGTCTATGGGTCTCTATGACTGAGTCTATGGGTCTCTATGAGTGAGTCTCTGGGTCTCTATGAGTGAGTCTGTGGGTCTCTATGAGTGAGTCTATGGGTCTCTATGAGTGAGTCTATGGGTCTCTATGAGTGAGTCTGTGGGTCTCTATGAGTGAGTCTATGGGTCTCTATGAGTGAGTCTCTGGGTCTCTATGAGTGAGTCTGTGGGTCTCTATGAGTAAGTCTATGGGTCTCTATGAGTGAGTCTGTGGGTCTCTATGAGTGAGTCTATGGGTCTCTATGTGGTGAGTCTGTGGGTCTCTATGAGTGAGTCTATGTGTCTCTATGAGTGAGTCTATGGGTCTCTGTGTGGTGAGTCTATGGGTCTCTATGAGTGAGTCTCTGGGTCTCTATGAGTGAGTCTGTGGGTCTCTATGAGTAAGTCTATGGGTCTCTATGAGTGAGTCTGTGGGTCTCTATGAGTGAGTCTATGGGTCTCTGTGTGGTAAGTCTGTGGGTCTCTGTGTGGTGAGTCTGTGGGTCTCTATGAGTGAGTCTATGGGTCTCTATGAGTGAGTCTATGGGTCTCTATGAGTGAGTCTATGGGTCTCTATGAGTGAGTCTATGGGTCTCTGTGTGGTGAGTCTGTAGGTCTCTATGAGTGAGTCTATGGGTCTCTGTGGGTGTCACGCCGTGCCCCATTTAGAACCGACAGTCCTGGCGCTTCCAGAGTCATTTGGCTGCCGCTTGACCACACGATGACAATGATGACCACGATGACAGTGGTGGTGTGGGGGGGTGGTGGTGGGGTGGTGGTGGTGTGGGGTGGTGGTGGTAGTGGGGTGATGGTGGTGGTGTGGGGGGGTGGTGGTGGGGTGGTGGTGGTGTGGGGGGGTGGTGGTGGGGTGGTGGTGGTAGTGGGGTGGTGGTGGGGGTGGTGGTGGTGGTGTGGGGTGGTGGTGGTAGTGGGGTGATGGTCGTGGTAGTGGGGTGGTGGTGGGGGTGGTGGTGGTGGTGTGGGGGGTGGTGGTGGGGGTGGTGGTGGTGGTGTGAGGTGGTGGTGGTGTGATGGTGATAGTGGTGTGGGGTGGTGGTGGTGGGGTGGTGGCGTGAGGTGGTGGTAGTGGCGTGGGGTGGTGGTGTGGGGTGGTGTGGTGTGGGGTGGTGGTGGTGGGGTGGGGTGGTGGTGTGGGGTGGTGGTGGTGGTGTGGGGTGGTGGTGGTTGTGGTGGTGGTGGTGGTAGTGTGGGGTGTAGTGGTTATTGCTGTGCTGTGCTACGAACTCGCCATCCCAAGTTCGATTCCCGCTCGCCGCGGCCACCAACACTCATTGACGCCGATTATCACCTGAACCGGTCCTGGGCCTCCTCCCCTAGGTCGACTCGGCCTCAAATGGAGCAGCCGGTGCGGTGTGTAGTGAGCATCGCTCGCACTGGGGAGACAAAGGCGGCCGGGCGTGGTGCTGGGCACTCACCCCCTGTGCCGGCCTTCATAGGCAGCGCCGCTACTAACAGCACTTGCCCCTACAGTCTGCTGTGTGTGTTGTGTGGTGGAATCTTTGTCTGTGAGCGCTACTCACAGCACTTGCCCCTACAGTCTGCTGTGTGTGTGTTGTGTGTAGTAGAATCTTTGTCTGTGAGCGCTACTCACAGCACTTGCCCCTACAGTCTGCTGATGCTGTGTGTGTTGTGTGGTAGAATCTTTCAGTGAGCGCTACTAACAGCACTTGCCCCTACAGTCTGCTGTGTGTGTGTTGTGTGTAGTAGAATCTTTGTCTGTGAGCGCTACTAACAGCACTTGCCCCTACAGTCTGCTGTGTGTGTTGTGTGGTAGAATCTCTCTGTGAGCGCTACTAACAGCACTTGCCCCTACAGTCTGCTGTGTGTGTTGTGTGTAGTAGAATCTCTCAGTGAGCGCTACTCACAGCACTTGCCCCTACAGTCTGCTGTGTGTGTGTTGTGTGTGGTAGAATCTTTCAGTGAGCTCTACTAACAGCACTTGCCCTACAGTCTGCTGTGTGTGTGTTGTGTGTAGTAGAATCTCTCAGTGACCGCTACTCACAGCACTTGCCCCTACAGTCTGCTGTGTGTGTTGTGTGGTAGAATCTTTCAGTGAGTGCTACTCACAGCACTTGCCCCTACAGTCTGCTGTGTGTGTGTTGTGTGGTAGAATCTTTCAGTGAGCGCTACCCACAGCACTTGCCCCTACAGTCTGCTGTGTGTGTGTTGTGTGTGGTAGAATTTGTCTGTGAGCGCTACTAACAGCACTTGCCCCTACAGTCTGCTGATGCTGTGTGTGTTGTGTGTGGTAGAATCTTTCAGTGAACTCTGCTAACAGCACTTGCCCCTACAGTCTGCTGTGTGTGTTGTGTGGTAGAATCTCTCTGTGAGCGCTACTCACAGCACTTGCCCCTACAGTCTGCTGTGTGTGTGTTGTGTGTGGTAGAATCTTTCAGTGAGCTCTACTAACAGCACTTGCCCTACAGTCTGCTGTGTGTGTGTTGTGTGTAGTAGAATCTCTCAGTGACCGCTACTCACAGCACTTGCCCCTACAGTCTGCTGTGTGTGTTGTGTGGTAGAATCTTTCAGTGAGTGCTACTCACAGCACTTGCCCCTACAGTCTGCTGTGTGTGTGTTGTGTGGTAGAATCTTTCAGTGAGCGCTACCCACAGCACTTGCCCCTACAGTCTGCTGTGTGTGTGTTGTGTGTGGTAGAATTTGTCTGTGAGCGCTACTAACAGCACTTGCCCCTACAGTCTGCTGATGCTGTGTGTGTTGTGTGTGGTAGAATCTTTCAGTGAACTCTACTAACAGCACTTGCCCCTACAGTCTGCTGTGTGTGTGTTGTGGTAGAATCTCTCTGTGAGCGCTACTCACAGCACTTGCCCCTACAGTCTGCTGTGTGTGTGTTGTAGAATCTTTCAGTGAGCGCTACTCACAGCACTTGCCCCTACAGTCTGCTGTGTGTGTGTTGTGTGGTAGAATCTCTCTGTGAGCTCTACTCACAGCACTTGCCCCTACAGTCTGCTGTGTGTGTTGTGTGGTAGAATCTTTCAGTGAGCGCTACTCACAGCACTTGCCCCTACAGTCTGCTGTGTGTGTTGTGTGGTAGAATCTCTCTGTGAGCGCTACTCACAGCACTTGCCCCTACAGTCTGTTAGAGGCTACATGGGGAAATTACTGGCGAAACGTCGTACTCAGATTGTAAATGTTGTGGCTCTCCAACACCCCTGTTAGTGCTGTGCTAGTGACGAATTGGCCACGTTCTGTTTACGTGACAACCCTTACTAGTTGGCTGTGTCGGGTGGTGGAGGGTTTTAACGACACAACATTTATATATTCACGCAATCTAACCCCAAAACGTCTATTATGGATGATGTTGTTCGCGAAGGCCGACGTGTTAAACTACACGGGGGAACTTGGTCTTTGTGTGGTGGTCGTGGTGGTGGTGGCGGTGGCGGTGGTGGTGAAGGTCGAATCATTTTACGGCTTCAAGTCCGTGACGGACTGGAGTTGGAGTGGGCGGCTGCTCCGTTCCCGAGTGTTTGGTTTCTCCACTTTTATTGCCGATTATTATTATTATTATTTCATTTTTGCTTTTCGCTTAAGGGCGGCATTGCCACAGTGCCCCGCTTGGGTGGCGAGGACCTCAGAGGTAGCTCTGTGTTCTCCACTTCCACGGGTTCCGTTCTGATTGGCCCAGAGCGTCACTCTAGGGAGCCGGGGCCTCAGAGGTAGCTCTGTGTTCTCCACTTCCACGGGTTCCGTTTTGAGTGTGAACAGAGCGTCACTCTAGGGAGCCGGGATCTCAGAGGTAGCTCTGTGTTCTCCACTTCCACGGGTTCCGTTCTGAGTGTGAGCAGAGCGTCACTCTAGGGAGCCGGGATCTCAGAGGTAGCTCTGTGTTCTCCACTTCCACGGGTTCTGTTCTGAGTGGCCCAGAGCGTCACTCTAGGGAGCCGGGATCTCAGAGGTAGCTCTGTGTTCTCCACTTCCACGGGTTCCGTTCTGAGTGGCCCAGAGCGTCACTCGAGGGAGTCGGGGCCTCAGAGGTACTTCTGCGGTATCCGCTTCTGCGGGCTGATCCCCAGGGACCCCCACTGGGGGGGTTGCCGCGAGGTTCTCCGTCTCGCGTCGACGGCGCCGGCGGCAGCGGGCGAACAGCAGGGAGAGCTCACGGCCCTCGCCCCCCTGCCCCCTCCCCCCTCCCCCTGCCCCCTCCCCCCTCTTCCCTGCCCCCTCCCTACCCCCCCCCTCCCTACCCCCCTCCCCCCCGTGGCGCTGCGGGCCACAGATCTTCGTGCGGGCGCTCTTTGACTACGACCCACAGCGAGACGACCTCATCCCGTGCAAGGAGGCCGGCATCCGCTTCCGCACGAGCAACATCCTGCAGATCATCAGCAAGGACGACCACAACTGGTGGCAGGGCCGGCTGGAGCACTCCAAGATCGGCACAGCTGGACTCATCCCCTCGCCCGAGCTGCAGGAGTGGTACGCGCTCGGGCGGCGGTGGTGGCGGTTGTTGTTGTTGTTGTAGTGGCAGCTGTGGTGGTGGTGGTGAGAAGGTCGGTGGTTGTAGTGGCGGTGGTGGTGAAGAGCAGTGGTAGTGGCAGCGGTGGTTGCGGTGGTGTTGGCAGAGGTGGTGGTGGTTGTGGCAGTAGTTGTGGTTGTGGGTGGTGGTGGTGGTGTTGGCAGTGGTGGCGGTGGTGGTGGTGGTGTTGGCAGTGGTGGCGGTGGTGGTGGTGGTGTTTGCAGTGGTGGTGGTGGTTGTGGCAGTAGTTGTGGTTGTGGGTGGTGGTGGTGGTGGTGGTGTTGGCAGTGGTGGCGGTGGTGGTGGTGGTTGTGGCAGTAGTTGTGGGTGGTGGTGGTGGTGGTGTTGGCAGTGGTGGCGGTGGTGGTGGTTGTGGCAGTAGTTGTGGTTGTGGGTGGTAGTGGTGGTGTTGGCAGTGGTGGCGGTGGTGGTGGTGGTTGTGGCAGTAGTTGTGGTTGTGGGTGGTGGTGGTGTTGGCAGTGGTGGCGGTGGTGGTGGTGTTGGCAGTGGTGGCGGTGGTGGGTGGTGGTGGTGTTGGCAGTGGTGGCGGTGGTGGTGGTTGTGGCAGTAGTTGTGGTTGTGGGTGGTGGTGGTGGTGGTGTTGGCAGTGGTGGCGGTGGTGGTGGTGGTTGTGGCAGTAGTTGTGGGTGGTGGTGGTGGTGGTGTTGGCAGTGGTGGTGGTGGTTGTGGCAGTAGTTGTGGTTGGTGGTGGTGGTGGTGTTGGCAGTGGCGGTGGTGGTGGTGGTTGTGGCAGTAGTTGTGGGTGGTGGTGGTGGTGGTGTTGGCAGTGGTGGCGGTGGTGGTGGTTGTGGCAGTAGTTGTGGTTGTGGGTGGTGGTGGTGGTTGTGGCAGTAGTTGTGGGTGGTGGTGTTGGCAGTGGTGGCGGTGGTGGTAGTGGTTGTGGCAGTAGTTGTGGTTGTGGGTGGCGGTGGTGGTTGTGGCAGTAGTTGTGGGTGGTGGTGTTGGCAGTGGTGGCGGTGGTGGTAGTGGTTGTGGCAGTAGTTGTGGTTGTGGGTGGTGGTGGTGGTGTTGGCAGTGGTGGCGGTGGTGGTGGTTGTGGCAGTAGTTGTGGTTGTGGGTGGTGGTGGTGGTGGCGGTGGTGGTGGTTGTGGCAGTATTTGTGGTTGTGGGTGGTGGTGGCGGTGGTGGTGGTTGTGGCAGTAGTTGTGGTTGTGGGTGGTGGTGGTGGTGGTTGTGGCAGTAGTTGTGGTTGTGGGTGGTGGTGGTGGTGGTGGTGTTGGCAGTGGTGGCGGTGGTGGTGGTGGTTGTGGCAGTAGTTGTGGTTGTGGGTGGTGGAGGTGGTGGTGGTTGTGGCAGTAGTTGTGGTTGTGGGTGGTGGTGGTGTTGGCAGTGGTGGCGGTGGTGGTGGTGGTTGTGGCAGTAGTTGTGGTTGTGGGTGGTGGTGGTGGTGTTGGCAGGAGTGGAACTCGGTGCAGCACTGGCTCACAATGGCTGTGACTCACGCCCAGGGGTGGAAACTCACTGCCCCCCCCGTGCCCCCCCCCGTGCCCCCCCCCTTGGCCCCCCCCACGTGCCCCCCCCCCCGTGTCCCCCCCCACGTGCCCCCCACCCCCCCACGTGGCCCAGGCGCGTGGCGTGCCTGGCGATGGAGAGAGCCAAGCAGGAGCAGCAGGCGAGCTGCACGTGGTTCGGCAAGAAGCGGAAGCAGTACAAGGACAAGTACCTGGCCAAGCACAACGCAGGCAAGCGGGGGGGGGGGGTCCTCACGGGGCGGGGGGGGTCCCCACGTGGCCGGGGGGGTCCCCACGGGGGGGTCCCCACGTGGGAGTCCCCACGTGGGGGTCCCCACGGGGCCGGTCCCCACGTGGCCCGTCCCGTGCCGCAGCAGCGCCTTGCCTCGTGAAGATCCCCGCCATCACGGCGGCCGCTCCACAAGAGAGACACGGGGAGGCCGCTTTGTGACCGACCCCCGTGGTCGGGCACGCGTGCCGCTGGACGGGAGGTCAAGCTAAAGGCGCAGGCCTGCAAGTGCTTGCTGGGGCCCGCGACCGGTACCACGCAGAAAGGGCGAACGCGTACCGAGGGTTCATGTCGGTAGTCGGTCGGGGTGAGTTGTGGGGTGAGCGTGGTGAGTTTGAGGTGAGGATGCAGTGAGAGTGAGCAGAGGCTGTGTGTGCGTGCGTGTGTCAGCCTGTGTGTGTGTGTGTGTACGTGGGGAGCGGTGGTGCAGCGGTTAGCGCTACGCCGCGCTACTAACCCGGCGACCTGAGTTCGATTCCCGCTGGCCACCCACTCCCTCGTGTGCCACAGTGCCGGTAGCCTTCATAGGTGCTGCTGCTCGCTACTCACAGCACTTGCCCCTACAGCCTGTTAGAGGCTACGCGGGGGACCTTTGTCTGTGTGTAGGTGCTGCTGCTTGCTAACAGCACTTGCCCCTACAGCCTGTAGGAGCTGTGTGTGTGTGTGGGGTGTGTGTGTAGGGTGTGTGTGTGGGGTGGGTGTGTGTGTGTATGGTGTGTGTGTGTGTGGGGTGTGTGGGGGGTGTGGGATGTGTGTGTGTGTAGGGTGTGTGTGGGGTGTGTGGGGTGTGTGTGTGTGGGGTGTGTGTGTAGGGTGTGGGGTGTGGGTGGGGTGTGTGGGGTGTGTGGGGTGTGTGGGGTGTGTGGGATGTGTGTGTGTGGGGTGTGTGTGTGTGTGTGGGGTGTGTGTGTGTGTGGGGTGTGTGTGGGGTGTGTGGGATGTGTGTGTGTGTGGGATGTGTGTGTAGGGTGTGTGTGTGGGGTGTGTGTGGGGTGTGTGGGGTGTGGGGTGTGTGTGGGGTGTGTGTGTGTGGGAGCTGTGTGTGTGGGGTGTGTGTGTGTGTGGGGGGTGTGTGTGTGGGGTGTGTGTGGGGTGGGTGTGTGTATGGGAGCTGTGTGTGTGGGGTGTGTGTGTGTGTGCTCCCCATAGGAGCTGTGTGCGTGCCGTGTGCCGACTCATCTGTGTGTGTGTGTGCGCGATCTATTTGTGTGTACTCCCCGTAGTAGGAGCTGTGTGTGTGGTGTGTGCTGACCCGTGTTTGTGTGTGTATGTATGTGTGTGTGGGAGCTGTGTGCGTGTGCTGTGTCTAGAACCTGTGTGTGAGCTGTGTGAGTGTGTAAGACTTGTGAGCTGTGTGTGCACTGTGCTGACCCGTGTGTGTGCTGTGTGTGAGCTGTGTGTGTGAGCTGTGTGTGTGAGCTGTGTGTGTGCTGTGTGTGTGAGCTGTGTGTGTGCTGTGTGAGCTGTGTGTGCATGCTGTGTGTGTGAGCTGCGTGCTTGAGCTGTGTGTGTGCTGTGTGCATGCTGTGTGTGTGAGCTGTGTGTGTGAGCTGTGTGTGAGCTGTGCTGAACCGTGTGCGAGCTATGCGTATGTGAGATGTGTGTGTGTTGTGTGTGCGTCGTGTGAGCCGCGTGTGTGTGTGTTCTGTGCTGACCAGTGTGTGTGTGTGCGTGTTCTGTGCTGACCAGTGCGTGTGTGTGTGTGCTCTGTGCTGACCAGTGTGTGTGTGTGTGTGTGCTCTGTGCTGACCAGTGTGTGTGTGTGCTCTGTGCTGACCAGTGTGTGTGTGCGTGCTCTGTGCTGACCAGTGTGTGTGTGTGTGTGCTCTGTGCTGACCAGTGCGTGTGTGTGTGTGTGCTCTGTGCTGACCAGTGTGTGTGTGCTCTGTGCTGACGAGTGTGTGTGTGTGTGTGTGCTCTGTGCTGACGAGTGTGTGTGTGTGTGCTCTGTGCTGACCAGTGCGTGTGTGTGTGTGTGCTCTGTGCTGACCAGTGTGTGTGTGTGTGTGTGCTCTGTGCTGACCAGTGTGTGTGTGTGTGTGTGCTCTGTGCTGACCAGTGTGTGTGTGTGTGCTCTGTGCTGACCAATGTGTGTGTGTGTGTGCTCTGTGCTGACGAGTGTGTGTGTGTGTGCTCTGTGCTGACCAGTGTGTGTGTGTGTGTGTGCTCTGTGCTGACCAGTGTGTGTGTGTGTGTGCTCTGTGCTGACCAGTGTGTGTGTGTGTGTGTGCTCTGTGCTGACGAGTGTGTGTGTGTGTGTGCTCTGTGCTGACGAGTGTGTGTGTGTGTGCTCTGTGCTGACCAGTGCGTGTGTGTGTGTGTGCTCTGTGCTGACCAGTGTGTGTGTGTGTGTGTGCTCTGTGCTGACGAGTGTGTGTGTGTGTGCTCTGTGCTGACCAGTGTGTGTGTGTGTGTGTGCTCTGTGCTGACCAGTGTGTGTGTGTGTGTGCTCTGTGCTGACCAGTGTGTGTGTGTGTGTGTGCTCTGTGCTGACGAGTGTGTGTGTGTGTGCTCTGTGCTGACGAGTGTGTGTGTGTGTGCTCTGTGCTGACCAGTGTGTGTGTGTGTGTGTGCTCTGTGCTGACCAGTGTGTGTGTGTGTGTGCTCTGTGTGACCAGTGTGTGTGTGTGTTCTGTGCTGACCAGTGTGTGTGTGTGTGCTCTGTGCTGACCAGTGTGTGTGTGTGTGTGCTCTGTGCTGACCTGTGTGTGTGTGCTCTGTGCTGACCAGTGTGTGTGTGTGTGCTCTGTGCTGACCAGTGTGTGTGTGTGTGCTCTGTGCTGACCTGTGTGTGTGTGTGTGCTCTGTGCTGACCAGTGTGTGTGTGCTCTGTGCTGACCTGTGTGTGTGTGTGTGCTCTGTGCTGACCAGTGTGTGTGTGCTCTGTGCTGACCAGTGTGTGTGTGCGTGCTCTGTGCTGACCAGTGTGTGTGTGTGCTCTGTGCTGACCAGTGTGTGTGTGCTCTGTGCTGACCAGTGTGTGTGTGTGTGTGTGCTCTGTGCTGACCAGTGTGTGTGTGTGCTCTGTGCTGACCAGTGTGTGTGTGCGTGCTCTGTGCTGACCAGTGTGTGTGTGTGTGTGCTCTGTGCTGACCAGTGCGTGTGTGTGTGTGTGCTCTGTGCTGACCAGTGTGTGTGTGCTCTGTGCTGACGAGTGTGTGTGTGTGTGTGTGCTCTGTGCTGACGAGTGTGTGTGTGTGTGCTCTGTGCTGACCAGTGCGTGTGTGTGTGTGTGCTCTGTGCTGACCAGTGTGTGTGTGTGTGTGTGCTCTGTGCTGACCAGTGTGTGTGTGTGTGTGTGCTCTGTGCTGACCAGTGTGTGTGTGTGTGCTCTGTGCTGACCAATGTGTGTGTGTGTGTGCTCTGTGCTGACGAGTGTGTGTGTGTGTGCTCTGTGCTGACCAGTGTGTGTGTGTGTGTGTGCTCTGTGCTGACCAGTGTGTGTGTGTGTGTGCTCTGTGCTGACCAGTGTGTGTGTGTGTGTGTGCTCTGTGCTGACGAGTGTGTGTGTGTGTGTGCTCTGTGCTGACGAGTGTGTGTGTGTGTGCTCTGTGCTGACCAGTGCGTGTGTGTGTGTGTGCTCTGTGCTGACCAGTGTGTGTGTGTGTGTGTGCTCTGTGCTGACGAGTGTGTGTGTGTGTGCTCTGTGCTGACCAGTGTGTGTGTGTGTGTGTGCTCTGTGCTGACCAGTGTGTGTGTGTGTGTGCTCTGTGCTGACCAGTGTGTGTGTGTGTGTGTGCTCTGTGCTGACGAGTGTGTGTGTGTGTGCTCTGTGCTGACGAGTGTGTGTGTGTGTGCTCTGTGCTGACCAGTGTGTGTGTGTGTGTGTGCTCTGTGCTGACCAGTGTGTGTGTGTGTGTGCTCTGTGTGACCAGTGTGTGTGTGTGTTCTGTGCTGACCAGTGTGTGTGTGTGTGCTCTGTGCTGACCAGTGTGTGTGTGTGTGTGCTCTGTGCTGACCTGTGTGTGTGTGCTCTGTGCTGACCAGTGTGTGTGTGTGTGCTCTGTGCTGACCAGTGTGTGTGTGTGTGCTCTGTGCTGACCTGTGTGTGTGTGTGTGCTCTGTGCTGACCAGTGTGTGTGTGCTCTGTGCTGACCTGTGTGTGTGTGTGTGCTCTGTGCTGACCTGTGTGTGTGTGCTCTGTGCTGACCAGTGTGTGTGTGCGTGCTCTGTGCTGACCAGTGTGTGTGTGTGCTCTGTGCTGACCAGTGTGTGTGTGCTCTGTGCTGACCAGTGTGTGTGTGTGTGTGTGCTCTGTGCTGACCAGTGTGTGTGTGTGTGTGCTCTGTGCTGACCAGTGTGTGTGTGCTCTGTGCTGACCAGTGTGTGTGTGCTCTGTGCTGACCAGTGTGTGTGTGCTCTGTGCTGACCAGTGTGTGTGTGCTCTGTGCTGACCAGTGTGTGTGTGTGCTCTGTGCTGACCAGTGTGTGTGTGCTCTGTGCTGACCAGTGTGTGTGTGTGCTCTGTGCTGACCAGTGTGTGTGTGCTCTGTGCTGACCAGTGTGTGTGTGCTCTGTGCTGACCAGTGTGTGTGTGCTCTGTGCTGACCAGTGTGTGTGTGCTCTGTGCTGACCAGTGTGTGTGTGTGCTCTGTGCTGACCAGTGTGTGTGTGCTCTGTGCTGACCAGTGTGTGTGTGTGCTCTGTGCTGACCAGTGTGTGTGTGCTCTGTGCTGACCAGTGTGTGTGTGTGCTCTGTGCTGACCAGTGTGTGTGTGCTCTGTGCTGACCAGTGTGTGTGTGCTCTGTGCTGACCAGTGTGTGTGTGCTCTGTGCTGACCAGTGTGTGTGTGCTCTGTGCTGACCAGTGTGTGTGTGTGTGCTCTGTGCTGACCAGTGTGTGTGTGCTCTGTGCTGACCAGTGTGTGTGTGCTCTGTGCTGACCAGTGTGTGTGTGTGTGTGTTCTGTGCTGACCAGTGTGTGTGTGCTCTGTGCTGACCAGTGTGTGTGTGCTCTGTGCTGACCAGTGTGTGTGTGCTCTGTGCTGACCAGTGTGTGTGTGCTCTGTGCTGACCAGTGTGTGTGTGCTCTGTGCTGACCAGTGTGTGTGTGTGTGCTCTGTGCTGACCAGTGTGTGTGTGTGTGCTCTGTGCTGACCAGTGTGTGTGTGCTCTGTGCTGACCAGTGTGTGTGTGCTCTGTGCTGACCAGTGTGTGTGTGTGTGTGCTCTGTGCTGACCAGTGTGTGTGTGTGTGCTCTGTGCTGACCAGTGTGTGTGTGCTCTGTGCTGACCAGTGTGTGTGTGCTCTGTGCTGACCAGTGTGTGTGTGCCCCTGTGGTTTTGCATGCTCTCTTGTCGGCGGTGCGGCCCACGTGACGCTGTGAGTAACTCCACGGCCCCCCCCCCCGCCCGGCTCCAACACCGCCCCCGCACGAGTCCTGCCAACGACCCCCGTGTCCATGACCCCGTGTCCATGACCCCGTGTCCATGACCCCGTGTCCATGACCCCGTGTCCATGACCCCCTGTCCTACTGTGACCTTGTGTCCTACTGTTATCTCGTGTCCTACTGTGACCCCGTGTCCTACTGTGACCCCGTGTCCTACTGTGACCTCGTGTCCATGACCCCGTGTCCTACTGTGACCCCGTGTCCATGACCCCGTGTCCATGACCCCGTGTCCTACTGTGACCCCGTGTCCATGACCCCGTGTCCATGACCCCGTGTCCTACTATGACCTCGTGTCCTACTGTGACCTCGTGTCCATGACCCCGTGTCCTATTATGACCCCGTGTCCATGACCCCGTGCCCTCCCATGACCCCGTGTCTCCCTCTCACCCACATCAATCCCCCCCCACTGAATCTTAACCCCCCCCCCCTTCCCGCCCCCCCCACCGCCAAAATCTCCTGCACTGTCAATTCAAATTGCCGCGCCGGGAGATTGGAATCGAACCTCTGGGTCAGGAGTCGAACCTGTGGGGGTGGGGGTGGGGGGGGTGGTCGCTGGCACCTGGCGAGCTGCGCCTGGGTTCGAGTCCAGAGCGGAGAGCGGTGCCTCCTGGCCTCTAGAGAGGGGGGGTGAGAGTGAGTGACTGTGAGTGACTGAGTGTGAGTGTGTGAGTGTGAGTGACTGACTGTGAGTGTGTGAGTGTGAGTGACTGAGTGTGTGAGTGTGAGTGACTGACTGTGAGTGACTGAGTGTGAGTGTGTGAGTGTGAGTGACTGACTGTGAGTGTGTGAGTGTGAGTGACTGAGTGTGAGTGTGTGAGTGTGAGTGACTGTGAGTGTGTGAGTGTGAGTGACTGAGTGTGAGTGAGTGAGTGACTGACTGTGAGTGACTGAGTGTGAGTGACTGAGTGTGAGTGTGTGAGTGTGAGTGACTGAGTGTGAGTGACTGAGTGTGAGTGACTGAGTGTGAGTGACTGAGTGTGAGTGTGTGAGTGTGAGTGACTGAGTGTGAGTGTGTGAGTGTGAGTGACTGAGTGTGTGAGTGTGAGTGACTGAGTGTGAGTGAGTGAGTGACTGACTGTGAGTGACTGAGTGTGAGTGACTGAGTGTGTGAGTGTGAGTGACTGAGTGTGAGTGTGTGAGTGTGAGTGACTGAGTGTGTGAGTGTGAGTGACTGAGTGTGAGTGAGTGAGTGACTGACTGTGAGTGACTGAGTGTGAGTGACTGAGTGTGAGTGAGTGAGTGACTGAGTGAGTGACAGTGTGAGTAAGTGCGAGTGACTGAGTGAGTGTGAGCAAGTGTGAGTGAGTGAGTGACTGAGTGAGTGTGCGTGAGTGACTGAGTGAGTGACTGAGTGAGTGACTGAGTGTGAGTGAGTGACTGAGTGAGTGTGACTGAGTGAGTGTGCGTGAGTGACTGAGTGACTGACTGAGTGAGTGTGAGTGACTGAGTGAGTGTGAGTGACTGAGTGAGAGTGAGTGACTGAGTGAGTGAGTGTGACTGAGTGAGTGAGTGTGACTGAGTGAGTGAGTGTGACTGAGTGACTGGCTGAGTGCGTGTGAGTGACTGAGTGAGTGTTAATTATTGTACGTGAGTGTATGTGAGTGTGAGTGAGTGAGTCTGAGTGAGTGTGTGTGGTGTGAGTGTTAATTATTGTAAGGGAGAGTGTGAGTGAGTGAGTGAAAGTGAGTGTGTGTGGTTTGAGTGTTAATTATTGTAAGGGAGAGTGAGTGAGAGTGAGTGTGAGTGAGTGTGAGTGAGTGAGAGTGTTTGAGTGTGTGAGTGAGAGTGTGAGTGAGTGAGTGAGAGTGTGAGTGAGTGTGAGTGTGAGAGTGTGTGAGAGAGTGTGTGAGTGAGTGTGTGAGTGAGTGTGAGTGTGTGAGAGAGTGTGTGAGAGAGTGTGTGAGTGAGTGTGTGAGCGAGTGTGAGTGTGTGAGAGTGAGTGTGTGAGACAACCCCCTACCTCCTCGCGGTGCCGGACGGGCAACTCTGTCGTGGACAGTGCTGTGGGGGGAGGTCCAATTCCAATTGGCTCTTCCCCTCATGGCGTCTGTGACCACCACAGTGGCTAAACGGAGGCTCTGGACGGGTGCGAGGGGCTGGTAACCCCTCCACCTTAAAAAAATTACCACTAAACCACGTATAAAATATCTAACTAATAAGCTTGTGCCGGAGGCCCCGGGGGGACAGGCGTCTATGACGTCTCCTGGCCAAACCCCAATTGGCGGAGCCAGGAGATTGAATCTCTACCCTCGGGGCTCCTCCAGAAACAGCGAAAAGCCACTTCGTGTGGCCACGTGGAATGTTCGAACGCTCACTGCGGAGGAGAGGCCTGCCACTCCTCTGTCAGGAACTGGACCGGTACCGCCTGGATCTCTGTGGCATTCAGGAGGTCCGGTGGACCAGTTCTGGCTCCTGCCATCATGAGGGGTGGACAGTCCTCTACTCGGGGCAGCATACTGTCAAACAACAGGGTGTGGCACTTCTTATGAACAAAAGAATGAAGGGGGCGTGGGAGCGTGGCGGTGAGGTGTGGGAAGCTGTAAGCCCCAGGCTACTTTGGGCTCGCCTTCCCATCAATCGGAGGCGAGGAGTGGTGGTCGTGGTTACTTATGCCCCCACTGAAGACAAACATCCGTAGAGGGATGCAGGCAAAGCCGATGAGTCAGATGCCTTCTATGACCTCCTGTCACAGGTGCTGGCTAAAGTGGCCCCTCGGGATAGAGTCATCTTGTTGGGTGACTTCAATGCCCGAGTGGGTCATGATGCTGGCACCTGGTCTGGAGTGATTGGAGGGCATGGGCCAGATCAGCTCAATAACAACGGTAGGAGGCTGCTAGATTTTTGTGCAGCCCATGGGCTTGTAATTACCAACACGCTGTTCCGGCATCGGCGCATCCACACAACATCATGGATGCATGCCGGGTCCAAGCAAGAACATCTGCTGGACTACATAGTGACGGACCAGCGGATGCGAGCCCATGTCCTTGACACCAGGACCTACCGTGGAGCTGATCTGCCCTCTGACCATCGACTTGTGATCTGTAAGATGCGCCTGCCATTCTTCCACTCCGGTGGTGGGTGTACACCCAGGACCCCATTCCAACCTAAAGTGGCCTGGTCTCAGTTATCTGATGAAAGTTGCAAGCGAGAATTCCATCATCGCCTGCGGCTGGGGTTGGCATCGTCCCCCACTCCTCCGGATGTCAAGGGTAAATGGGCGAGGTTTAGGACTGTCACTCATGCAGCTGCATTGGCTGCTTTGTGTACGTGGTCCAGACATCCCCAGAGACCCTGGCTGACAGAGGAGGTGTTCAGAATAGTTGAGAAAAAGCGACAGGCCCACTGTCATCAGCTACAGAATCCCACGTCAGAGAATGAGGCGGCTTACCGCAGCCTTCGCTCGGAGGTTCGGAGAGCCGTGAGGCGCTGCAAGGATGGGTGGTGGTTGCGGGTTGCTGAGGAGATGGAGTCTGCCTCAGTGGCCCGCGATCACACATATCTATTTAACTCCATCAAAAAAGTAACCTGCAGCGCCACACCTATTACCATCATTAGGGGAAAAAACGGTTATCCAATCTCCGACCCC
This sequence comes from Petromyzon marinus, assembly GCF_048934315.1. Classification (NCBI taxonomy): domain Eukaryota; kingdom Metazoa; phylum Chordata; class Hyperoartia; order Petromyzontiformes; family Petromyzontidae; genus Petromyzon; species Petromyzon marinus. Next base: position 127,438 of record NW_027422605.1, on the reverse strand, counting down.
CAGGAACAGGTTTGCAGATTTGCTGAGCATTTCTGTGAGGTCCTGGGGGAGGAAAAATCCCTCAGCCAGGAAAACATCGTGGCACAAAGTGAGGATGACCCTGCTTAGGCTGCGGTGCCTCAAATATTGGAAGAAGTCGCTCCCTGTGAGTGGCTGGCTGAGGTGCCATCTGTTGAGGAAGTACTGAAGGCAATCCGGAGTCTGAGACCAGGCAAGGCAGCGGGCAGAGATGATCTCCCAAGCGAAATGCTGAGGGAGGGTGGCGTTTGTGCACAGACTGCCCTATATGACATCATAACAACAGTCTGGACCACTGGACTAGTTCCGCAGGATTGGAAGGATGCCCTGGTGGTCCCCCTCTTTAAGAAGGGGGACCGCACAGACTGTAACAACTACAGGGGCATCTCACTCCTCAGTGTGCCTGGAAAGGTCCTGCCAGGCACGCTGAGGAGAGGCTTGCGGAGCCCCAATGCGGTTTCAGGAAAGGGCGGTCCTGCACAGATGCCATATTTTCTGTCCGTCTGCTACAGCAGAGGTGCAGGGAATTCCAGCAAGACCTACACCTCTGCTGTATTGACCTGGTCAAGGCCTATGATACCATCAGTAGGCCTGGGCTCTGGGCTGTTCTTCGTGCTTTTGGAGTACCTGACCCTCTGCTCAGGATCATTAAGGACCTTCATGATGGTGAGTAGGCCCGGGTAAAACTACATGGCCGGGAGTCAGAGCCATTCCCTGTACACCTTGGGGTGCGACAGGGGTGTCCTCTTGCTCCCACATTATTTAACATCTATTTTGACCACGTAGTCCGTGAAGCCTTCAATAGCTGTACCGGGGGAATCTCCATATGGTACAGATATAATTGGAGGCTGATCGATGCCCGGGTGCGGTCAAGGGATGGCTCCCTATTGGTCAACCACGTTATGTATGCCGATGATTTGGTAATAGCCGCTCATTCAGAGGAGGAGTTGGAGACGCTGCTGCTGAGACTGGAGCGTGCTACTAAGAGATGGGGCCTTACCATCAGCCCCATCAAAACTAAGCACCTGCCTGGGTATTTTGTACCATCGGACACTCCACCCCCACAACTCCCAATCGGTGATGGGACAGTTGTGGAGAGAGTGGAGAGTTTCCCATACCTGGGCAGTGTGCTCATGACCGGCTCACTCCGAATCAGTCGAGCGGCAATATCTTTTAATCGGTTGCGTAACGCTGTGTGGAAGCTACCTGGTCTGTCGCTCCGCACTAGGCTTCAGGTCTTCTCGGCCACGGTCATTCCCTCCCTTCTCTACGCTTGCGAAACGTGGACCCCCCTAATGGAACATCTTCGCCGGTTGCAAACATTTAGGCTGGCCTGCCTACGATCTATCCTGGGTTTAACCAGACTGGATTGTGGGAGGAGCTCACAAATTCTTGAAAGATCTGGGCAAGGTCCCATCGGTGAGCTCCTCCGGCAGGCAAGGCTGCGTTGTCTGGGTCATGTAGCCCGCATGCCCAGCCACCGCATGCCGAAACAGCTTTTGTTCGGCCGGATTGAGGGGGCTTAACAGGCGCGGCACGGGCTAGAGAAGAGATGGAGTGATGTGGTACAGGAGGACGTGGAGCTGAGTGGACTTGCCGATGACTGGTACCAGCGGTGTCAAGATCGGCCTCTGTGGAGGAGGCTCATGAAGGACGCTACTGGGCAGTTGGAGGCAGTCGCCCTCCAATAACAACGGAGGGCGGAGGAGCGACGCTCAGAACAACGAGCGGAGCGCCGGGTGGCTAAAGCACAGCAGGTTGGCACAGTAGGGGGCACAGGTGGTGCATCAGCCAGTCATCTCAGTCCGTCGACCCGTGGCACCTGGGTCTGCCCCGTGACCTCCTGCCAGTGGGCGTTCGACACTTCACGTGGCCTCAAGGTGCACATGGCCTGGCACAAGTGTTGTGGTGACGTCACTGCCACTTAGTGGCGAATGGCGGTTGTTGTTCTTGTTGAGTGTGTGAGTGAGTGTGAGTGAGAGTGTGTGAGAGTGTGTGAGAGTGTGTGAGTGAGAGTGCGAGTGAGTGTGAGATAGTGTGAGTGAGTGTGAGTGTGTGAGTGTGAGAGTGTGAGAGTGTGTGTGAGTGTGTGTGAGTGAGAGTGAGTGTGTGAGTGTGTGAGAGTGAGTGACTGAGTGGAGTTTGTACTTTCTACCCCTGTCCTGTACAGTGAGGGTGAGTCAGTGAGTGTGGGTGAGTGTGGGTGGGTGGTTGAGTGTGGGTGGGTGGGTGGTTGAGTGTGGGTGGGTGGTTGAGTGTGGGTGGGTGGTTGAGTGTGGGTGGGTGGTTGAGTGTGGGTGGGTGGGTGGTTGAGTGTGGGTGGGTGGGTGGTTGAGTGTGGGTGGGTGGGTGGTTGAGTGTGGGTGAGTGAGAGAGGCAGGTTTCGTGGCTCTGTCTAAGTCCACCCGTCTGGCTCACCAGTCTGGCTCACCAGTCTGGTTCACCAGTCTGGCTCACCAGTCTAGCTCACCAGTCTGGTTCACCAGTCTGGCTCACCAGTCTGGCTCACCAGTCTGGCTCATCAGTCTGACTCACCAGTCTGGCTCACCCGTCTGACTCACCAGTCTGGCTCATCAGTCTGGCTCACCCGTCTGACTCACCCGTCTGACTCACCCGTCTGGCTCACCAGTCTGGCTCACCAGTCTGGCTCACCAGTCTGGCTCATCAGTCTGGCTCACCAGTCTGGCTCACCGTGTTCTGTGCCACTGCAGTGTTCGACCAACTAGACCTGGTGACCTATGAGGAGGTGGTCAAGTTGCCGGCATTCAAACGGAAAACCCTGGTGCTGCTCGGTACGAACTCTCACCACCATCACTACCGCCACCACCACCACCACCACCGTGTGGATATGGTTGTAAGCCGGTCACCCGGTAAGCTGGTAAACCGGTAAATGGGTAAGTGTGTACAGTACCGTACACAGCCAAACGTGCGAATCAGATCTACGGGAAACCAGGAAACGGGGAAACCGGTAACTCGTAATCGGTGCCCGGTAAACCGGTAACCGGTAAACCACGAGAACTACCATGCTCTTCAGCTTGGTACTTACCGTAGGGGCTAGGGGATGTTGACTACCTCGCCCGGTACGCAGGAGGTCGTGGGTTCGATCCCGACCCTGACGACGCCTGCTGTGTATTTGGAGTCTGCGTCTCTCTCCCCGTGGTGGTCGCTGCGTGGAATTGTCCCCGGGTCCCCCGGTTTTTCCTTCCTTATTTAGAATGAACATCGTCACCACGCGATGGTTTGGCTGCTGTAACATGATAAGCCACTTTGTTGAGCTGTCATTTGGTGATGGCCAGGTCGCTACTGAACAAAGGCTACGTAACTCAGTGGGGGGCCTTACACCTGGTCAAACCAAGTCTTTGTTAAATAGTTAATCTCATATTTGCCGAATCCAAAATAATATTACGCGATTTTACTCACCCACCCACTCACTGAATCACACACTTGCTCACCCACCCACTCACCCACCCACCCACTCACCCACCCACTCACCCACCCACCACTCAGCTCACCTCATCACTCACCACTCACTCACCCACCCACTCACCACTCAGCTCATCACTCACCACTAACCACTCACTCACCCACTCACCACCCACTCCCCACTCACCATTCACTCACTCACTCACTCACCACTCACCACGCACTGACGACTCACCACCCACTCCCCACTCACCCACTCACCATTCACTCACTCACTCACCACTCACCACCCACTCACTACTCACCACCCAACTCACCCACTCACCATTCACTCACTCACTCACCACTCACCACCCACTCACTACTCACCACCCAACTCACCCACTCACCATTCACTCACTCACTCACCACTCACCACCCACTCACTACTCACCACTCACCATCACAATTGAGACTCTCCTGGTCTCTTGGACAACTCGGAACCTGGAGGCTGCTCCCCCTCCCCCCTCCCCCTCCCCCCTCCCCCCAGGAGCCCACGGGGTGGGGCGACGTCACATCAAGAACACGCTCATCACGAAGCACCCAGAGCAGTTCGCGTATCCCATACCACGTGAGTAGTCACCACTCACTCACCACTCACTCACTCACCACTCACCACCACTCACTCACCACTCATTCACCACTCACTCACCACTCACTCACCACTCACTCACCCCTCACTCACTCACCACTCACTCACCCCTCACTCACTCACCACTCACTCACCACTCACTCACCACTCACTCACCACTCACTCACCACTCACTCACCACTCACTCACCACTCACTCACTCACCACTCACTCACCACTCACTCACCACCACTCACTCACCACTCACTCACCACTCACCACCACTCACTCACTCACCACTCACTCACCACTCACTCACCACCACTCACTCACCACTCACCACCACTCACTCACCACTCACCACCACTCACTCACTCACCACTCACTCACCACTCACTCACCACCACTCACTCACCACTCACTCACCACTCACTCACCACTCACTCACTCACCACTCACTCACTCACCACTCACTCACCACTCACTCACCACCACTCACTCACTCACCACTCACTCACCACTCACTCACCACTCACTCACTCACCACTCACTCACCCCTCACTCACTCACCACTCACTCACCCCTCACTCACTCACCACTCATTCACCACTCACTCACCCCTCACTCACTCACCCCTCACTCACTCACCCCTCACTCACTCACCCCTCACTCACCACTCACTCACCACTCACTCACTCACTCACCACTCACTCACCACTCACTCACCACTCACTCACTCACTCACCTACTCACTCACTCACCACTCACTCACCACTCACTCACCCCTCACTCACCACTCACTCACTCACCCCTCACTCACTCACCCCTTACTCACCCACTCACTCACCCACTCACCCACTCACCACTCACTCACTCACCCCTCACTCACCCACTCACTCACCCACTCACCCACTCACCACTCACTCCTCACCACTCACCACCACTTACTCACCGCTCACTCACCACTCACTCACTCAATCACCACTCCTCACCACCCACTCACTCACTCAATCACCGCTCACTCACCGATCACTCACCGATCACTCACCACTCACCACTCACTCACCACTCACTCACCACTCACCACTCACTCACCACCACTCCTCCCCCCCTTCCCCCCCTCCCCCAGACACGACGCGGCCTGCGAGGAAGGAGGAGGAAGACGGCAAGAATTACCACTTCGTGACGCACGACCAGATGATGCTGGAGATCGCGAACAATGACTACCTGGAGTATGGCAGCCACGAGGAGGCCATGTACGGCACCAAACTCTCCACCATCCGCAAGATTCACCTCGACTCACTCATGGCCATCCTGGACGTGGAGCCGCAGGTGACGGGGGCCGTGCGGGGGCGGGGGGGGAGGGAGAGGGGGGGAGGGGGAGAGGGGGGAATATGGAGAGGGAGAGAGAGAGGGGGAGAGGAGGGGAGATGGAGAGAGAGGGGGGGAGATGGAGAGAGAGAGGGGAGATGGAGAGAGAGAGAGAGGGGGGGGGGGGAGATGGAGAGAGAGAGGGGGGGAGATGGAAAGAGAGAGAGGGGGGAGATGGAGAGAGAGAGGGGGGGAGATGGAGAGAGAGAGGGGGGGAGATGGAAAGAGAGAGAGAGAGGGGGGGGAGATGGAGAGAGAGGGGGGAGATGGAGAGAGAGAGAGAGAGGGGGGGGGAGATGGAGAGAGAGGGGGGAGATGGAGAGAGGGGGGGGGGGAGATGGAGAGAGAGAGGGGGGGGAGATGGAGAGAGAGAGGGGGGGGGAGATGGAGAGAGGGGGGAGATGGAGAGAGGGGGGAGATGGAGAGAGGGGGGGAGATGGAGAGAGAGAGAGGGGGGAGATGGAGAGAGAGGGGGGAGATGGAGAGAGAGGGGGGAGATGGAGAGAGAGGGAGGAGATGGAGAGAGGGGGGGAGATGGAGAGAGAGAGGGGGGAGATGGAAAGAGAGAGGGGGGAGATGGAGAGAGAGGGGGGAGATGGAGAGAGGGAGATGGGGAGAGAGGGGGGAGATGGAGAGAGAGGGGGGAGATGGAGAGAGGGGGGGGAGATGGAGAGAGAGAGGGGGGAGATGGAAAGAGAGAGGGGGGGAGATGGAGAGAGAGGGGGGAGATGGAGAGAGAGGGAGATGGGGAGAGAGAGGGGGAGATGGAGAGAGAGAGAGAGGGGGAGATGGAGAGAGATGGAGAGAGAGAGAGGGAGATGGAGAGAGAGAGAGATGGAGATGGAGAGAGATGGAGAGAGAGATGGAGAGAGAGAGGGGGGGAGATGGAGAGAGGGAGAGAGAGATGGAGGGAGACAATCAGCCGCTCCTCTCTCACAGTGTGGAGCGTCAGGCCATGAGAAGCTTCAGCAGCAGCAGCGTGGACTGGCATCCATCCGTTCCATCTCCACGATGGCACCACCCGCTCACCACTCCTCCCCAACCGCTCACCACTCCTTCCCAATCGCTCAGCACTCCTCACCAATCGCTCCCCACCTGCTCACCACTCCTCACCAATCGCTCACCACCCGCTCACCACTCCTCCCCAACCGCTCACCACCTGCTCACCCCTCTGCTCTGCAGGCTCTCAAGGTGCTGAGGACGGCCGAGTTTGCTCCGTTCATCATCTTCATCGCCGCTCCCACGGTGACACCAGTCATGAACGAGGTGAGGACTACCACCACAACAACTAGCGCCACAACCACCACTACCACCACAACAACTAGCACCACAACCACCACTACCACCACAACAACTAGCACCACAGCCACCACTACCACCACAACAACTAGCACCACAACCACCACTACCACCACAACAACTACCACCACAACCACCACTACCACCACAACAACTACCACCACAACCACAACAACTACCACCACAACCACCACTACCACCACTACCACCACCACAACCACCACTATCACCACTACAATAACTACCACCACAACAACTACCACCACAACCACAACTACCACCACAACCACAACTACCACCACAACAACTACCACCACAACCACCACTACCACCACCACAACCACCACAACCACCACTACAACAACTACCACCACAACCACAACAACTACCACCACAACCACCACAACCACCACCACAACAACTACCACCACAACCACAACAACAACCACCACTACCACCACAACCACCACTACCACCACCACAACCACCACAACCACCACTACCACCACTACAATAACTACCACCACAACCACCACAACAACTACAACCACAAACACCACTACCACCACAACCACCACAGCCACCACTACCACACCAACTACCACCACAACCATCACCACAACCACCACTACAACTACCACCACAACCACCACTACCACCATCACCACCAACACAACAACTACCACCACAACCACCACAACCACCACTACAACCATCACCAACACAACATGCACCACAACCACCACTACAACCATCACCACCAACACAACAACAACCACCACTACAACCATCACCACCAACACAACATGCACCACAACCACCATGAACGAGGTGAGCCCCACAACCATAAACACAACCACCTCCACTACCACAATCAATACACCCACCACAATCACCATCATGCCTGCCACAGCCATAAACACAACAACCACCACCATGAACACCACCTCCACTACCACCACCTCCACAATTAACACCACTGCCACCACCACCACAACCACCACAACCACCACTGCTACCCCCACCGCCCCCACCATTAGCACTGCCACCACCTCCACCACCGCTAGCGCCAATATCACCACCACCACCATGAACATTGCCACAAACATATCTACCACCACCACAACCACCACCGACACAACCACCACCACCGCCACCATGACGACAGCACCTCCGCCATCTCCACTACCATTGCCACCTTCACTAAGCGCCACCACCACCACCACAATAGCGTCGTTGACATCACCACAGCGCCACCACCACCACAATAGCGTCGTTGACATCACCACAGCGCCACCACCACCACCACCACCACAATAGCGTCGTTGACATCACCACAGCGCCACCACCACCACCACAATAGCGTCGTTGACATCACCACAGCGCCACCACCACCACCACCACCACAATAGCGTCGTTGACATCACCACAGCGCCACCACCACCACCACCACAATAGCGTCGTTGACATCACCACAGCGCCACCACCACCACCACAATAGCGTCGTTGACATCACCACAGCGCCACCACCACCACCACCACAATAGCGTCGTTGACATCGCCACAGCGCAACCACCACCACCATAATAGCGTCGTTGACATCACCACAGCGCAACCACCACCACCACCATAGCGTCGTTGACATCACCACAGCGCCACCACCACCACCATAGCGTCGTTGACATCACCACAGCGCCACCACCACCACAGCACCGCCACCACAGCACCGCCACCACCGCACCGCCGCCACCGCACCGCCGCCACCACCACAGCGTCACCACCACCGCCCTATCCTCTGTATGGAATGCCGCTGCCGTGGTGTGGATGACGGACGTTCGCGTGCGTGCGTGCGTTCACGGACGTGCGTGCGTACGTTCACGGACGTGCGTGCGTACGTGCGTTCACGTGCGTACGTACGTTCACGTGCGTACGTACGTTCACGTGCGTTGTGTGTATTTTTACTTTACGCCTTGCTTTGGTTTTGTCCTCTGCTATCTGGCGCCCCGCTGCATGCCTCCAATGTACCCCCGTAGCTCCCGCGCTGGTGTAAGAAGTTGCCAGTAAGTACGTTTATTTTCCTTTGCATTCTACCCATTGTAGCGGCTTGTCAGCCCGCTCGTTAGTCCGCTCGTTAGTCCGCTCGTTAGTCCGCTCGTTAGTCCGCTCGTTAGCCCGCTCGTTAGCCCGCTCGTTAGCCCGCTCGTTAGCCCGCTCGTTAGCCCGCTCATTAGCCCGCTCGTTAGCCCGCTCAGCCACAGAATTTAGCGAAGTAGAATACGCCGGTTTCGTTGTTGCTGTGGGTTAGGCCGCTTACATGAGAATGATCTGGGTCACTCCACCCACTCACCAACTCGCTCACCAATTCAGCCGCTCACTCGTTCAATCGCACGCTCACTCCACCCACCCAACCTACCCACTCATCTGCTCCACCCACTCTTTCACTCGTCCACGTGCACCCCAACTCACCCACTCACCAGTATGCAATTTTAAATCAACATCGCCACGCCTTCAAAGTATTTGTCTACTGCTATAAACGTCCACACGGTGATGACGAAGATGATGAGAAGCCACCATCGGGTCGCTTCTGAATAAGAGCTACATAGCTCAGTGGGCCTCACATGGTAAAATAATAAAATAGTTTTAGTGTGGGTCTCTTTGTAAGTGAAACTGGGGGAGGATCGTAAGTCTCATCGTGAACTTCGTAGGTGAAACCGATGGATCGTAAGTCTCATCGTAAACTTCGTGAGTGAAACTGTGGTTATCCTAAGTCCCATTGTAAACTTCGTAAGTGAAACCGGAGGGCATCGTGAGCCCCATCGTGAACTTTGTGAGTGAAACTGGAGGGCATCGTAAGCCCCATTGTGAACTTTGTGAGTGAAACCGGGAGTTTGTGAGTCCGATCGTGAACTTCGCAAGTGAAACTGTTTAGATCGTGAGTCCCATCGTGAACTTTGTGAGTGAAACTGGTTAGATCGTGAGTCCCATCGTGAACTTTGTGAGTGAAACTGTTTAGATCGTGAGTCTCATCGTGAACTTTGTGAGTAAAACTGGTTAGATCGTGAGTCCCATCGTGAACTTCGCAAGTGAAACTGGTTAGATCGTAAGTCTCATCGTGAACTTTGTGAGTGAAACTGGTTAGATTGTAAGTCCCATCGTGAACTTCTTAAGTGAAACTGTTTAGATCGTGAGTCTCATCGTGAACTTTGTGAGTGAAACTGTTTAGATCGTGAGTCCCATCGTGAACTTTGTGAGTAAACTGTTTAGATCGTGAGTCCCATCGTTAACTTCTTAAGTGAAACTGGTTAGAGCGTGAGTCCCATTGTGAACTTTGTGAGTGAACTGTTTAGATCGTGAGTCCCATCGTGAACTTTGTGAGTGACACTGGTTAGATCGTGAGTCCCATCGTGAACTTTGTGAGTGAACTGTTTAGATCGTGAGTCCCATCGTGAACTTTGTGAGTGACACTGGTTAGATCGTGAGTCCCATCGTGAACTTTGTGAGTGACACTGGTTAGATCGTGAGTCTCATCGTGAACTTTGTGAGTGAAACTGGTTAGATTGTGAGTCTCATCGTGAACTTTGTGAGTGAAACTGGTTAGATCGTGAGTCTCATCGTGAACTTTGTGAGTGAAACTGGTTAGATTGTGAGTCTCATCGTGAACTTTGTGAGTGAAACTGTTTAGATCGTGAGTCCCATTGTAGCCTTCGCAAGTAAAACTGGTTAGATCGTAAGTCCCATCGTGAACTTTGTGAGTAAACTGTTTAGATCGTGAGTCCCATTGTGAACTTTGTGAGTGAACTGTTTAGATCGTGAGTCCCATCGTGAACTTTGTGAGTGAAACTGGTTAGATTGTGAGTCTCATCGTGAACTTTGTGAGTGAAACTGGTTAGATCGTGAGTCTCATCGTGAACTTTGTGAGTGAAACTGGTTAGATCGTGAGTCTCATCGTGAACTTTGTGAGTGAAACTGTTTAGATCGTAAGTCCCATCGTGAACTTTGTGAGTGAAACTGGTGTGATCGTGAGTCTCATCGTGAACTTTGTGAGTGAAACTGGTTAGATCGTAAGTCTCATCGTGAACTTTGTGAGTGAAACTGTTTAGATCGTGAGTCCCATCGTGAACTTTGTGAGTGAACTGGTTAGATCGTGAGTCCCATCGTGAACTTTGTGAGTGAAACTGGTTGGATCGTGAGTCTCATCGTGAACTTTGTGAGTGAAACTGGTTAGATCGTGAGTCTCATCGTGAACTTTGTGAGTGAAACTGGTTAGATCGTAAGTCCCATCGTGAACTTTGTGAGTGAAACTGTTTAGATCGTGAGTCCCATCGTGAACTTTGTGAGTGAACTGGTTAGATCGTGAGTCTCATCGTGAACTTTGTGAGTGAAACTGGTTAGATCGTGAGTCTCATCGTGAACTTTGTGAGTGAAACTGGTTAGATCGTAAGTCCCATCGTGAACTTTGTGAGTGAAACTGGTTAGATCGTAAGTCCCATCGTGAACTTTGTGAGTGAAACTGGTTAGATCGTGAGTCTCATCGTGAACTTTGTGAGTGAAACTGGTTAGATCGTGAGTCCCATCGTGAACTTTGTGAGTGAAACTGGTTAGATCGTGAGTCCCATCGTGAACTTTGTGAGTGAAACTGTTTAGATTGTGAGTCTCATCGTGAACTTTGTGAGTGAAACTGGTTAGATTGTGAGTCTCATCGTGAACTTTGTGAGTGAAACTGTTTAGATCGTGAGTCCCATTGTAGCCTTCGCAAGTGAAACTGGTTAGATTGTGAGTCTCATCGTGAACTTTGTGAGTGAAACTGGTTAGATCGTGAGTCCCATCGTTAACTTTGTGAGTGAAACTGGTTAGATCGTGAGTCTCATCGTGAACTTTGTGAGTGAAACTGTTTAGATCGTGAGTCCCATCGTGAACTTTGTGAGTGAAACTGGTTAGATCGTGAGTCCCATCGTGAACTTTGTGAGTGAACTGGTGTGATCAGAGTCCCATCGTGAACTTTGAGATTTAAACTGATTAGATCGTGAGTCCCATCGTGAACTTTGTGAGTGAAACTGGTTAGATCGTGAGTCTCATCGTGAACTTTGTGAGTGAAACTGGTTAGATCGTGAGTCTCATCGTGAACTTTGTGAGTGAAACTGGTTAGATCGTGAGTCCCATCGTGAACTTTGTGAGTAAACTGTTTAGATCGTGAGTCCCATCTTGAACTTTGTGAGTGAACTGTTTAGATCGTGAGTCTCATCGTGAACTTTGTGAGTGAAACTGTTTAGATCGTAAGTCCCATCGTGAACTTTGTGAGTGAAACTGGTGTGATCGTGAGTCCCATCGTGAACTTTGTGAGTGAAACTGGTTGGATCGTAAGTCTCATCGTGAACTTTGTGAGTGAAACTGGTTAGATCGTGAGTCCCATCGTGAACTTTGTGAGTGAAACTGGTTGGATCGTGAGTCTCATCGTGAACTTTGTGAGTGAAACTGGTTAGATCGTGAGTCTCATCGTGAACTTTGTGAGTGAAACTGGTTAGATCGTAAGTCCCATCGTGAACTTTGTGAGTGAAACTGGTTAGATCGTGAGTCCCATCGTGAACTTTGTGAGTGAACTGGGTCGATCGTGAGTCCCATCGTGAACTTTGTGAGTGAAACTGTTTAGATCGTGAGTCTCATCGTGAACTTTGTGAGTGAAACTGGTTAGATCGTGAGTCCCATTGTGAACTTTGTGAGTGAAACTGGTTAGATCGTGAGTCCCATCGTGAACTTTGTGAGTGAAACTGGTTAGATCGTGAGTCCCATCGTGAACTTTGTGAGTGAAACTGTTTAGATTGTGAGTCTCATCGTGAACTTTGTGAGTGAAACTGGTTAGATTGTGAGTCTCATCGTGAACTTTGTGAGTGAAACTGTTTAGATCGTGAGTCCCATTGTAGCCTTCGCAAGTGAAACTGGTTAGATTGTGAGTCTCATCGTGAACTTTGTGAAACTGGTTAGATCGTGAGTCCCATCGTGAACTTTGTGAGTGAAACTGGTTAGATCGTGAGTCTCATCGTGAACTTTGTGAGTGAAACTGTTTAGATCGTGAGTCCCATCGTGAACTTTGTGAGTGAAACTGGTTAGATCGTGAGTCCCATCGTGAACTTTGTGAGTGAACTGGTGTGATCAGAGTCCCATCGTGAACTTTGAGATTTAAACTGATTAGATCGTGAGTCCCATCGTGAACTTTGTGAGTGAAACTGGTTAGATCGTGAGTCTCATCGTGAACTTTGTGAGTGAAACTGGTTAGATCGTGAGTCTCATCGTGAACTTTGTGAGTGAAACTGGTTAGATCGTGAGTCCCATCGTGAACTTTGTGAGTAAACTGTTTAGATCGTGAGTCCCATCTTGAACTTTGTGAGTGAACTGTTTAGATCGTGAGTCTCATCGTGAACTTTGTGAGTGAAACCGGTTGGATCGTAAGTCTCATCGTGAACTTTGTGAGTGAAACTGGTTAGATCGTGAGTCCCATCGTGAACTTTGTGAGTGAAACTGGTTGGATCGTGAGTCTCATCGTGAACTTTGTGAGTGAAACTGGTTAGATCGTGAGTCTCATCGTGAACTTTGTGAGTGAAACTGGTTAGATCGTAAGTCCCATCGTGAACTTTGTGAGTGAAACTGGTTAGATCGTGAGTCCCATCGTGAACTTTGTGAGTGAACTGGGTCGATCGTGAGTCCCATCGTGAACTTTGTGAGTGAAACTGTTTAGATCGTGAGTCTCATCGTGAACTTTGTGAGTGAAACTGGTTAGATCGTGAGTCCCATTGTGAACTTTGTGAGTGAAACTGGTTAGATCGTGAGTCCCATCGTGAACTTTGTGAGTGAAACTGGTTAGATCGTGAGTCCCATCGTGAACTTTGTGAGTGAAACTGTTTAGATTGTGAGTCTCATCGTGAACTTTGTGAGTGAAACTGGTTAGATTGTGAGTCTCATCGTGAACTTTGTGAGTGAAACTGTTTAGATCGTGAGTCCCATTGTAGCCTTCGCAAGTGAAACTGGTTAGATTGTGAGTCTCATCGTGAACTTTGTGAAACTGGTTAGATCGTGAGTCCCATCGTGAACTTTGTGAGTGAAACTGGTTAGATCGTGAGTCTCATCGTGAACTTTGTGAGTGAAACTGTTTAGATCGTGAGTCCCATCGTGAACTTTGTGAGTGAAACTGGTTAGATCGTGAGTCCCATCGTGAACTTTGTGAGTGAACTGGTGTGATCAGAGTCCCATCGTGAACTTTGAGATTTAAACTGATTAGATCGTGAGTCCCATCGTGAACTTTGTGAGTGAAACTGGTTAGATCGTGAGTCTCATCGTGAACTTTGTGAGTGAAACTGGTTAGATCGTGAGTCTCATCGTGAACTTTGTGAGTGAAACTGGTTAGATCGTGAGTCCCATCGTGAACTTTGTGAGTAAACTGTTTAGATCGTGAGTCCCATCTTGAACTTTGTGAGTGAACTGTTTAGATCGTGAGTCTCATCGTGAACTTTGTGAGTGAAACCGGTTAGATCGTGAGTCCCATCGTGAACTTTGTGAGTGAAACTGGTTGGATCGTAAGTCTCATCGTGAACTTTGTGAGTGAAACTGGTTAGATCGTGAGTCCCATCGTGAACTTTGTGAGTGAAACTGGTTAGATCATGAGTCCCATCGTGAACTTTGTGAGTGAACTGGTTAGATTGTGAGTCTCATCGTGAACTTTGTGAGTGAAACTGTTTAGATCGTGAGTCCCATTGTAGCCTTCGCAAGTGAAACTGGTTAGATCGTAAGTCTCATCGTGAACTTTGTGAGTGAAACTGTTTAGATCGTGAGTCCCATCGTGAACTTTGTGAGTGAAACTGTTTAGATCCTGAGTCCCATCGTGAACTTTGTGAGTGAAACTGATGTGATCGTGAGTCTCATCGTGAACTTTGTGAGTGAAACTGGTTAGATCCTGAGTCCCATCGTGAACTTTGTGAGTGAAACTGTTTAGATCGTGAGTCCCATCGTGAACTTTGTGAGTGAAACTGGTTAGATCGTGAGTCCCATCGTGAACTTTGTGAGTGAAACTGTTTAGATCGTGAGTCTCATCGTGAACTTTGTGAGTGAAACTGGTTAGATCGTGAGTCCCATCGTGAACTTTGTGAGTGAAACTGTTTAGATCGTAAGGCCCATCGTGAACTTTGTGAGTGAAACTGGTTAGATCGTGAGTCTCATCGTGAACTTTGAGATTGAAACTGTTTAGATCGTAAGTCTCATCGTGAACTTTGAGATTGAAACTGATTAGATCGTGAGTCCCATCGTGAACTTTGTGAGTAAACTGGTGTGATCAGAGTCCCATCGTGAACTTTGAGATTTAAACTGATTAGATCGTGAGTCCCATCGTGAACTTTGTGAGTGAAACTGGTTAGATCGTGAGTCTCATCGTGAACTTTGTGAGTGAAACTGTTTAGATTGTGAGTCTCATCGTGAACTTTGTGAGTGAAACTGGTTAGATTGTGAGTCTCATCGTGAACTTTGTGAGTGAAACTGTTTAGATCGTGAGTCCCATTGTAGCCTTCGCAAGTGAAACTGGTTAGATTGTGAGTCTCATCGTGAACTTTGTGAAACTGGTTAGATCGTGAGTCCCATCGTGAACTTTGTGAGTGAAACTGGTTAGATCGTGAGTCTCATCGTGAACTTTGTGAGTGAAACTGTTTAGATCGTGAGTCCCATCGTGAACTTTGTGAGTGAAACTGGTTAGATCGTGAGTCCCATCGTGAACTTTGTGAGTGAACTGGTGTGATCAGAGTCCCATCGTGAACTTTGAGATTTAAACTGATTAGATCGTGAGTCCCATCGTGAACTTTGTGAGTGAAACTGGTTAGATCGTGAGTCTCATCGTGAACTTTGTGAGTGAAACTGGTTAGATCGTGAGTCTCATCGTGAACTTTGTGAGTGAAACTGGTTAGATCGTGAGTCCCATCGTGAACTTTGTGAGTAAACTGTTTAGATCGTGAGTCCCATCTTGAACTTTGTGAGTGAACTGTTTAGATCGTGAGTCTCATCGTGAACTTTGTGAGTGAAACCGGTTAGATCGTGAGTCCCATCGTGAACTTTGTGAGTGAAACTGGTTGGATCGTAAGTCTCATCGTGAACTTTGTGAGTGAAACTGGTTAGATCGTGAGTCCCATCGTGAACTTTGTGAGTGAAACTGGTTAGATCATGAGTCCCATCGTGAACTTTGTGAGTGAACTGGTTAGATTGTGAGTCTCATCGTGAACTTTGTGAGTGAAACTGTTTAGATCGTGAGTCCCATTGTAGCCTTCGCAAGTGAAACTGGTTAGATCGTAAGTCTCATCGTGAACTTTGTGAGTGAAACTGTTTAGATCGTGAGTCCCATCGTGAACTTTGTGAGTGAAACTGATGTGATCGTGAGTCTCATCGTGAACTTTGTGAGTGAAACTGGTTAGATCCTGAGTCCCATCGTGAACTTTGTGAGTGAAACTGTTTAGATCGTGAGTCCCATCGTGAACTTTGTGAGTGAAACTGGTTAGATCGTGAGTCCCATCGTGAACTTTGTGAGTGAAACTGTTTAGATCGTGAGTCTCATCGTGAACTTTGTGAGTGAAACTGGTTAGATCGTGAGTCCCATCGTGAACTTTGTGAGTGAAACTGTTTAGATCGTAAGGCCCATCGTGAACTTTGTGAGTGAAACTGGTTAGATCGTGAGTCTCATCGTGAACTTTGAGATTGAAACTGTTTAGATCGTAAGTCTCATCGTGAACTTTGAGATTGAAACTGATTAGATCGTGAGTCCCATCGTGAACTTTGTGAGTAAACTGGTGTGATCAGAGTCCCATCGTGAACTTTGAGATTTAAACTGATTAGATCGTGAGTCCCATCGTGAACTTTGTGAGTGAAACTGGTTAGATCGTGAGTCTCATCGTGAACTTTGTGAGTGAAACTGTTTAGATCGTAAGTCCCATCGTGAACTTTGTGAGTGAAACTGGTTAGATCGTGAGTCCCATCGTGAACTTTGTGAGTGAAACTGGTTAGATCGTGAGTCTCATCGTGAACTTTGTGAGTGAAACTGTTTAGATCGTGAGTCCCTTCGTGAACTTTGTGAGTGAAACTGGTGTGATCGTGAGTCTCATCGTGAACTTTGTGAGTGAAACTGTTTAGATCGTGAGTCTCATCGTGAACTTTGTGAGTGAAACTGGTTAGATCGTAAGTCTCATCGTGAACTTTGTGAGTGAAACTGGTTAGATCGTGAGTCCCATTGTAGCCTTCGCAAGTGACACTGTTTAGATCGTAAGTCCCATCGTGAACTTTGTGAGTGAAACTGTTTAGATCGTGAGTCCCATCGTGAACTTCGCAAGTGAAACTGTTTAGATCGTGAGTCCCATCGTGAACTTTGTGAGTGAAACTGTTTAGATCGTAAGTCTCATCGTGAACTTTGTGAGTGAAACTGTTTAGATCGTAAGTCTCATCTTGAACTTTGTGAGTGAAACTGTTTAGATCGTTCGTGAGTCTCATTGTGAACTTTGTGAGTGAACTGGTTAGATCGTGAGTCCCATCGTAAACTTTGTGAGTGAAACTGTTTAGATCGTGAGTCCCATCGTGAACTTTGCGAGTGAAACTGTTTAGATCGTAAGTCTCATCGTGAACTTTGTGAGTGAAACTGTTTAGATCGTGAGTCCCATCGTGAACTTTGTGAGTGAAACTGGTTAGATCGTGAGTCTCATCGTGAACTTTGTGAGTGAAACTGATTAGATCGTGAGTCCCATCGTGAACTTTGTGAGTGAACTGTTTAGATCGTGAGTCTCATCGTGAACTTTGTGAGTGAAACCGGTTAGATCGTGAGTCCCATCGTGAACTTTGTGAGTGAAACTGGTTGGATCGTAAGTCTCATCGTGAACTTTGTGAGTGAAACTGGTTAGATCGTGAGTCCCATCGTGAACTTTGTGAGTGAAACTGGTTAGATCATGAGTCCCATCGTGAACTTTGTGAGTGAACTGGTTAGATTGTGAGTCTCATCGTGAACTTTGTGAGTGAAACTGTTTAGATCGTGAGTCCCATTGTAGCCTTCGCAAGTGAAACTGGTTAGATCGTAAGTCTCATCGTGAACTTTGTGAGTGAAACTGTTTAGATCGTGAGTCCCATCGTGAACTTTGTGAGTGAAACTGATGTGATCGTGAGTCTCATCGTGAACTTTGTGAGTGAAACTGGTTAGATCCTGAGTCCCATCGTGAACTTTGTGAGTGAAACTGTTTAGATCGTGAGTCCCATCGTGAACTTTGTGAGTGAAACTGGTTAGATCGTGAGTCCCATCGTGAACTTTGTGAGTGAAACTGTTTAGATCGTGAGTCTCATCGTGAACTTTGTGAGTGAAACTGGTTAGATCGTGAGTCCCATCGTGAACTTTGTGAGTGAAACTGTTTAGATCGTAAGGCCCATCGTGAACTTTGTGAGTGAAACTGGTTAGATCGTGAGTCTCATCGTGAACTTTGAGATTGAAACTGTTTAGATCGTAAGTCTCATCGTGAACTTTGAGATTGAAACTGATTAGATCGTGAGTCCCATCGTGAACTTTGTGAGTAAACTGGTGTGATCAGAGTCCCATCGTGAACTTTGAGATTTAAACTGATTAGATCGTGAGTCCCATCGTGAACTTTGTGAGTGAAACTGGTTAGATCGTGAGTCTCATCGTGAACTTTGTGAGTGAAACTGTTTAGATCGTAAGTCCCATCGTGAACTTTGTGAGTGAAACTGGTTAGATCGTGAGTCCCATCGTGAACTTTGTGAGTGAAACTGGTTAGATCGTGAGTCTCATCGTGAACTTTGTGAGTGAAACTGTTTAGATCGTGAGTCCCATCGTGAACTTTGTGAGTGAAACTGGTGTGATCGTGAGTCTCATCGTGAACTTTGTGAGTGAAACTGTTTAGATCGTGAGTCTCATCGTGAACTTTGTGAGTGAAACTGGTTAGATCGTAAGTCTCATCGTGAACTTTGTGAGTAAACTGTTTAGATCGTGAGTCTCATCGTGAACTTTGTGAGTGAAACCGGTTAGATCGTGAGTCCCATCGTGAACTTTGTGAGTGAAACTGGTTGGATCGTAAGTCTCATCGTGAACTTTGTGAGTGAAACTGGTTAGATCGTGAGTCCCATCGTGAACTTTGTGAGTGAAACTGGTTAGATCATGAGTCCCATCGTGAACTTTGTGAGTGAACTGGTTAGATTGTGAGTCTCATCGTGAACTTTGTGAGTGAAACTGTTTAGATCGTGAGTCCCATTGTAGCCTTCGCAAGTGAAACTGGTTAGATCGTAAGTCTCATCGTGAACTTTGTGAGTGAAACTGTTTAGATCGTGAGTCCCATCGTGAACTTTGTGAGTGAAACTGTTTAGATCCTGAGTCCCATCGTGAACTTTGTGAGTGAAACTGATGTGATCGTGAGTCTCATCGTGAACTTTGTGAGTGAAACTGGTTAGATCCTGAGTCCCATCGTGAACTTTGTGAGTGAAACTGTTTAGATCGTGAGTCCCATCGTGAACTTTGTGAGTGAAACTGGTTAGATCGTGAGTCCCATCGTGAACTTTGTGAGTGAAACTGTTTAGATCGTGAGTCTCATCGTGAACTTTGTGAGTGAAACTGGTTAGATCGTGAGTCCCATCGTGAACTTTGTGAGTGAAACTGTTTAGATCGTAAGGCCCATCGTGAACTTTGTGAGTGAAACTGGTTAGATCGTGAGTCTCATCGTGAACTTTGAGATTGAAACTGTTTAGATCGTAAGTCTCATCGTGAACTTTGAGATTGAAACTGATTAGATCGTGAGTCCCATCGTGAACTTTGTGAGTAAACTGGTGTGATCAGAGTCCCATCGTGAACTTTGAGATTTAAACTGATTAGATCGTGAGTCCCATCGTGAACTTTGTGAGTGAAACTGGTTAGATCGTGAGTCTCATCGTGAACTTTGTGAGTGAAACTGTTTAGATTGTGAGTCTCATCGTGAACTTTGTGAGTGAAACTGGTTAGATTGTGAGTCTCATCGTGAACTTTGTGAGTGAAACTGTTTAGATCGTGAGTCCCATTGTAGCCTTCGCAAGTGAAACTGGTTAGATTGTGAGTCTCATCGTGAACTTTGTGAAACTGGTTAGATCGTGAGTCCCATCGTGAACTTTGTGAGTGAAACTGGTTAGATCGTGAGTCTCATCGTGAACTTTGTGAGTGAAACTGTTTAGATCGTGAGTCCCATCGTGAACTTTGTGAGTGAAACTGGTTAGATCGTGAGTCCCATCGTGAACTTTGTGAGTGAACTGGTGTGATCAGAGTCCCATCGTGAACTTTGAGATTTAAACTGATTAGATCGTGAGTCCCATCGTGAACTTTGTGAGTGAAACTGGTTAGATCGTGAGTCTCATCGTGAACTTTGTGAGTGAAACTGGTTAGATCGTGAGTCTCATCGTGAACTTTGTGAGTGAAACTGGTTAGATCGTGAGTCCCATCGTGAACTTTGTGAGTAAACTGTTTAGATCGTGAGTCCCATCTTGAACTTTGTGAGTGAACTGTTTAGATCGTGAGTCTCATCGTGAACTTTGTGAGTGAAACCGGTTAGATCGTGAGTCCCATCGTGAACTTTGTGAGTGAAACTGGTTGGATCGTAAGTCTCATCGTGAACTTTGTGAGTGAAACTGGTTAGATCGTGAGTCCCATCGTGAACTTTGTGAGTGAAACTGGTTAGATCATGAGTCCCATCGTGAACTTTGTGAGTGAACTGGTTAGATTGTGAGTCTCATCGTGAACTTTGTGAGTGAAACTGTTTAGATCGTGAGTCCCATTGTAGCCTTCGCAAGTGAAACTGGTTAGATCGTAAGTCTCATCGTGAACTTTGTGAGTGAAACTGTTTAGATCGTGAGTCCCATCGTGAACTTTGTGAGTGAAACTGATGTGATCGTGAGTCTCATCGTGAACTTTGTGAGTGAAACTGGTTAGATCCTGAGTCCCATCGTGAACTTTGTGAGTGAAACTGTTTAGATCGTGAGTCCCATCGTGAACTTTGTGAGTGAAACTGGTTAGATCGTGAGTCCCATCGTGAACTTTGTGAGTGAAACTGTTTAGATCGTGAGTCTCATCGTGAACTTTGTGAGTGAAACTGGTTAGATCGTGAGTCCCATCGTGAACTTTGTGAGTGAAACTGTTTAGATCGTAAGGCCCATCGTGAACTTTGTGAGTGAAACTGGTTAGATCGTGAGTCTCATCGTGAACTTTGAGATTGAAACTGTTTAGATCGTAAGTCTCATCGTGAACTTTGAGATTGAAACTGATTAGATCGTGAGTCCCATCGTGAACTTTGTGAGTAAACTGGTGTGATCAGAGTCCCATCGTGAACTTTGAGATTTAAACTGATTAGATCGTGAGTCCCATCGTGAACTTTGTGAGTGAAACTGGTTAGATCGTGAGTCTCATCGTGAACTTTGTGAGTGAAACTGTTTAGATCGTAAGTCCCATCGTGAACTTTGTGAGTGAAACTGGTTAGATCGTGAGTCCCATCGTGAACTTTGTGAGTGAAACTGGTTAGATCGTGAGTCTCATCGTGAACTTTGTGAGTGAAACTGTTTAGATCGTGAGTCCCATCGTGAACTTTGTGAGTGAAACTGGTGTGATCGTGAGTCTCATCGTGAACTTTGTGAGTGAAACTGTTTAGATCGTGAGTCTCATCGTGAACTTTGTGAGTGAAACTGGTTAGATCGTAAGTCTCATCGTGAACTTTGTGAGTGAAACTGGTTAGATCGTGAGTCCCATTGTAGCCTTCGCAAGTGACACTGTTTAGATCGTAAGTCCCATCGTGAACTTTGTGAGTGAAACTGTTTAGATCGTGAGTCCCATCGTGAACTTCGCAAGTGAAACTGTTTAGATCGTGAGTCCCATCGTGAACTTTGTGAGTGAAACTGTTTAGATCGTAAGTCTCATCGTGAACTTTGTGAGTGAAACTGTTTAGATCGTAAGTCTCATCTTGAACTTTGTGAGTGAAACTGTTTAGATCGTTCGTGAGTCTCATTGTGAACTTTGTGAGTGAACTGGTTAGATCGTGAGTCCCATCGTAAACTTTGTGAGTGAAACTGTTTAGATCGTGAGTCCCATCGTGAACTTTGCGAGTGAAACTGTTTAGATCGTAAGTCTCATCGTGAACTTTGTGAGTGAAACTGTTTAGATCGTGAGTCCCATCGTGAACTTTGTGAGTGAAACTGGTTAGATCGTGAGTCTCATCGTGAACTTTGTGAGTGAAACTGATTAGATCGTGAGTCCCATCGTGAACTTTGTGAGTGAACTGTTTAGATCGTGAGTCTCATCGTGAACTTTGTGAGTGAAACCGGTTAGATCGTGAGTCCCATCGTGAACTTTGTGAGTGAAACTGGTTGGATCGTAAGTCTCATCGTGAACTTTGTGAGTGAAACTGGTTAGATCGTGAGTCCCATCGTGAACTTTGTGAGTGAAACTGGTTAGATCATGAGTCCCATCGTGAACTTTGTGAGTGAACTGGTTAGATTGTGAGTCTCATCGTGAACTTTGTGAGTGAAACTGTTTAGATCGTGAGTCCCATTGTAGCCTTCGCAAGTGAAACTGGTTAGATCGTAAGTCTCATCGTGAACTTTGTGAGTGAAACTGTTTAGATCGTGAGTCCCATCGTGAACTTTGTGAGTGAAACTGATGTGATCGTGAGTCTCATCGTGAACTTTGTGAGTGAAACTGGTTAGATCCTGAGTCCCATCGTGAACTTTGTGAGTGAAACTGTTTAGATCGTGAGTCCCATCGTGAACTTTGTGAGTGAAACTGGTTAGATCGTGAGTCCCATCGTGAACTTTGTGAGTGAAACTGTTTAGATCGTGAGTCTCATCGTGAACTTTGTGAGTGAAACTGGTTAGATCGTGAGTCCCATCGTGAACTTTGTGAGTGAAACTGTTTAGATCGTAAGGCCCATCGTGAACTTTGTGAGTGAAACTGGTTAGATCGTGAGTCTCATCGTGAACTTTGAGATTGAAACTGTTTAGATCGTAAGTCTCATCGTGAACTTTGAGATTGAAACTGATTAGATCGTGAGTCCCATCGTGAACTTTGTGAGTAAACTGGTGTGATCAGAGTCCCATCGTGAACTTTGAGATTTAAACTGATTAGATCGTGAGTCCCATCGTGAACTTTGTGAGTGAAACTGGTTAGATCGTGAGTCTCATCGTGAACTTTGTGAGTGAAACTGTTTAGATCGTAAGTCCCATCGTGAACTTTGTGAGTGAAACTGGTTAGATCGTGAGTCCCATCGTGAACTTTGTGAGTGAAACTGGTTAGATCGTGAGTCTCATCGTGAACTTTGTGAGTGAAACTGTTTAGATCGTGAGTCCCATCGTGAACTTTGTGAGTGAAACTGGTGTGATCGTGAGTCTCATCGTGAACTTTGTGAGTGAAACTGTTTAGATCGTGAGTCTCATCGTGAACTTTGTGAGTGAAACTGGTTAGATCGTAAGTCTCATCGTGAACTTTGTGAGTGAAACTGGTTAGATCGTGAGTCCCATTGTAGCCTTCGCAAGTGACACTGTTTAGATCGTAAGTCCCATCGTGAACTTTGTGAGTGAAACTGTTTAGATCGTGAGTCCCATCGTGAACTTCGCAAGTGAAACTGTTTAGATCGTGAGTCCCATCGTGAACTTTGTGAGTGAAACTGTTTAGATCGTAAGTCTCATCGTGAACTTTGTGAGTGAAACTGTTTAGATCGTAAGTCTCATCTTGAACTTTGTGAGTGAAACTGTTTAGATCGTTCGTGAGTCTCATTGTGAACTTTGTGAGTGAACTGGTTAGATCGTGAGTCCCATCGTAAACTTTGTGAGTGAAACTGTTTAGATCGTGAGTCCCATCGTGAACTTTGCGAGTGAAACTGTTTAGATCGTAAGTCTCATCGTGAACTTTGTGAGTGAAACTGTTTAGATCGTGAGTCCCATCGTGAACTTTGTGAGTGAAACTGGTTAGATCGTGAGTCTCATCGTGAACTTTGTGAGTGAAACTGATTAGATCGTGAGTCCCATCGTGAACTTTGTGAGTGAAACTGTTTAGATCGTGAGTCCCAGCGTGAACTTTGTGAGTGAAACTGTTTAGATCGTGAGTCCCATCGTGAACTTTGTGAGTGAAACTGGTTAGATCGTGAGTCTCATCGTGAACTTTGAGATTGAAACTGTTTAGATCGTAAGTCTCATCGTGAACTTTGAGATTGAAACTGATTAGATCGTGAGTCCCATCGTGAACTTTGAGATTTAAACTGATTAGATCGTGAGTCCCATCGTGAACTTTGTGAGTGAAACTGATTAGATCGTGAGTCTCATCGTGAACTTTGTGAGTGAAACTGTTTAGATCGTAAGTCCCATCGTGAACTTTGTGAGTGAAACTGGTTAGATCGTGAGTCCCATCGTGAACTTTGTGAGTGAAACTGGTTAGATCGTGAGTCTCATCGTGAACTTTGTGAGTGAAACTGTTTAGATCGTGAGTCCCATCGTGAACTTTGTGAGTGAAACTGGTGTGATCGTGAGTCTCATCGTGAACTTTGTGAGTGAAACTGTTTAGATCGTGAGTCTCATCGTGAACTTTGTGAGTGAAACTGTTTAGATCGTAAGTCTCATCGTGAACTTTGTGAGTGAAACTGGTTAGATCGTGAGTCCCATTGTAGCCTTCGCAAGTGACACTGTTTAGATCGTAAGTCCCATCGTGAACTTTGTGAGTGAAACTGTTTAGATCGTGAGTCCCATCGTGAACTTCGCAAGTGAAACTGTTTAGATCGTGAGTCCCATCGTGAACTTTGTGAGTGAAACTGTTTAGATCGTAAGTCTCATCTTGAACTTTGTGAGTGAAACTGTTTAGATCGTTCGTGAGTCTCATCGTGAACTTTGTGAGTGAACTGGTTAGATCGTGAGTCCCATCGTAAACTTTGTGAGTGAAACTGTTTAGATCGTGAGTCCCATCGTGAACTTTGCGAGTGAAACTGTTTAGATCGTAAGTCTCATCGTGAACTTTGTGAGTGAAACTGTTTAGATCGTGAGTCTCATCGTGAACTTTGTGAGTGAAACTGTTTAGATCGTGAGTCCCATCGTGAACTTTGTGAGTGAAACTGGTTAGATCGTGAGTCTCATCGTGAACTTTGTGAGTGAAACTGGTTAGATCGTGAGTCTCATCGTGAACTTTGTGAGTGAAACTGTTTAGATCGTGAGTCCCATCGTGAACTTTGTGAGTGAAACTGGTGTGATCGTGAGTCTCATCGTGAACTTTGTGAGTGAAACTGTTTAGATCGTGAGTCTCATCGTGAACTTTGTGAGTGAAACTGGTTAGATCGTAAGTCTCATCGTGAACTTTGTGAGTGAAACTGGTTAGATCGTGAGTCCCATTGTAGCCTTCGCAAGTGACACTGTTTAGATCGTAAGTCCCATCGTGAACTTTGTGAGTGAAACTGTTTAGATCGTGAGTCCCATCGTGAACTTCGCAAGTGAAACTGTTTAGATCGTGAGTCCCATCGTGAACTTTGTGAGTGAAACTGTTTAGATCGTAAGTCTCATCTTGAACTTTGTGAGTGAAACTGTTTAGATCGTTCGTGAGTCTCATCGTGAACTTTGTGAGTGAACTGGTTAGATCGTGAGTCCCATCGTAAACTTTGTGAGTGAAACTGTTTAGATCGTGAGTCCCATCGTGAACTTTGCGAGTGAAACTGTTTAGATCGTAAGTCTCATCGTGAACTTTGTGAGTGAAACTGTTTAGATCGTGAGTCTCATCGTGAACTTTGTGAGTGAAACTGTTTAGATCGTGAGTCCCATCGTGAACTTTGTGAGTGAAACTGGTTAGATCGTGAGTCCCATCGTGAACTTTGAGATTGAAACTGATTAGATCGTGAGTCCCATCGTGAACGCCGTCTCACGAGTGATCTCACCGCCACCTTGAGAGAGGACTTTCTAAGACAGATCACGAAACCCTCGCCGGATTCACGACGCCGCCACCGCCGCTTTTTGCCTCGATGGCGACTCCGTCGGTGACGGCGGCGCCTCTCCCCCCGCCACCGTCACCCGCAGGACGAGTCGCTGCAGCGCCTGCAGAAGGAGTCGGAGCTGCTGCAGAAGGCGTACGGTCACTACTTCGACCTGACGGTGGTCAACAACGAGATCGAGGAGACCATCCGCCAGGTGGAGGAGGCCATCGCCGCCGTCAGCGCCACGCCCCAGTGGGTTCCCGTCTCCTGGGTCTACTGAGCACGGGGGTGGGGGTTTGGTGACCCCCACGTGACCCCCCCCCCCCGGGGGTGGAGGGGGGGTGGAGGGGGGGGCCCGCCACCGCCGCCGCTTCCGTCACTCGCGAGCTTCTTCCACGGTGGAGCTGTTTTTGTTTTGTTGAGAATCGTTGAGTTCCCCCTCCCCCCTCAAGCCCCGCCCCCCCACGTCCCTCACCCCCAAAGTCTCCTCCCACATCCCCCGCCGGGTAACCCCCCCCTCCCCCCCCCCGTACGCAAGCCCCCAGCACCCACGCACCACGTCACCCTCCCCCGTAGGTGTGCGTCTGCGTGTGTGTGTGTGTGTACGTGTGAGTGTGCGTGTGTGTGTGCGTGTGTGTGTACGTGTGTGTACGTGTGTGTGTACGTGTGTGTACGTGTGTGTGTACGTGTGTGCGTGTGTGTACGTGTGCGTGTGTGTGTGTGTACGTGTGTGTGTGTGTGTACGTGTGTGTGTACGTGTGTGTGTACGTGTGTGTGTACGTGTGTGTGTGTACGTGTGTGTGTACGTGTGTGTGTGTACGTGTGTGTGTGTGTGTACGTGTGTGTGTACGTGTGTGTGTGTGTGTACGTGTGTGTGTGCGTGTGTGTGTACGTGTGTGTGTACGTGTGTGTGTGTACGTGTGTGTACGTGCGTGTGTGTGTACGTGTGTGTGTGTACGTGTGTGTGTACGTGTGTGTGTACGTGTGTGTACGTGTGTGTGTACGTGTGTGTACGTGTGTGTGTGTGCGTGTGTGTGTACGTGTGTGTACGTGTGTGTGTGTGTGTGTACGTGTGTGTGTACGTGTGTGTACGTGTGTGTGTGTGCGTGTGTGTGTACGTGTGTGTACGTGTGTGTGTGTGTGCGTGTGTGTGTGCGTGTGTGTACGTGTGTGTGTACGTGTGTGTGTGTGTGTGCGTGTGTGTACGTGTGTGTGTGTACGTGTGTGCGTGTGTGTACGTGTGTGCGTGTGTGTACGTGTGCGTGTGTGTGTGTACGTGTGTATGTGTACGTGCGTGTGTGTACGTGTGTGTGTGTGTGCGTGTGTGTGTGCGTGTGTGTACGTGTGTGTGTGTGTGTGCGTGTGTGTACGTGTGTGTGTGTACGTGTGTGCGTGTGTGTACGTGTGTGCGTGTGTGTACGTGTGCGTGTGTGTGTGTACGTGTGTGTGTGTACGTGTGTGTGTGTACGTGTGTGCGTGTGTGTACGTGTGCGTGTGTGTGTGTACGTGTGTGTGTGTACGTGCGTGTGTGTACGTGTGTGTGTACGTGTGTGTGTACGTGTGTGTGTGTGTGTACGTGTGTGTGTGTACGTGTGTGTGTGTGCGTGCGTGTGTGCGTGCGTGCGTGCGTGTGCGTAACGGCGGTCGGGAGGTGAGAGGCGAAGGAGAGGTGACGGTGGACGGGCGGTGGCGTTGGGGGGCAGATTTCTGTGACATCACCTTTCGGGGGGGGGGGGGGGGGTTACGGTTCTCCGATGGCAACGTTTTTCCACTGCCGAACCGGAGCCGAGCCACCACCAGCAGGGCCAGCGCAGCGCCGCCACTGGTCCGGTTTTTTCCCACCGCTCCATTTTTCCAAACCGACCCGGAACCAAACCGTGCTACGCTGGCCTCACGAGATATCAGATGGAGCCTTTTCCACTGGCAAACCCGAGCTGAGCCAGAGCCAAACCGTGCAACGCTGGCCTCACGAGATATCAGATGGAGCCTTTTCCACTGGCAAACCCGAGCTGAGCCAGAACCAAATCGTGCTACGCTGGCCTCACGAGCCATACCGAGCCAGGCCCGCTCAGTATTGCCCTGGCACGGCTCGGCTTGAGTAGTGGAAAAAACAGCCTGGCTCCCTGAGCTGTGCAGAGCCAGGCTGGCTCGGTATGGCCCCGGGGTTGTTGATGCCGATTGCTGATGTTGTGGGTGGTTGTTGGTAGGGGTGGTTGTTGGTAGGGGTGGTTGTTGGTAGGGGTGGTGGTGGTGGTGGGTTGTTAATACGGGTTCTCCTTGATTCGGGTTGTTGATATGGGAATGGTTGTGATTGTTGGTGGTGGTGGTGAGTGGTGGTGGTGGTGGGTGGTGGTGGTTGTTGATGGGGGTGGAATAATAAATAGTAAATTGCCCACGGATGGGATATACGCGGCTCGCGATTGGATGGATGATTCGAACGGTCGGCCAATCAGGCGGTGGAACTCAGCCCCCCCCACAACTCACAGCCCCCCCCACAACTCACAGCCCCCCCCACAACTCACAGCCCCCCCCACAACTCACAGCCCCCCCCACAACTCACAGCCCCCCCCACAACTCACAGCCCCCCCCACAACTCACAGCCCCCCCACAACTCACAGCCCCCCCCCACAACCAACAGCCCCCCCCCACAACTCACAGCCCCCCCCACAACTCACAGCCCCCCCCACAACTCAGCCCCCCCCCACAACTCAGCCCCCCCCACAACTCAGCCCCCCCCCCACAACTCAGCCCCCCCCCACAACTCAGCCCCCCCCCACAACTCAGCCCCCCCCCACAACACAGCCCCCCCCCCACAACTCAGCCCCCCCCCCACAACTCAGCCCCCCCCCACAACACAGCCCCCCCCCCCACAACTCAGCCCCCCCCACAACTCAGCCCCCCCCCCCCACAACTCAGCCCCCCCCCACAATTCACAGCCCCCCCCACAACTCACAGCCCCCCACAACTCACAGCCCCCCCCACAACTCACAGCCCCCCCACAACTCACAGCCCCCCCACAACTCACAGCCCCCCAACACTCACAGCCCCCCCCCCCCACAACTCACAGCCCCCCCCACAAATCACAGCCCCCCCACAACTCAGCCCCCTCCCCAACTCACAGCCCCCCCCACAACTCACAGCCCCCCCCCCACAACTCACAGCCCCCCCCCACAACTCACAGCCCCCCCCCACAACTCACAGCCCCCCCCACAACTCACAGCCCCCCACAACTCACAGCCCCCCACAACTCACAGCCCCCCCCCACAACTCACAGCCCCCCCACAACTCACAGCCCCCCAACACTCACAGCCCCCCCCCACAACTCACAGCCCCCCAACACTTACAGCCCCCCCCCACAACTCACAGCCCCCCCCCCACAACTCACAGCCCCCCCCACAACTCACAGCCCCCCCCACAACTCACAGCCCCCCACAACTCACAGCCCCCCACAACTCACAGCCCCCCACAACTCACAGCCCCCCACAACTCACAGCCCCCCACTCACAGCCCCCCCCCACAACTCAGCCCCCCACAACTCACAGCACCCCCCCCCACTCACAGCCCCCCACTCACAGCCCCCCCCCCCCCCCGTGAGGACCCCGACCTGAGGCTGCGGTGACGCCGCTTGGTGGCTCTGCACTCGGTGCGGCCTCGAGAGGCGTCAGCTGGTGGTAGTGGGTGGGTGGTTAGTGGGTGGGTGGGTAGTGGGTGGGTGGGTAGTGGGTGGGTAGCGGGTGGGTGGTTGATGTGGCTGTTGGGTGGTTGATGCGGTTGGTGGGTGGTTGGTGGGTGGTTGATGTGGCGGGTGGGTGGTTGATGTGGTGGGTGGTTGATGTGGTGGTTGATGTGGTGGGTGGGTGGTTGATGTGGCGGGTGGGTGGTTGGTGGTGGGTGGGTGGTTGATGTGGTGGGTGGTTGATGTGGTGGTTGATGTGGTGGGTGGGTGGTTGATGTGGCGGGTGGGTGGTTGGTGGTGGGTGGGTGGTTGATGTGGTGGTTGATGTGGTGGGTGGTTGATGTGGTGGTTGATGTGGTGGGTGGGTGGTTGATGTGGTTGGTGGTGGGTGGGTGGTTGATGTGGTGGATCATGTAGTGGGTGGTTGATGTGGTGGGTGGTTGATGTGGTGGTTGATGTGGCTGGTGGGTGGCTGATTTGGTGGTGGGTGGTTGATGTGGCTGGTGGGTGGTTGATGTGGCTGGTGGGTGGTTGATGTGGCTGGTGGGTGGTTGATGTGGCTGGTGGGTGGTTGATGTGGTGGGTGGGTGGTTGATGTGGTGGGTGGGTGGTTGATGTGGTGGGTGGGTGGTTGATGTGGTGGGTGGTTGATGTGGTGGTTGATGTGGTGGGTGGGTGGTTGATGTGGCGGGTGGGTGGTTGGTGGTGGGTGGGTGGTTGATGTGGTGGGTGGTTGATGTGGTGGTTGATGTGGTGGGTGGGTGGTTGATGTGGCGGGTGGGTGGTTGGTGGTGGGTGGGTGGTTGATGTGGTGGTTGATGTGGTGGGTGGTTGATGTGGTGGTTGATGTGGTGGGTGGGTGGTTGATGTGGTTGGTGGTGGGTGGGTGGTTGATGTGGTGGTTCATGTAGTGGGTGGTTGATGTGTGGGTGGTTGATGTGGTGGTTGATGTGGCTGGTGGGTGGCTGATTTGGTGGTGGGTGGTTGATGTGGCTGGTGGGTGGTTGATGTGGCTGGTGGGTGGTTGATGTGGCTGGTGGGTGGTTGATGTGGCTGGTGGGTGGTTGATGTGGTGGGTGGGTGGTTGATGTGGTGGGTGGGTGGTTGATGTGGTGGGTGGGTGGTTGATGTGGTGGGTGGTTGATGTGGTGGTTGATGTGGTGGGTGGGTGGTTGATGTGGTGGGTGGGTGGTTGATGTGGTGGGTGGGTGGTTGATGTGGTTGAGTTGTAGCTCGTCTCCACACTAGCGCGCGCACAGAGAGGCTCACTGATTCCCAGTTGATGGCACAATTCCAGCTTGGCATGAAACGCGAATAAAGAGCGCGGGGCTGGAGGGGCCGAGGTGCCATGGACGAAGTGAAGATGGGGACGACGTTAATGTGGCGGTGGTGGTGGTGGTGGTCGCACGGTATTTAAAAGAGTTCATATTATTGACGAATGATAAATAATACGATTAATGAATTATAATAATGATGATGGAGATATTTTACTTTCAGTACCTTTTAAGCAAATGCATTTTAATGATAGTGTTGTTGACGACGAAGACGATGATGATGATGTTGGTGATGTTGTTGGTTTTGTTGGTTTTGTGTTCATTATCGCTGCCTTCACTCCCCGGCGGAATCCGCACAGATGGATCCGCAAGTTCCCACGCGCGCACACAGAAACGGAGTCTCCCACACGACACGCGCACACAGCACGGGGCAAGTGCTGTGCTAGTGAGCACGGGGCAAGTGCTGTGTTAGTGAGCACGGGGCAAGTGCTGTGCTAGTGAGCACGGGGCAAGTGCTGTGTTAGTGAGCACGGGGCACGTGCTGTGCTAGTGAGCACGGGGCAAGTGCTGTGCTAGTGAGCACGGGGCAAGTGCTGTGCTAGTGAGCACGGGGCAAGTGCTGTGCTACTGAGCGAGTTGCAAGCGGCGCCGCCTACCAAGGCTGCCTGCACTGTGGCACGCGAGGGGGTGGGTGGCCAGCAACACGCCCGGCCGCCTTTGTCTCAGTGACACACACACACAGTGACACACACAGTGACACACAGTGACACACACAGTGACACACACAGTGACACACAGTGACACACACACAGTGACACACAGTGACACACACACAGTGACACAGTGACACACACACAGTGACACACAGTGACACACACACAGTGACACACACACAGTGACACACAGTGACACACAGTGACACACACACAGTGACACACACACAGTGACACAGTGACACACAGTGACACACACACAGTGACACACACACAGTGACACACACACAGTGACACACAGTGACACGCAGTGACACACACACAGTGACACACACAGTGACACACACAGTGACACACACACAGTGACACAATGACACACATTGACACACACACAGTGACACACACAGTGACACACACACACAGTGACACACACACAATGACGCACACACAGTGACACAATGACACACACACACAGTGACACACACAGTGACACAATGACACACACACACGCACAGTGACACACGCACAGTGACACACGCACAGTGACACACACACAGTGACACACACAGTGATACAATGACACGCACAGTGACACACACACAGTGACACAATGACACACACGCACAGTGACACAGTGACACAATGACACACACACACAGTAACACAATGACACACACACAGTGACACACACAGTGACACACACACAGTGACACAATGACACACAGTGACACACACAGTGACACACACGCACACAATAACACAATGACACACACAGTGGCACAATGACACACACACAGTGACACACAAACAGTGACACAATGACACACACACAGTGACACACACACAGTGACACACACAGTGACCCACAAACAGTGACACAATGACACACACACGCACAGTGACACACACGCACAGTGACACACAGTGACACAATGACACGCACAGTGACACACACGCAGTGACACACACAGTGACACACACAGTGACACAATGACACACACGCACAGTGACACACACACGCACAGTAACACAATGACACACAGTGACACACACACAGTGACACACGCACAGTGACACAATGACACACAGTGACACACACGCACACAGTAACACAATGACACATACACAGTGACACAATGACACAGTGACCCGCACAGTGACACAATGACACACAGTGACACACAATGACACACACAGTGACACAATGACACAGTGACACACACAGTAATATAGTGACACACGCACAGTGACACACAGTAATACAATGACACACACACAGTGACACGCACAGTGACACACGCATAGTGACACACACAGTAACACAATGACACACGCACAGTGACACAGTGACACACACGCACAGTGACACACAGTGACACACACGCACAGTGACACACAGTGACACACACACAGTGACACACACGCACAGTAACACACAATGACACACACGCACAGTGGCACACAATGACACACACACGCACAGTAACACACACAGTGACACACACGCACAGTAACATACACAGACACACGCACAGTGACACACACAGACACACGCACAGTGACACACACAGACACACACGCACAGTGACACACACGCACAGTAACACAGTGACACACACACAGTGACACACACGCACAGTGACACACACAGTGACACACACGCACAGTGACACACAGACACACGCACAGTGACACACATACACACGCACAGTGACACACACAGACACACGCGCAGTGACACACACAGACACACGCACAGTGACACACACAGACGCACAGTGACACACAGACACACGCGCAGTGACACACAGACGGGCAGTGACACACAGTGACACACACGCAGTGACACAGACACACGCACAGGACACACACACAGACACATGCGCGCAGTGACACACACACACGCACAGTAACACACACACAGTAACACACAGTAACACACAGTAACACACAGTAACACACGCACAGTGACACACGCACAGTGACACACGCACAGTGACACACAATGACACACGCACAGTGACACACAGTGACACAAAGACACGCATAGTGACACTTTTGGTTTCACGGTCCCATTCACGTTTGGAGAGATCGCGGTGCGGATCCAGCGGTTTGGGCCGCTCTCTTAAATCCCGCAGTTGTGCGTGTGGTGTTCACTCTCATTAGAGACCCACAGACTCATAGAGACTCACAGAGACTCAGAGAGACCCACGGAGACTCAGAGAGACTCAGAGAGACCCACAGAGACTCAGAGAGACCCACAGAGACTCATACAGAACCACAGAGACTCATACAGAACCACAGAGACCCACAGAGACTCATTCTGAACCACAGAGACCCACAGAGACTCACAGAGACCCACAGAGACCATTAGAGACCCACAGAGACTCATACTGAACCACAGAGACCCACAGAGACCCACAGAGACTCACAGAGACCCACAGATACCATTAGAGACCCACAGAGACTCACAGAGACCATTAGAGACCCACAGAGACTCACAGAGACCCACAGAGACCATTAGAGACCCACAGAGACTCAGAGACCCACAGAGACTCAGAGACCCACAGAGACTCACAGAGACTCGTAGAGAACCACAGACCCACAAACCCAAACGGCTGTACCACGTGGTCGCACACCCTCGTGACCCCGCCCCTGTCACTGCCCCACCCTTTGTGACGTCAGTTTTTCGCGCCACCCCCAAAAATGGCGGTCGTGTCGGGGGAGGGAATGGGGGGGGGGTTAAACATTCCACGTTGTTAAATATATAATTAATTAGGGGGGGGGGGGGGGGGTTGGGTGGCGTGTGTGTGTGTGTACGTGCGTGTACGTGTGTGTCTGCGTGTACGTGTGTGTCTACGTGTACGTGTGTGCGTGCGTGTGTGTCTGTGTGTGTGTGTACGTGTCTGTGTGTGTACGTGTGTGTGTCTGTGTGTGTACGTGTGTCTGTGTGTATCTGTGCGTGTCTACGTGTGTGTGTGTCTGTGCGTGTCTACGTGTGTGTGTCTGTGTGTGTGTGTACGTCTGTGTGTGTACGTGTGTGTGTGTGTGCACGTGTCTGTGTGTGTACGTGTGTGTGTGTGTACGTGTGTCTGTGTGTATCTGTGCGTGTCTACGTGTGTGTGTGTGTCTGTGTGTGTGTACGTGTGTGTCTGTGTGTGTACGTGTGTGTGTACGTGTGTGTCTGTGTGTGTCTGTGTGTGTACGTGTGTGTGTACGTGTGTGTGTCTGTGTGTGTCTGTGTGTGTGAGTGCGTGCTCGCTAACAGCACTTGCCCTAACGCTCTGTTCGGGCTGTAGGGACGGTGGGTGGGGGAGTCTGTCTTTGTTACGATTCAACATTCTCACAGCAATCTATGCATGATGCTAACCCCTAGAGTAGCCCCCCAACTAGACGCGGCGAGCCCCCCACTTCTCCCCATTCACCGCCCCCCCTCCCCAATGTTAGAACGGCTTTGCCCCCCCCCATTGTGCCCCCCCTCTCCCTCCGAGAAGAATCAGTGGCGTGAAGTTTTTTGTAAATTTGGTTTCACTTCCTCTTGGACGCAATCTATGCCCTGCCCCCCCCTGCCCCCCACCCACCAATTCCCCCCCCCCCCATTTCCTTTCTCCGTAGACACATTTATATACACTTAGTGTTTAATTTTGTAAATTTATTAAGGAATTAAAAAACCAAATACCGGTGGTGCAAACGTGGCTTGCGCCTGTCAGTGCCACCTGCTGGTGACTCATTCTGCTGCAATCGAAACGACGAGATTTATTTATTTAATTTGTTTCGCCTACGTCACTTTACCGCACAGAGACACACAGACGCACAGATACATAGAGACCCACACAGACACACAGAGATACATAGAGACCCACACTGACACAGAGATACAGAGACCCACACAGATACATCGAGACCCACACAGACACACAGATACATAGAGACCCACACAGACACATAGAGACCCACAGAGATACATAGAGACCCACACAGACACAGAGATACATAGAGACCCACACAGACACATAGAGACCCACACTGACACACAGATACATAGAGACCCACACAGATACATCGAGACCCACACAGACACACAGATACATAGAGACCCACACAGACACAGAGATACATAGAGACCCACACAGACACAGAGATACATAGGGACCCACACAGACACATAGAGACCCACACTGACACACAGATACATAGAGAACAACACAGATACATCGAGACCCACACAGACACACAGATACATAGAGACCCACACAGACACAGAGATACATAGAGACCCACAGAGACACAGAGATACATAGAGACCCACACAGACACAGATTCATAGAGACCCACACAGACACAGATTCATAGAGACCCACACAGACACAGAGATACATAGAGACCCACACAGACACAGAGATACATAGAGACCCACACAGACACAGAGATACATAGAGACCCACACAGACACAGAGATACATAGAGACCCACACAGACACACAGATACATAGAGACCCACACAGACACAGATACATAGAGACCCACACAGACACAGAGATACATAGAGACCCACACAGACACAGAGATACATAGAGACCCACACAGACACACAGATACATAGAGACCCACACAGACACACAGATACATAGAGACCCACACAGACACAGAGATACATAGAGACCCACACAGATACATAGAGACCCACACAGACACAGAGATACATAGAGATCCACACAGACACAGAGATACATAGAGACCCACAGAGACCTACAGAGACCCACAGAGACCATTAGAGACCCACAGAGACCCACAGAAACCCACAGAGACCATTAGAGACCCACAGAGACCCACAGAGACCTAGAGAGACCCACAGAGACCATTAGAGACCCACAGAGACCCACAGAGACCATTAGAGACCCACAGAGACCCACAGATACCATTGTAGACCCACAGAGACCATTAGAGACCCACAGAGACCCACAGAGACCTACAGAGACCATTAGAGACCCACAGAGACCTACAGAGACCATTAGAGACCCACAGAGATGCATAGAAACCTACAGAGACCATTAGAGACCCACAGAGACCATTAGAGACCCACAGAGACCATTAGAGACACAGAGACACACAGAGACCATTAGAGACCCATAGAGACCCACAGCGACCATTGTAGACCCACAGAGACACACAGAGACCATTAGAGACCAGTGGAGACCATTAGAGACCCACAGAGATCCACAGAGACCCACAGAGACCTACAGAGACACAGGGGCACACAGGGGCACACAGAGACGCACAGAGGCACACAGAGACACACAGAGGCACACAGAGACACACAGAGACCTACAGAGACACACAGAGGCACGCAGAGACACAGAGACACATAGAGACCCACACAGACACAGAGATACATAGAGACCCACAGAGACCTACAGAGACCCACAGAGACTCACAGAGACCATTGTAGACCCACAGAGACCCACAGAGACCATTAGAGACCCACAGAGACCATTAGAGACCCACAGAGACCCACAGAGACCTACAGAGACCCACAGAGACCATTAGAGACCCACAGAGACCCACAGAGACCATTAGAGACCCACAGAGACCATTGTAGATACACAGAGACCATTAGAGACCCACAGAGACCTAGAGAGACCCACAGAGACCATTAGAGACCCACAGAGACCCACAGAGACCATTAGAGACCCACAGAGACCCACAGACCATTGTAGACCCACAGAGACCATTAGAGACCCACAGAGACCCACAGAGACCTACAGAGACCATTAGAGACCATTGGAGACCCACAGAGACGCATAGAGACCTACAGAGACCATTAGAGACCCACAGAGACCATTACAGACACACCGAGACCATTAGAGACCCACAGAGATCCACAGAGACCCACAGAGACCTACAGAGACACACAGGGGCACACAGAGACACACAGAGACCTACAGCGACACACAGAGGCACGCAGAGACAGAGACACATAGAGACCCACATAGACACAGAGATACATAGAGACCCACACAGACACAGAGATACATAGAGACCCACAGAGACCTACAGAGACCCACAGAGACCCACAGAGACCATTGTAGACCCACAGAGACCTACAGAGACCCACAGAGACCCACAGAGACCATTAGAGACCCACAGAGACCCACAGAGACCCACAGAGACCTACAGAGACCCACAGAGACCATTAGAGACCCACAGAGACCCACAGAGACCCACAGAGACCATTGTAGACCCATAGAGATCATTAGAGACCCACAGAGACCTACAGAGACCATTAGAGACCCACAGAGACGCATAGAGACCTACAGAGACCATTGGAGACCCACAGAGACCATTATAGACACACAGAGACACACAGAGACCATTAGAGACCCACAGAGACCCATAGAGACCCACAGAGACACACAGACCATTAGAGACCAGTGGAGACCATTAGAGACCCACAGAGATCCACAGAGACCTACAGAGACACACAGGGGCACACAGGGGCACACAGAGACACACAGAGGCACACAGAGACACACAGAGACACAGAGACCTACAGAGACACACAGAGGCACGCAGAGACACAGATATACATAGAGACCCACAGAGACACATAGAGACCCACACAGACACACAGATACATAGAGACCCACACAGACACACAGATACATAGAGACCCACACAGACACAGAGATACATAGAGACCCACACAAACACAGAGATACATAGAGACCCACACAGACACAGAGATACATAGAGACCCACACAGACACACAGATACATAGAGACCCACACAGACACAGAGATACATAGAGACCCACACAGACACACAGACACATAGAGACCCACACAGACACAGAGATACATAGAGACCCACACAGACACACAGATACATAGAGACCCACACAGACACAGAGATACATAGAGACCCACACAGACACACAGATACATAGAGACCCACACAGACACAGAGATACATAGAGACCCACACAGACACACAGATACATAGAGACCCACAGAGACCTACAGAGACCCACAGAGACCCACAGAGACCATTAGAGACCCACAGAGACCCACAGAGACCCACAGAGACCATTAGAGACCCACAGAGACCCACAGAGACCCACAGAGACCATTGTAGACCCACAGAGACCATTAGAGACCCACAGAGACCCACAGAGACCTACAGAGACCATTAGAGACCCACAGAGACACACAGAGACCCACAGAGACCAATAGAGACCTACAGGGACCATTAGAGACCCACCGAGACCATTTGAGACCCACAGAGACCATTAGAGACCCACAGAGACCCACAGAGACCCACAGAGACCATTAGAGACCAGTGGAGACCATTAGAGACCCACAGAGATCCACAGAGACCCACAGAGACCTACAGAGACACACAGGGGCACATAGGGGCACACAGAGACACACAGAGACCCACAGAGACCCACAGAGACGCATAGAGACCATTAGAGACCCACAGAGACCATTAGAGACCCACAGAGACCATTACAGACACACCGAGACCATTAGAGACCCACAGAGATCCACAGAGACCCACAGAGACCTACAGAGACACACAGGGGCACACAGAGACACACAGAGACCTACAGCGACACACAGAGGCACGCAGAGACAGAGACACATAGAGACCCACACAGACACAGAGATACATAGAGACCCACACAGACACAGAGATACATAGAGACCCACAGAGACCTACAGAGACCCACAGAGACCCACAGAGACCATTGTAGACCCACAGAGACCTACAGAGACCCACAGAGACCATTAGAGACCCACAGAGACCCACAGAGACCCACAGAGACCATTAGAGACCCACAGAGACCCACAGAGACCTACAGAGACCCACAGAGACCATTAGAGACCCACAGAGACCCACAGAGACCATTGTAGACCCATAGAGACCATTAGAGACCCACAGAGACCTACAGAGACCATTAGAGACCCACAGAGACGCATAGAGACCCACAGAGACGCATAGAGACCTACAGAGACCATTGGAGACCCACAGAGACCATTAGAGACACACAGAGACACACAGAGACCATTAGAGACCCACAGAGACCCATAGAGACCCACAGAGACACACAGACCATTAGAGACCAGTGGAGACCATTAGAGACCCACAGAGATCCACAGAGACCTACAGAGACACACAGGGGCACACAGGGGCACACAGGGGCACACAGAGACACACAGAGGCACACAGAGGCACACAGAGACACAGAGACCTACAGAGACACACAGAGGCACGCAGAGACAGAGATACATAGAGACCCACAGAGACACATAGAGACCCACACAGACACACAGATACATAGAGACCCACACAGACACACATATACATAGAGACCCACACAGACACAGAGATACATAGAGACCCACACAAACACAGAGATACATAGAGACCCACACAGACACAGAGATACATAGAGACCCACACAGACACACAGATACATAGAGACCCACACAGACACAGAGATACATAGAGACCCACACAGACACACAGACACATAGAGACCCACACAGATACATAGAGACCCACACAGACACAGAGATACATAGAGACCCACACAGACACACAGATACATAGAGACCCACACAGACACAGAGATACATAGAGACCCACACAGACACACAGATACATAGAGACCCACAGAGACCTACAGAGACCCACAGAGACCCACAGAGACCATTAGAGACCCACAGAGACCCACAGAGACCCACAGATACCATTAGAGACCCACAGAGACCCACAGAGACCCACAGAGACCATTGTAGACCCACGGAGACCATTAGAGACCCACAGAGACCCACAGAGACCTACAGAGACCATTAGAGACCCACAGAGACACACAGAGACCCACAGAGACCAATAGAGACCTACAGGGACCATTAGAGACCCACCGAGACCATTGGAGACCCACAGAGACCATTAGAGACCCACAGAGACCCACAGAAACCCACAGAGACCCACAGAGACCATTAGAGACCAGTGGAGACCATTAGAGACCCACAGAGATCCACAGAGACCCACAGAGACCTACAGAGACACACAGGGGCACATAGGGGCACACAGAGACACACAGAGACCCACAGAGACACACAGAGACACAGGGGCACACAGAGACACACAG
The DNA here is from genome assembly GCF_048934315.1 of Petromyzon marinus. Lineage (NCBI taxonomy): Eukaryota > Metazoa > Chordata > Hyperoartia > Petromyzontiformes > Petromyzontidae > Petromyzon > Petromyzon marinus. The sequence continues at coordinate 86,934 of NW_027422605.1, read as the reverse complement.
AGGCACACAGAGACACACGGAGACACAGAGACACACAGAGACACACGGAGACACAGAGACACAGAGGCACACAGAGACACACAGAGACACACAGAGGCACACAGAGACCCACAGGGGCACACAGAGACACACAGAGACCCACAGAGACACACAGAGACACAGAGACCCACAGAGACACACAGAGACACACAGAGGCACACAGAGACCCACAGGGGCACACAGAGACACACAGAGACCCACAGAGACACACAGAGACACACAGGGGCACACAGGGGCACACAGAGGCACACAGAGACACACAGAGACACAGAGACACACACAGGGGCACACAGAGACACACACAGAGACACACAGACCCACAGGGGCACACAGAGACACACAGGGGCACACAGAGGCACACAGAGACACACAGAGACACACAGGGGCACACAGAGACACACAGAGACACACACAGAGACACAGATGCACACAGAGAAACACAGAGACACACAGAGACACGGAGACACACAGGGGTCCATTCTAAAACGTTTTCACAAGTGACCTGGCCTCAAATGGTAGCTCAACGAAGTGGCCCGTCTCCGTGTGGAACTTTATAGCAGCAGACAAATCCTCTTAAAACGCGTGGTGTTGATTCTAGAACGTGGAAGCGAAAATCTGAGGACCCAGAGAATAAAATCCACCACGGGGAGAGAGACGCAGACTCCAAATATACAGCAGCAGCAGCAAGAATCATCAGGGTCAGGATAGAACCCACGACCTCCTGCGTACCAGGCGAGGGAGTCAACATCTCCGAGGCACGGCGGGCTGAGGAGTGAGATGCCCCTGTAGTTGTTACAGTCTGTGCGGCCCCCCTTCTTAAACAAGGGGGACCACCAGGGCATCCTTCCAATCCTGCGGAACCTGTCCAGTGGTCCAGACTGTTGTTTTGATGTCATATAGGGCAGTCTGTGCACAAACGCCACCCTCCCTCAGCCATTTCGCTTGGGAGATCATCTCTGCCCGCTGCCTTTCCTGGTCTCACACTCTGGATCGCCTTCAGTACTTCCTCAACAGATGGCACCTCAGCCAGCCACTCACAGGGGGTGACTTCTTCCAATATTTGAGGCACCGCAGCCACAGCAGGGACATCCCCACTTTGTGCCACGATGTTTTCCTGGCCGAGGGATTTCCCCTCCCCCAGGACCTCAGACATGCTCAGCAAATCTGCAAACCTGTCCCACGAGCCGACAACAACCACCCCAAGCAGAGCCGCTATCGCCTGGAGGCAGGCTACTACGGAACACAAATACGCAGAAAACCCACCCACACACCTCAAAGGGGCCGTCCATAAATGACGTCACGCACCTGGAGAAGGGGTCAGACATTTGTGACGATGTGTGACGAGGGGAGGGGGAGGGGGTGAGAAATGTGACGTCACATCAAAATGCGCAACTTTAAATAAATATAGACAACACGTTCTACTTAATTAAATTTACTTTTTAATTAATGTTTTCTCCTACAACATCAGAGTGCAGCGCCACATCAAATACGCACTACAATGACAATAGTTTAAAGCGATTTGAAGCATGGTTTATTATTTTTTAGGCGGGGGGGGGCAGAGCTTTGTGACGTCATTTGAGGGGGGGGTCTGACTTTTTGTGACGCCGTGTGACGATTGGGGGGGGGGGGGGAGGGGTCAAAAATCGTCCAAAATCGCGTGACGTCATTTATGGACGGCCCCATAATGACACCTCGTGTCCCCAATGCATTCCCGAGACTCGCACAGAAGTTTCAGGGGGTGGGGGTGGGGCTCACCTCCCCCACTCTCCCACCCACACACAACGCTGCTTTACAGAGGGCTCCGACTTCCTGCTCTGGGGTTTCCACCCCTCGCAGTGCAGCGAGAGGCGTCCCCAGCCAGCCGAGCATCCACCCAGGGAACCCGATGGCAACAAGCCTCCACGCGTGGCCGGTGCCAGGCTACGGCTGGCCTGGTCACCCGCTCCTGCCTCTCCTGCCAGGGCCTTGCTCCGTCCCAGAAGTCCCACCTGCCATGGTTCAATCCCCAGGTCGGCCGCTGTAAACATAACAATAATATTACTACTCGTGTCGCCTAACGTTTCCCTGTAAAAATAAATATTCCGTGGAGGGGGAGACAGCCCTGAAACTGCTACTTACAGTGAAGATCCGCCGGTCCTCACTCGCGTCGCTGTTTGAGGGTGGGAGCTCACCCAGCCACGACTGGGGGGTGGGAGTGGTGGTAGTGGTGGGAAAATGCTGCCGCTGCTTCTGCGTTGAGATCCACCCCCACTGTCGATTTGGGAGGTCCTTTTATAGTGTCTGCTCTCAGCCCATTGGTTAGTCCCTGGGCCAATCACGTGAGAGGTTCGACTCAATGATCTGAGATTCCCTCTCCCTGGTTGGCCTGTTCCACTCAAAACCTGTCCCTGCGTCGGTCTGACCACGCTGTGGTGGCTCCTGGCTCCACACAAAGGGCTGTGCCCAACAGCACGAGTCGCTCTCGCTCCAGCTTGATGGGTATGCCTCACGCACTCCGCCACACCACCCATCCTCGCAGCGCCTCACTGCCCTCCGAACCTCCGAGCGAAGGCTGCAGTAAGTAGGTCCCGAATTCAGACTACATAATCCGTAAAGCTATCAACCCAACGGTTGGGCATGATGGTGAAGAGATCCCACCAAGAGCCTCGTTACAAAAAACGTCATCACCGATTCGACATTTTTAATCGAACCAACCAAGCGGTTTCCCTTAAAACCCTCTGCTGGCTAGACCACCCAGATTGTATGGCTTACCAAAAATCCATAAAGAAGGTACACCCCTTCGTCCAATCGTCTCCACCAATGACTCACCCACCTACAAACTGGCCCGATTTCTGAGACCTTCCGACCATTCACTGGTAAGACCGCCTCAGCTGTACTGAACTCAGCTCACTTGGTATCGTTAATTAAGGACATCTCACTTATCTCCAGGTGATTTTCTCGTTAGTTTCAATGTCGTCTCTTTGTTCACCAAACTTCCTGTGCCTGACACCATTGCAATCATTGAAGATTTGGTCCAACAAGAGCTGAATGCTGATGTAGCGGCCCTGGTGAGATGCTGCCTCACCAACACTTACTTCCCCTGGAATGGAAGTCCACAAACAAGTTGAAGGAACCCCAATGGGTTCTCCCTTATCTCCAGTTGTAGCCAATGGCCATCCAGGCATCCACTCTACACCTGTCCTGTGGAAGAGGCACGTGGATGACACGTTTGTCATCTGGCCACATGGCCGACCAGCTCTGAACCAATTCCTCAATCACATCAATTCCATACACCCAGCCATCAAATTCACCATGGAGGTGGAAAAGGATGGCAAGCTTTCATTCTTGGATGTTTTAATAAAAAAAGAGACCAGATGGCTCAATGGGACACTATCGACAGGAAAGCCACCCACACGGATGCCGACCTAAAACCTGACTCCCACCACCATCCATCCCAGAAGAATTTCCTCGTGAAAACTCTGCACCATAGAGCTCGATGTATTTCCGACCATCACCACCTAGCCAGTGAACTGGAACACATACCAAGCCCTCAAAACGAATGGATATTCAGACTACACAATCCGTAAAGCTATCACCCCAACCGTTGGGAAATAACCTTCTGAGGACCCAATCAAAACCATCACCTTGCCATACATAGGCGTCACCAAAATCATGAGCAAACACAAGATTCAGGTTCGATTTAACACAGTACATAAAATTCGTGATCGGATCCCATCTGTGAAGGATATGATCCCTGACATGCAATACCCCGGCGTTTACAAACTAAGCTGTCTGCGGCAGTAGTTACATTGGGGAAACTAAGCGACATGTCTCGGACCGTGTTCGTGAACACAAGGCAGATCTGAAACACGGAAGGACCAATACCTCAGCCGTGGCTGATCATTGTTTTAATGCGGTGGGCTTACACGAAATTAATTTCTCTAAGACGAAGGTACTTTGCAAACCCACTGGTTATCAACAAAGATTCGTTCATGAAGCCATCCATATCTAGACAATTTCAACCGAGATGGGTACAAACTTAGCAATCATTGGGAAGGACTTAAAAAACAGTTTAAGTCATAACTGGCTGTAATGTTTCTATTTTAGACCTGGCAGCCCTTGAATTGGTGGAAGCCCACCACCAGCGCCGACGTGGCCGTATACGCGTACCATCACGTGAACATTCGGTGCCCCGCTCATGCTGCTGACACACCTGGGCCACGCCAATCTCTAAACCTTCATAAACAGTTTGCCTTTAGAGGCCAACGCCCTTTTCCTGATGGCGACCGCTTGTGTTGCTGTAGTCACGAAAGCTGTAAGTCAAGAAGATTTTTGTTCTTTCTGGAGGAACCCCCGGGGGGGAAGGAGTTAAGTCTCCTGGCTCCACCAAATGGGGTTTGGCCAGGAGACGTCATAGAAGCCTGTCCCCTCGGGGCCTCTGGCACCAGCTTAGACGGATATATCTTACTGGTAGGAAACGTAGTGGACTGGAAGCCCAACCGGCACTGCTCACCACAGCGTTTACCGTGCGGCACCAACGGGGAAGTAGAGGGTTATTTTACCCACACACGCACGCAGTGCAAAAGAAAGTGCCAGGCTGGCTTGGCACGGTTGTGGTTGTGCCAGTGGAAAGAAAATCAAATGCACCAGGCTGGCATGGAACGGTTGTGGTTGTGCCAGTGGAAAAAAAACTGTGCTGGGCTGGCTCGGCACGGTTGTGGTTGTGTCAGTGGAAAAAAAAATCAACTGTGCTGGGCTGGCTTGGCACGGTTTGTGATGGTGTGCCAATGGGGAAAAACAGACACCAAAATGAACATGGCAGGGTGGACTTAAAAAGACGTCTTTATTTACAGTTTAGGAGACACTCACACAGCCCCCCTCCCGCTCCTTATCCCCCCCACAGACACACAACACGCGCACAACGGCACACACACGCGCACAACGACACACACACGAACACACGCAGGTCCCACCTCCCCCGTGACGTCTTCAACAAGACTGTTCGGCCAAGTGCTGAGTAGCGCATGGCAGCAGCTGGCACTGAGGCACACAAGGGTGGTTGTTGTGGGGGCGGTGGACAGCACCACGCCCGGCCACCTTTGTCTCCCCCAGTGGCGATGTTTGCTACACACCGCTACACCAGGTACTCATCTGAGGCTGAGTCGACCTAGGGGAGGAGGTCCAGGACCAGTTCAGATAATCGCTGTCACTGCTGTTGGCCGTGAGAGGGAAGCACTACCGCTCCCCACTACACACGGACACGCCAACACACACCATGACACACACGGACATCCTTACACACACACACGGACACGCCAACACACACCGACACACACGGACATCCTTACACACACACAAGGACACGCCAACACACACCCTGACACACACAGACATCTTTACACACACACAAGGACACGCCAACACACACCCTGACACACACGGACATCCTTACACACACACAAGGCCACGCCAACACACACCCCGACACACACAGACATCTTTACACACGGACATGGCAACACACACACCCCGACACACACGGACATCCTTACACACACACCGCTAGACACACACGGACACGCTTACACACACACACGGACACACCGCTAGACACACACGGACACGCTTACACACACACGGACACACCCCTAGACACACACGGACACACCTACACACACACGGACACACCCCTAGACACACACCTACACACACACGGACACACCCCTAGACACACACGGACACACCCCTAGACACACACGGACGCACCTACACACACACACCTCCTTGCACACGTGAGTGTGTGTGTGTGCTGGGGGAGATGCGGTGGTGCCCCCCCCCCCGTGGTGACGTCACTCCGACTCCTCCCCCTCTTCCCGCTTCTTCTTCTTCTTCCGCTTCTTCCTCGTCGCCTCGTCCACCTGCAGGCGAGTGAGTGAATGAGTGGGTGGGTGAGTGAATGAGTGGGTGGGTGGGTGAGTGGGTGAGTGAGTGGTTGAGCAGGTAGGTGAGTGGATAGCCGAGTGAGCAGATTCCCTATGCTACACAATCAGAAAATTCGACTCATCTCAGCCTTGCCTAAACCACCAACTCTGCGTCTCTACTTGACGTAGCGATCAGAAAAGTCGACTCATCTCAGCCTTGCCTAGACCACCAAACTCTGCGTCTCTACTCGGCGTGCGATCAGAAAAGTCGGCTCATCTCGGCCAACGGGGAGGGGGGGCAGTGGGGGGCCCGGAGGCCCCACCCCCCCCTCCAACCCCGCCTGCCCCCACCTCCGCCGACCAATCGGCGCTCGGCTCCCAGAGGCCGTTGGCCAATGGGAGCTGAGCTTACTCCCCCACCCGGCAAGACGCTGGGGGGGGAGCGGCCGTGGTGGGGAGAGGGGGCGGTGGCTCTGAGAATGGATAAACATCATCATCACTTCGCACCACTACCACCACCACTACCACCATTACTACCACCACCACTAACCACCACCACCACTACCACCACTATCACCACTAGCACCACCACAGTCATCATGACAACCATAAATATCATCATCACTTCGCACCACTACCACCACCACTACCACCACTACCACTACCACCACTATCACCACTAGCACCACCACTAGCACCACTACCACCACCACTACTACCACTACTACCACCACTACCACCACCATTAGCACCACTACCACCACCACCACTACCACCACCATTAGCACCACCACCATTAGCACCACTACCACCACCATTAGCACCACTACCACCACCACTAGCACCACTACCACCACCACTACCACCACCACCACTACCACCACCATTAGCACCACTACCACTACCACCACTACCACCACTACCACCACCACTACCACCACTAGCACCACTACCACCACCATTAGCACCACTACCACCACTACCACCACCACCACCACTACTACTACCACCACCACTACCACCACTACCACAGTCATCATGACGACCATAAACATCATCATCACTTCGCACCACTACTACCACTACCATAGTCATGACGATCACGATGATGACGGTGACGACGATCATATTAACTATGAGGACGATGACGACCACGATCACGGTAACTATGACGACCACGGTAACTATGACCACCACGATAACCATGATGACGATGATAAACTCGCCCCCTCCCTCCGCACGATCCCGACCACAAGCTCTGTGATCCCACCACTACGGTGTTGGGCACCACCACCACCACCCACCTCCTCCTCCTCCTCGGCCGTCCCTGCCGAGGCCTCCATAGCCTCCTCCTTCTTCTTCTTCTTCTCCTTCTTCTTCAGCGACGACGATGGCGTCGCTGCTGCTGCGGCGTCGCCGCCGCTGTCGCCACCGCTCCCCCGGTCGCCGGATGTCTCCGCCAGGAGCTTCGTCTTCTTCTCCTTCTTAATCTTCTTCTTGCCGGGCGACGGCGGCGTTGTCGGCGGCGCCTGCCGTGCCTCCCCATCGCTCTCGCCGGCGCGCTTCCTCTGTGCGGGCGACAACATCGACAAGCCGGCAAGTTAACCACCAGATCTTGACTCACGATCCTCACCGGCTACGGTCGTAGCAACTTCTAATAGCTTCAATAATAATAATAATAGCTTTAATAATAGCTTCAATAATAATAGCTTCAATAATAATAGCTTTAATAATAGCTATAATAAGAGCTTTAATAACAATAAGCTTTAATACTAAGCTTTAATAATAATAGCTTTAATAACAATAAGCTTTAATAATAATTTTTATAACTTTAATAATAACAACTTTAATAATAACTTCAATAATAATGGCTTTAACAATAATAGCTATAATAGCTATAATAATAGCTTTAATAACAATAATAGCTTTAATAAAAATTTTTATACTAACTTTAATAATAATAACTTTAATAATAGCTTTAATAATAATAGCTTTAATAATAATTTTTATAATAACTTTAATAATAATAACTTTAATAATAATAGCTTTAATAATAATTTAAATAACTTTAATAATAATAACTTTAATAATAACAACTTTAATAATAACTTTAATAATAACTTGAATAATAGCTTTAATAATAACAGCTTTAATAATAACTTTAATAATAACTTTAATAATAATTTAAATAATAACTTTAATAATAACTTTCATAATAATAACAACTTTAATAATAACTTTAATAATAATAACTTTAATAATAATAGCTTTATTTCTTAACCAAGGCGTTCGCTCGCAAGTTACGACAATTCTTATCAACAAGAAGTTTTTTTGGGTTAAAACGCTTAAATCTAAACCGCCGTCGACGTCACGGTGACGTCACGGTGACGGCGACGTCGGGGTGGTGGTGACGTCACGGTGACGTCGCCGACGCGGTGACGTCGCGGTGACGGTGACGTCGCGGTGACGTCGCGGTGACGGTGATGTAGCGGTGACGTCGCGGTGACGGTGATGTAGCGGTGACGTCGTGAAGGTGACGTCGCGGTCACGGTGACGTAGCGGTGACGTCGTGGTGACGGTGACGTCGTGGCGATGGTGACATCGTGGTGACGGTGATGTAGCGGTGACGTAGCGGTGACAGTGACGTCTTGGTGACAGTGACGTCGTGGTGACAGTGATGTAGCGGTGACGTCGTGGTGACGGTGATGTCGTGGTGACGGTGACGTCGTGGTGACGTCGTGGTGAAGGTGACGTCGTGGTGAAGGTGACGTCGTGGTGAAGGTGACGTCGTGGTGAAGGTGACGTCGTGGTGACGGTGACGTCGTGGTGACGTCGTGGTGAAGGTGACGTCGTGGTGACGTCGTGGTGAAGGTGACGTCGTGGTGACGGTGACGTCGTGGTGACGTCGTGGTGAAGGTGACGTCGTGGTGAAGGTGACGTCGTGGTGACGGTGATGTAGCGGTGATGTCGTGGTGAAGGTGACGTCGTGGTGACGGTGATGTAGCGGTGACGTCGTGGTGAAGGTGATGTAGCGGTGACGGTGACGTCGCGATGACGGTGATGTAGCGGTGACGTCGTGGTGACGGTGATGTAGCGGTGACGGTGACGTCGCGGTGACGGTGATGGTGATGTAGCGGTGACGGTGACCCACCTTAGCCGGAGGCATCCCCGCCTCCTCCCCATCCCCCGTCGCTGCGGGGGCGGCTGCCGCAGATTTCTTTGACGGACCGCGCCGGCCGGCACTGAGCGGGGGGGACGGAAAAAAAACAAAATCCACAAAGAGGGGAGGGGGGTGAGAGGGGGGTGGGGTGAGAGGGGGGTGGGGTGAGAGGGGGGTGGGGTGAGATGGTGGTGGGGTGAGAGGGGGGTGAGAGGGGGGTGAGAGGATGGTGGGGTGAGAGGGGGGTGGGGAGAGAGAGGGGTGGGGTGAGAGGGGGGTGGGGTGAGAGGTGGTGGGGTGAGAGGGGGGGGGGGGTGAGATGGTGGGGGGGTGAGATGGTGGGGGGGGTGAGAGGGTGGTGAGAGGGTGGTGAGATGGTGGTGGGGTGAGATGGTGGGGGGGTGAGATGGTGGTGGGGTGAGATGGTGGGGGGGTGAGATGGTGGGGGGGTGAGATGGTGGGGGGGTGAGATGGTGGGGGGGTGAGATGGTGGTGAGATGGTGGTGGGGTGAGATGGTGGGGGGGTGAGATGGTGGGGGGGTGAGATGGTGGTGAGATGGTGGGGGGGTGAGATGGTGGGGGGGTGAGATGGTGGGGGGGTGAGATGGTGGGGTGGTGAGAGGGTGGTGAGATGGTGGTGAGATGGAGGTGAGATGGTGAGATGGTGGGGGGGTGAGATGGTGGGGGGGTGAGATGGTGGGGGGGTGAGATGGTGGGGGGCTCACCCGTAGTCTTCGTACGTCTCCTTCCAGTCGTCGGGCGTCTTGTCGTTGGTCTTGCCGTGAGGGTCCAGCAGGCCCTGCTTGATCATCAGCTTCTTCTTACTCGCCTGCGGGGACGGCGGGGGGGGAGCCGTGAGCCGTGACGGTGGACGGGAGGTGCGGGGGGCGGCGGCAGTCGCGATGGGGGGGGGGGATGGGACACGGGGGGGTGGAGTGGGCGGGGGTGACGGTGGTGATGCGATGACGGGGGTCGTGGGGGTCGTGGGGGTGATGGGGTGATGGGATGGTGAGGGGGATGGGGGCGATGGGGGCGATGGGGGTGATGGGGGTGATGGGGTGATGGAGTCGAGGAGCGTGAAGGGTGATGGGGTCACGAGTTTGATGAGCGTTAAGGGGTATCGGGGGGGGGGGGGGGGGGTGGGAGCGGACGGGGGGGCGACAGGGTTGACGGGGCTTGATGGGGTTGACGGGGCTGGCGGGGCTGACGGGGTTGACGGGGCTTGACAGGGTTGACGGGGCTGACGGGGCTTGACAGGGCTGACGGGGCTGACGGGGCTGGCGGGGCTGACGGGGCTGACGGGGCTGACAGGGCTTGACGGGGCTTGACGGGGCTTGACAGGGCTGACGGGGCAGACGGGGCTGACGGGGCTGGCGGGGCTGGCGGGGCTGGCGGGGCTGACGGGGCTGGCGGGGCTGGCGGGGCTGACGGGGCTTGACGGGGCTGACGGGGCTGACGGGGCTGACGGGGCTGGCGGGGCTGACGGGGCTGGCGGGGCTGACGGGGCTGGCGGGGCTGACGGGGCTGGCGGGGCTGACGGGGCTGGCGGGGCTGACGGGGCTGACGGGGCTGACGGGGCTGACGGGGCTGGCGGGGCTGACGGGGCTGGCGGGGCTGACGGGGCTGGCGGGGCTGACGGGGCGACGGGTACACACCTTGGGTCCCAGACCCCACTTGCGGGGGTAGGTGTCCCTCTCCATGATGACGCGCTTGATCTTGGCCACCACGCCGTGGCTGCACGTGGACATCACCGCCGTGGTCATCAGAGCGCTGGCTGTGGGTGGGCGGGCGGCAGGGGTCACGCGGGGTCACGGGGGGTCACGCGGGGTCACCCGCACAGCCACGAGCTACTCAGCGATATTTAGATTTTTCTCTTTCCCCCTCCGATGTACCACACATTACACTACCCTACACTAACACTACACTTGTATACACTACACACTACCCTATGTTGGACAAAATTTTTCAATTATTTCAATGGAAATTTGGTCCAACATGGACTAGACCCCGATACACCTGCGCTGGGTTAGGCACTGCCTCACCAATACTTACTTTACTTGGAATGGCACCTTCTACAAACAAAATGAGGGTACCCCCATGGGATCCCCCTTGTCACCAGTGATAGCCAATGTTTTCATGTAGAAATTTGAATCAGACGCCATCCAGACTTCCACCCTCAGACATTCCCTGTGGAAGAGATATGTGGATGACACTTTCGTCATTTGGCTACATGGCCTTCCCAGCTTTGAACCTTTTCCAAGACCACATCAATTCCAGACACCCCGCCATCAAATTCACCATGGAAGTGGAGAAAGATGGCAAGCTGCCATTCTTGGATGTTCTGTTTGAGAGGAGACCTGATGGCTCATTGGGGCATTCTGTCTACAGGAAACCCACCCACACAGATTCCTACTTGAAACCTGATTCCCACCACCACCCCACTCAAAATAATTATCTCATCAAAACGTTATACCACAGGGCTCATTGCATTTCGGACCAAGACCACCTGACCAGTGAATTAAAACATGTACATCTGACCCTAAAAAGGAATGGATACTCTGACCGTACCATCCGCCAAGCTGTTTCTCCCTCCATACAGAAACAACCACTTGATACTACGATCAAAAACCATCACACTACAATATATAGCAGGCGTTACTAAAAAGATCTCCAAAATTCTAAACAAACACAAGATCCTGGTCCGGTTCAATACAGTACACAAAATCCATGACCTGATCCCTTCCATATTCTTGGTTCTTTCGGTAAAGAATATGAATCACTGCAGTCACAAAAGCTTTAAATCTAAAGTATCCCTTCCGTGAAGGATGTCGTTCCTGACTTACAGTACCCCGGGGTTTACAAATTGAGTTGTACCTGCAGTGATTGCTATATCGGGGAGACGAAACGACATGTCTCTGATCGAATTCGCGAGCACAAATCAGATTTGAAACACGGCAGAACGAATTCTTCTGCCGTAGCTGATCACTGTTACAACGCTGTGGGTGATCACGATATAGTTATCTCCGATACCAAGGTCCTCTGCAAACCCACGGGTTTTTATCAGAGATTTGTCCACGAGGCAATTCAGATTTACAAACACAAAAACAATTTCAACCGAGAGGATGGTTTCAAATTAAGCAACCATTGGAAAGATGTTCTAAATCGAACCAAACATTAAATTAATTTTCAATGGTACAGTATATTTATTCCAGTAGTGGTATCCCATACTTTCACAGTAGTACATATTATGCTAATTCCTTTGTCAAGGCGTTTTTGTTTCCTCCCTCACACATTAAAGGACGTGACCTGGGCTTGCTGTCTTCACTCCAACGCTGTCCTCTGGACAGTCCGGTCCCTTCACCTAATGAAGGCCGCTTGTGTTGTGGCCGAAACGTCGTGATTTTTATTGTTTTGATTTTTTACCTACGTGACTTTACCGAATAGAACCAAAGAGTAGTCACGAAAGCTTCAAATCTAGAATATTTGTATACATTATACACTACCCTACACACTACCCTACACTATACACTACACTTGTATACACTATACACTACCCTACACACTACCCTACATTACACTTGTATACACTCTACACTTGTATACACTACCCTACAATATACACCACACTATACACTACACTATACACTACCCTACACTATACACTACGCTTGCATACACTATACACAACACTTGTATACACTATACACTACCCTACACTATACACTACACTATACACTACCCTATACACTACACTATACTACACTATATTCTACACTATACACTACACTTGTATACACTATACACGACACTTGTATACACTATACACTACCCTACACTATACACTACACTACACACTACCCTACACTACATTATATTCTACACTATACACTACACTTGTATACACTATACACGACACTTGTATACACTATACACTACCCTACACTATACACTACCCTATACACTACACACTACACTATACTACACTATACACTACATTATATTCTACACTATACACTACACTTGTATACACTATACACGACACTTGTATACACTATACACTACACTATACACTACCCTACACTATACACTACCCTACACTATACACTACCCTACACTATACACTACCCTACACTATACACTACCCTATACACTACACACTACACATTATACACACTACACTATACACTACCCTACACTACACAATACACTACACACACAATACACTACACACTACATTACACTCTACAGTATACACTACACTACATTATACTCTACACTATATACTACACTTGTATACACTATACACTACACTTGTATACACTATACACTACCCTACACTAGTATACACTATACACTACACACTACACTACACTTGTATACACTATACACTACCCTACACTATATTCTACACTATACACTACACTATACACTACACTATACACTGCACTACCCTACACTTTACACTACACTATACACTACACACTACCCTACACTACACACTACCCTACACTGTACACTATACTACTATACACTACACTATACTACCATACACTACACTATACTCTACACACTACCCTACACTATACACACTACAATACTATACACTACACCCTACACTATACACTACCCTACACTATACACTACCCTACACACTACACACTACACTATACATTACACACTACACTACTATGCACTATACTCCACACTACACACTACTCTACACTCACCGACGCAGATGGCCTCGCCCTTGGTGGTGATCACCACCACGTCCTGGTTCACCTCGATGCCATCCTCGTACCGCAGAACGCCGGGCAGCATCACCTTGGCGCCATAGCACACCGCGTTCACCTGTGCCGCACACAGACAAAGGGTCCCCCAACCCCCCAGGTAGCCTTCAACAAGACCGTAGGGGCAAGTGCTCTTAGTAGTGGAGAACAGCAGCGGACACTGTCAAGGCTACCGCCACTGTGAAGGCCTACCGCCACTGTGAAGGCTACCGCCACTGTGAAGGCTACCGCCACTGTGAAGGCTACCGCCACTGTCAAGGCTACCGCCACTGTCAAGGCTACCGCCACTGTGAAGGCCTACCGCCACTGTGAAGGCTACCGCCACTGTGAAGGCTACCGCCACTGTGAAGGCTACCGCCACTGTCAAGGCTACCGCCACTGTGAAGGCTACCGCCACTGTCAAGGCTACCGCCACTGTGAAGGCTACCGCCACTGTGAAGGCTACCGCCACTGTCAAGGCTACCGCCACTGTGAAGGCTACCGCCACTGTGAAGGCTACCGCCACTGTGAAGGCCTACCGCCACTGTGAAGGCCTACCGCCACTGTGA